>NC_092093.1:64610574-64920574 GCF_045679555.1 Salvelinus alpinus
ATACATTTCTGAGCCTCAATACTTTCTTTTTACAGCATACCTAGTTCTCATTCAATGTGTCGACGTGGGTGGGATTGACTGATTGGTTGATCATTTACCAGGTGGTGCACAGGGACCTGAAGCCCAGTAATATCCTGTATGTGGATGAGAGTGGGAACGCTGAGTCCATCAGGATCTGTGACTTTGGTTTTGCCAAGCAGCTGAGAGCTGAGAATGGCCTGCTGATGACGCCGTGCTACACAGCTAACTTTGTAGCTCCAGAGGTATGTACCGTGACAAACTCTCTCTGATGTTCTCTATGTGTGTGTACCATCTCATCCACTAATCATACAGTATGTGTTTTCTAGGTGTTGAAGAAGCAGGGTTATGATGCTGCCTGTGACATCTGGAGTCTGGGAGTCCTACTCTACACCATGCTGACAGGGTAAGACTGTGTCTGTTTTATCTGTGTGAATATGGCTGTTTGTGTATTTGCAATTGTTTACCCTTCTCTCCTTTCCTTTGCTCTCCAGGTTCACTCCATTTGCCAATGGTCTAGAGGACACTCCAGAGGAGATC
Organism: Salvelinus alpinus; assembly: GCF_045679555.1. Lineage (NCBI taxonomy): Eukaryota > Metazoa > Chordata > Actinopteri > Salmoniformes > Salmonidae > Salvelinus > Salvelinus alpinus. The sequence goes on from NC_092093.1 coordinate 64,611,133, forward strand.
CTGGCTCGGATCGGTAGCGGGAAGTTCTCTCTGACCGGAGGATACTGGAATTCTGTCTCAGCCGAGGCCAAGGTACACACACACCGAAGCCAAGGGAATGTTACCAACATTCAAACACGATATTCAATGGGGAATAATAATGTTGTAAAATGTTTTTGACCTCTGACCTGTAGGAGCTGGTGTCTAAGATGTTACACGTGGACCCCCACCAGCGTTTGACGGCTGGCCAGGTGTTGCGTCATCCCTGGGTCACACAACGCGACCAGCTGCCCAAATTCACACTCACCAGACAGGATGCTCCACACCTGGTCAAGGTAACACACTCTGTCCCACTATATTTTGTCTTTTTCATATACAGTGATGTGTGTTGCAATATTTTAATGACTTCAAATAAAGTTTGATTTGATTTGTGCAGGGCGCCATGGCAGCAACCTACTCTGCCCTCAACAGGAACGTTCCACCTGTCCTGGACCCTGTGGGATGTTCCACTCTGGCCCAACGGAGGGGGATGAAGAAACTCACATCCACTGCCCTCTGACCTTTAACCTTTCACCCCGGACTTATAACCTTGCTGGAGGTCTGTTCAGACAGACGGGCAGACCTGGTCCCTCAGGTGACCTGGACAGAACTCTGATGCACCTGGGACCCCCCTGACCCTTCTCTGTTAGGAACTAACCCAGTGGTTTCCACCCCTGGTGCCAGAGAGATAGAACTACAGCCTGTAGCTCTGTTGGACCACAGCTGGTGGTGACCACTAACATTGTATCGTCTCTCCAGTCTTTGCTTTGTACAATCAGCGTTGCCTCTAGATACTCAAGAGACACGTGTCAGGAACATGAATGTGCTGTATATAGATGTATGTATGTATGTACTTCTGGGAACATTTGAGAGATACCTGCATATGCATTTAAGACCCAATTTATGATGAACTGTATAACTGTAGCTCTGTGTGTAAACCTTAAGTAGCCTCTTTAGTGACCGAGTCATTACAGGGACAAAACTAGTGATGTCATCAGAGGGAGAGCAAATGGGACTTCCACTGACCGTGCCCTCTATATTGAGACAAGCTCCTCCCAGTCAGCCACAACATCCAATCAGAGTGACGGGAATGAGGTCCAATCATGGCTTTGGTTAGGCCAGTCTGGGTACCGCCTACCCTGTCCACACCAACTCAGCTCTACAGACACTAAGGTAAACGTTATCCTGGACCAGTGTTAAGCGGTGGTTAGCTGGGCAACGAGTCTGTGGCTTGCCCTGTGTGCATGTTGCTGCCTTATACAGTGCCCTCTGTAATTATTATTTTGTCTTCTATTGGCTCTATACTCAGTAAGTTTGGATTTAAAATCAAACAATGACTGAGGTTAAAGGGAAGACTGTCAGCTTTCATTTGAGAGCATCTTCATCCTTATCCAGGTGAACCGTTTAGAAATTATAGCCTTTTTCTATTGAGACAAATTCACTTGTGTGTATTTTTTAAGTAGTCAAAAGTTAAGTATTTGGTCCCATATTCATAGCACGCCTACATCAAGGTTGTGACTCTACAAATTTGTTGGATCCATTTGCTGTTTGTTTTGGTTGTGTTTCAGATTATTTTGTGCCCAATAGAAAATAATGTTAAAGAATGTAGTGTGTCATTTTGGAGTCACTTTTATTGTAAATAAGAATAGAATGTTTCTGAACACTTCTACATTAATGTGGACGCTACCATGATTACGGATAATCAGGAATTACTCGTGAGTAATGATGAGTGAGAAAGTCACAGATGCACAAATATCATACCCACAAGACATGCTAACCTCTCACCATTACAATAACAGGGGAGGTTAGCATGCATAGAAATGCTAACCTCCCCTGTTATTGTAATGGTGAGAGGTTAGCATGTTCTATTCTTATTTACAATAAAAGTGACTTCAAAATGACCCAATACATTCTTTACCATTAATTTATATTGGGCACAAAATAATCTGAAACACAACCAAAACAAACAACAAATGTATCCAACAAATGTGTAGTCACAAGCTTGATGTAGTCATTGCGTGCTAGGAATATGGGACCAAATACTACACTTTGACTGCTTTAATAGACACAAGTGAATTTGTCCCAATGCTTTTGGTCCCCTAAAATGTGTGTGTGTGTGTAGGGGGGGGGGTACTATGTACCAAAAGTACTGTAATTTCTAAACGGTTCACCCGATAGGGATGAAAATACCCTCAAAATAAGGTGACAGTCTGCACTTTAACCTCATGGTCATGGTTTGATTTCCCAATAATCCCAGAGGACACTGTATTTCCTGGTCCCAAGGAGCATTTGAATGGATGAAGCTGTGAAGAGACTGAGTCTGGCACTGAACTGTCAATAATGTACTAGTACAGCACCTCAGGGTTCTAGGAGATTAAATACAATGCATTTTAGAAATCCATTAACTAAGTCATGTAAGCACACAGGTGGGGGTGGGAGAGGCCCTTGGATGTAGAAATATGTGGATAGAACGGACATGATATTTTCTGATGAATTTAACCTGCTGTCTGGAATGATATGACAGTTGGGGACATAATCCAGTATGTTACTGTCTGGAATGATATGACAGTTGTGGAAGTAATCCAGTATGTTACTGTCTGGGCCTGCTGGCACATGCTGACTTCTTGTCAATCCCTTTAAAGTGCTGTCTGTCTAATAGAATGAAGAAAACTGTAGCTATCAATGACTTGTAGCGGTATTATTGAACTAATGATCTGATTCTGGATCAGTAGTGAACTTCTACCTATTTGATTTCTCTCCCTCTGCTCTTCTGGATGTGTTGTAACACACACAGTCTTTCAGTTTCTGATTGACTGTTAAGTGCTTAGCTGTAAGGTTGTGTGTTTGAGCAGTTTGTATGTTGTTTTGAGAGTAGATGAGATGCATTGCTTCTCTCTTTGGGACGGTTTCCTTGACACAGATTGCACCTTTTCCTGGACTTAAAAGCAATTTCAATGGAGAATCTGTCCAAGACTAGGCACAATATATGTCTGGGAAACCAGCCTTTTGTGTCCCAGTCTCTTTCCTCTGTCCCTGTGGAGATACAGTGTCCTTCCATCCATCCTGCTGCTACCGTCTCCTCTCTCTGGTTTTGTATCTCAGTGGAGTCACAGTAGGACTTTGTATTGAACATAATAAAACAGGCCTTCAGTACACGACTGTGTTTTTCACTGACCAGTAAATACTATAGAAAGGCTTTTTATTCAGAGAGCATGTCAATAGTGTAGAGAACAAAGCATCAGACATTCAGTAATGGAACCAGTCGACATCAAAGGGCTCCTTGTTGGGCAGGGCTACAGTGTCATTCGGGTTCATCTCTATTGGCCAGAGAAAGTTCACTTGGCTTCCTATTGGACCAGAGAGTTCCTACTGTATACATGGGGTGTATTCAGTGAGGTGAAACATTCAGAGTGTTGCAGATAGAAATGTAATAGAGTTGACACTATACCCTATTCTACATGACAGACATCCCATATGTTTAACAAAGTATTTGTTCTATACAAAACATTTCTATGGCTATGTTGCACCCACTAAACCTACCCATAGTGCTGTACTACTCACCCTGGAGTACTGTAGGAAATAAACAAGTGCAGATAAAGAGAAAAGTGCAGAACCAGAAGGAAAAATGGATTAAACCTCAAAGGATCAGGAATGGTCTAATAATATACTCTATAATCTCAACACCAACATTAACTCAGAAGCACTAAATTACATTTTATAAATGTGTGACTATCACATTTTACGTAAAGATACTTACAGGTAATGTTGTGTAAGACAACTCTATAGATCTAAATGTATAGAATACAAAAGATTAAACTGAATTCTCTCTATATGAATGACAGATTATGGATAGAAGGCTAAATGCACATCATATAGGATATTATGGGGCTTATAAAGGGCTTACAACATTTTAAAGACACCTGGCCTTCAAGGTAGCAGTGACAAACAAATACTGTACATATGGCTCAGTCTTTTCAGTTTCCATCTACGTGAGCTGGTACCCGTGTCTCACTGGGCTGGCTCCGGCGGGCCTGCTCCCACCTGGGGCCAAAGCCAGGCCACTGGTACTTTTCAGCTGGCATTTACATAATGGCTAACTGTGAACTTTAACACCTTCTCACAAAGCAAATGTTTTGATGATGCAGAGGTTGTTGATTCTGCTACTACTGTAATTTCTCCTATTCGGTCTGTATCGATAAAACAGTTCATCTCCTGTAAAAACCAAGTACTAGATCTATTCAGAGGATTTGATCCCAGTCTCAGTGTTCTCCTGTACAGAAATAATCATTGATAAAGTTCCCAGGTCAGTTTTTCATGTCAGAGGGAGGGGTATGGTTATGGGACAAAAAGGGGTTAAAGCACAGATTGAGATTCTATTTCTATGGTTATAAGTTCTTCTTCTTTGATGTCTTGTAGATGGGCGTGGTTATCTTGTAGAGAGGCAGGGTTGTTGTGTAGAGGGGCTGTACTATGATTCATTGTTTTATCAGGTTTTTTGAGTTTCCCAGACTGCTGGTCTAGCTGCTCCTGGTTGCGTCTGAGAGAGTGGTTTCTCAGGTGGGCAGTGAGGCCCCTCTGGGTCAGCTGGTAGATGCGACACTCATAACAGTAGTAGGGTGTCACGGACAAGTGTCTAACCTGATGTTTTAGGAAGCTGTCGATCGAGTTAAAGGTTTTTCCACACTCCTCACAGTGTGGGACCCTGCCCGGGTGTTCCAAGTCATAGTGCTTTTTCGTCGTGTACTTTCGCAGGATCTCCAGGGAGCAGAAGGAGCAGCGGAACGTCAACTTGTGAACACTGGTATGGCAACGAGAGTGCTTGTCCAGGCTAGTTTGGTTTCTGTGGTATATGTTACAGAGTGGGCAGAAGAATTTCTTCTCATGGCTGGGTTGGTATTGATTCTGCTGCACCTGGGCTGTCAGGTAAGCATCATAAGCCTTTTTCTGCTGCTCCCGCGCTTCCTGGGCTTTCTGGGCTTTCAGGTAAGCATCATAGGCCTTCATCTTCTGCTCCTGGGCTCCCTGGGCTTTCTGGATAGTCTCCAATGCCTTCTTCTTCTTCTTGTCATCATTTACACGGTGGAAGCGGATGTGAGTCCTCAGGGACCTCTTAGTTGTGTAGTGTTTGGGGCAGAGTGGCACTGGGCAGGTGTATTTTGCATCATTGCAGCAGCCGGTCTTGTGCTCCATTAACTCACTTCGGGACTGGAAGGTGTTGCTGCACTGTGGGCAGCGGAACCCTGCCACCCTCTTCTTCTTTCGCTTCTTCTCTTCTTCCTCCACAGTCTGACCTTTCTGTCTCTCCCGCTCTTCCTCCCTCGCCCTCTCTGCAATCATCTTCCACTCATCTTCCTCTGTTTTCTTCCTCTCTTGCTCCCATCTCCACCACTGCGGCCCCGGGAGCTTTTTCCGTCTCCCTTTTTTCACCCACATCCCTTCCATCCTGCCCTCTCCCCTCTCCTCTATCCTCCATCCCTCCTCCTCCTCCTCCCCTAACACATATTCTCTCCATTCCTCCTCCTCTGGTTTTGAGTTTTCTATCACAAACACCTCCACCTCATGCGCCGTCACATTCATTTTCTCCATCATCCATTCTTTCATTCTGCCCTTTCCCTTCATCCTCTCTTCCCTGTGAATCTCTGTTACCATGGCATCACAGCCTCCTTCCTCTCCTTCATCTTGGTGAGAGTGTGAGTATTCCATCCCATACTCTCCTCCCTCTTTCTTCCTTTCTCCTGTGTGTGAGTCTCCTATTTTCACCACTCTAATCTGGTCATAGCTCCCTGCAATGCTTGCGTCCTCCCCAACATTTTCCTCTTTGATTGAACTAAACAACTTCTTGATTGAGCCCAACGAATTGTTTGAGCGATTCACCTGCGAGTCCACCTCTCTGTCCACTGGCTCCTCCTTGATGCCAGTCTTTTTTACTTCCAACACCCCAGTCCCCTTTGCACTCTCAGCGGACACCTGTGAGATGAACAAGAAGTGTTTAGTTATTAAATTTAAGTTACAGTGTTTGGGCTACACTTGGTTTAAGAAACTGTAGGCTAGGCCTGGAAGACACATTTTAGATAGCCATAAAGTTTAAGAACAAAAAAATACCATAAGAACAAAAAATATGGTTTTGTTGGTGGTGTGGAGTGGGATAGGTGAAAGACATGAACTACTTAATTGGCGGCAAATGTTTAAAGCATTGCGCCGCCATCTTCTTTACTATAGGGCTGAAACTTTAATTGTTCACTTAAAATGTATGCCACACAAAAACCCATTGATTTCAAAAGTTTAACAAATCATAAAACTATGCACAAGCACTACTTTTAAAGAAGTACACTGATTTTTACAAGAACTGTGCAGATGCCAAGTTTGGTAAAAAATCATTTTGGTAAAATCTGTTTTTTTGTGTGTCCATATTTTCCAAAAACTGCCTGGACCAGACCAAATCTGAACCAATCACAGATGTTTGTTTCACAAGTTTGTACAGACAAAGTACAGCACTCTAGAGTACAGTACATTAGTGTACTCAAATTTAGTGTGCTCTACTGTGTACTGTACAATACTCTACTTTTCTTTACTGTACTCTACTGTCCAAATTTGTGAACCCAACTGTCGTTTGTGACTACTACGATTTCCCATTGTAGCCAATTCAATTGCTGAAATTCCGTTACTGATTTATCTGAAATTCCGTTACTGATTTGGTAACAGTTTTCAAGTTCTAATCAATAAAAAAATTCCTAAACAAAATTGATTTCAGTAAAAACACAAACTAATTGATAGGTCTACCTTTACTTGTTACTTCTGTGAACTTTCACTATCCTCCCTCATGAGGGAGAGAAATTAGAAAATATCTTAAAGATACAGTATGTGGATTTTTTAAAATGGAATTTCAAGGCACAGAGCAATGTTTCTTAAACTTACACAAGGCAACATTTCGTCAAGTGTTAATATTAGTTGGCAACGGTCTTTACGTTAACATTATTGTATTTTTATGTATTTCTAATACCTTTTAAGACTTTTTCTTGCAGATGTTTTCTAAGACCTCTTTTCCATCTGTTTGACCAGAAATCAAAGCCTTTGCTTAATACAAAAAAATTTGGGATGATAAATGGTTGAAAAATGTAAATATGCCTTAAAGCCCACACCAGTAGAAAGTAGAGGTCGACCGATTAATCTGGATGGCCGATTAATTAGGGCCGATTTCAAGTTCATAACAAAATCGGTAATTGACCTTTTTGGACGCCGGTTATGGCCGATAACATTGCAATCCACGAGGAGACTGCGTGGCAAGCTAACCACCTGTTATGCGAGTGCAGCATCAAAAGGACCTTGTGGCTGCAAGGAGCCAAGGTAAGTTGCTAGCATTAAACTTATCTTATAAAAACAATCAATCTTCACATAATCACTAGTTAACTACACATGGTTGATGATATTACTAGGTTAACTAGCTTGTCCTGCGTTATATAATCAATGCGGTGCCTGTTAATTTATCATCGAATCACAGCTTACTTCAACTTCGCCAAACGGGTGATGATTTAACATAAGCGCATTCCCGAAAAAGCACAATCGTTGCACAAATGTGTCTAACCATTAACATCAATGTCTTTCTTAAAATCAATACAAAGAAGTATATATTTTTAAACCTGCATATTTAGTTAAAAGAAATTCATGTTAGCAGGCAATATTAACTAGGGAAATTGTGTCACTTCTCTTGCGTTCAGTGCAAGCAGAGTCAGGGTATATGCAGCAGTTTGGGCTGCCTGGCTCGTTGAGAACTGTGTGAAGACCATTTCTTCCTAACAAAGAACGTAATTAATTTGCCAGAATTTTACATAATGACATAACATTGAAGGTTGTGCAATGTAACAGCAATATTTAGACTTAGGTTTGCCACCCATTCGATAAAATACAGAACGCTTCGCAATGATAGTTACCGGATTTAACCATATTAATGACCAAAGGCTCTTATTTCTGTGTGTTTATTATATTATAATTAAGTCTATGATTTGATATTTGATAGAGCAGTCTGAGCGGTGGTAGGCAGCAACAGGCTCGTAAGCATTCATTCAAACAGTACTTTACTGCATTTGCCAGCAGCTTTTAGCAATGCTTGAAGCACAGCACTGTTTATATGACTTCAAGCCTATCAACCCCAGAGATTAGGCTGGCAATACTAAAGTGCCTATAAGAACATCCAATAGTCAAAGATAAATGAAATACAAATGGTATCGAGAGAAATGGTTAACAGGTCATAATTCCTATAATAACTTGCGGCTGAACATGAAAGGGGTTTCTTTGTTATTTTACCGTTCATGTCTTCCATAGAGAATGTCTTGATCTACTTCAAATAAGGTCTGTGTTTCATGCAGGCTTAAACCGCCTCAGCTTTTTGATACTCATGTAAATCTCGTTAAAATAAGGTAACGTTTGTCAACATATTTTCATAAATCCACTCTACAAAAAAAAAATATTTTTGCCTATATTTAGCCAATATTGATCAGAGTTACCTGCACTGAACGCAAGAGAAGTGACACAATTTCCCTAGTTAATATTGCCTGCTAACATGAATGGATATCTACACAGTTATCAAATTGGCAAGGTGTTATAAGACTAAACGAAACACAGACCTTATTTGAAGTGAATCTAAAAACAGCCTATGGAATAAATAAATTAATGAAGGAACCGCTTTTCAGATTTTGCTGGAAGGTGTCATGGGAATTATGACTCACACTTTGGTAGTCAATTATTACCATGGCCATTATTAAAATAGGATTTCCTGCATATAGAATTTACAATTGTTGTTTTCAACATTCATCACAGGTAACTTAAACTCTAGTTTTATTATTCAAACAGTTGAGAGTAAGTGTCTCCTAAGCAGACACTTCAGTATCCTTGTCACTTCAGAGAGCTGTGACTGTGTGTGTACAATTATATTCATTTTACAGATGGCAGAGAAAAGCAGAGATGCAGAGAAAAGCAGAGATGATGCTGTGCAACTCACTTTGACCACTCTTTACTGGCCAAACAGAGGCTGAGAGCCATTCAGGAAGAGTTTGGCCTTCCCAAACACAGCATCATCCAAGAAGTTCAAACTCGCTGGAACTCAACATTACACATGTTGCAGAGGATGTTTGAACAGAGGCGTACACTGAATGTGTATGCAGGTGAATACAGATACATCAGCAGTTTGTCTGCTGCACAGTGGGACATTGTCACTAACCTAATTGAGACTCTGGCACCTATGGAGGAGGTGACACTGGAGATGAGCCACTCCAACTCTACAGCAGCACGCATCATCCCCAGTGTGTCGGTGCTGAAGCTTATGCTGCAGCAGGAGGATTCTTCTACTCAAGGCATCAACATTTTACGGAAGACCATGTTGGACAGTCTGACAAGGCGGTGCTCCGAGGCCGAGGAGACAAAAGTGCCTGGTGCTGGCAACTGTCCTGGATCCACGTTACAAGAGCTAGGCCTTCAGCTCAGAGACAGCACTAGAGAAATACAAAAGAGTGGCTGAAGGAGGAGTCTGACCTACTAAGGAAACCAAATCCCAGAGCCACAGCAGAATGGACTAGTGAAGAGGAGGACCCAGATCCAGGTGCAAAGAGTCCAAGTAGATCAGCCACCCAGTCTGATGGACAGCCTCTACGCTAGAATCCTTGGAAGCCAAGAGGGCAGGGCTGTAGTCCAGCGCAGTTTTTAAATTGAGTTGGAGCGTTACCTCACAGAGCCTGTCATTGACAGAAAGAGCACCTTGTCTTTGGAGTGGTGGAAGCAGAATGAGGACAGACTTCAATCACTCGCTCCACTGGCAAAGAAGTTTCTGTCCCCCACCTTCTTCGGTCCCAAGTAGAGGTCGACCGATTATGATTTTTCAACGCCGATACCGATTATTGGAGGACCATAAAAAGCCGATACCGATTAATCTGCCGATTAAAAAAAAAAAGTATTTATTTATTTGTAATAATGACAATTACAACAATACTGAATGAACACTTATTTTAACTTAATATAATACATCAATAAAATCAATTTAGCCTCAAATAAATAATGAAACATGTTCAATTTGGTTTAAATAATGCAAAAACAAAGTGTTGGAGAAGAAAGTAAAAGTGCAATATGTGCCATGTAAAAAGGCTAACGTTTAAGTTCCTTGCTCAGAACATGAGAACATATGAAAGCTGGTGGTTTCTTTTAACATGAGTCTTCAATATTCCCAGGTAAGAAGTTTAAGGTTGTAGTGCAGAAAGCAGAGCTTGTTTGCATGTTCCCCTGTCAGTCTGCTCCTCCACTTATCATAAATGATCCCCACCTCACTGAACACTCTCTCACTTGGGACTAGAGGTCGACCGATTAATCGGAATGGCCGATTAATTGGGGCCGATTTCAATTTTTAATAACAATCGGTAATCTGCATTTTTGGACACCAATCACAGCCGATTACATTGCACTCCATGAGGAGACAGCGTGGCAGGCTGACTACCTGTTATGCGAGTGCAGCAAGGAGTCACGGTAAGGTGCTAGCTAGCGTTAAACGTATAAAAAACAATCAATCTTAACATAATCACTAGTTAACTACACATGGTTGCTGATATTATTAGTTTATCTAGCTTGTCCTGCGTTGAATATAATCGATGCGGTGCCTGTTAATTTATCATTGAATCATAGCCTACTTCACCAAACGGTGACCAGAGCTTACCCAGGATGCTGCACAACAACTTAAGTTGGGCTTGAAGTGATAAACCCGAACTCCACGCTTCGTGCAAATTCATGCCAATGCCTTGTCTTTTCCTATGAAATTATGTGTAAATTATTTTTTGCCTCGGTTTCGTTTCAGGGCTGGGTCTTATTTGAATGATACAACCCACCAGCATGGCATTGTTTATTAATCAGAAACACCTGCAAAGTTTGAGTCGCAACTGAGCTGGGCAATATAATAGATAACCTTTGGCTACAGCAAAGATGATGGATAATTAAGCATTAAATGCAGGAGGAGGTGTGGTATATGGCCAATATACCACGGCTAAGGGCTGTTCTTACGCACAACGCAAGGTGGAGTGCCTGGACACAGCCCTTAGCCGTGGTATATTGGCCATGTACCACAAACCCCCGAGGTGCCTTATTGATATTATAAACTGGGTACCAATGTAATTAGAGCAGTTAAAATACATAGTCATACCCTTGATATACGGTCTGATATACCAGGCTGTCAGCCAATCAGCATTCAAGGCTCGAACCACCCAGTTTATAAATGAAGATACACTATATACACAAAAGTATGTGGACACCCATTCAAATGAATTGATTTGCCTATTTCAGCCACACCCGTTGCTGACAGGTGTATAAAATCGAGCACTGAGCCATGCAATCTCCATAGACAAACATTGACAGTAAAATGGCCTTACTGAAGAGCTCAGATACTTTCAACGTGGCACCGTCATAGGATGCCACCTTTCCAACAAGTCAGTTTGTCAAATTTCTGCCTTGCTAGAGCTGCCCCGGTCAACTGTAAGCGCTGTTATTGTGAAGTGGAAACGTCTAGGAGCAACAACGGCTCAACTGCAAAGTGGTAGGCCACACAAGCTTACAGAACAGTACCTGAGTGCTGAAGCGCGTAAAAATCGTCTGTCCTTGGTTGCAACACTACCAAGTTCCAAACTGCCTCTGGAAGCAACGTCAACACAAGAACTGTTTGTTGGGAGGTTCATGAAATGGGTTTCCATGACCGAGCAGCTACACACAAGCCTAAGATCACCATGCGCAATGCCAAGCATTTGCTGCAGTGGTGTAAAGCTCGCCACCATTGGACCAGTGGAAACTCATTCTCTGGCGTGATGAATCACGCTTCACCATCTGGCAGTCCGACGGATGAATCTGGGTTTGGTGGATGCCAGGAGAAGGCTACCTGCCCCAATGCATAGTGCCTACTGTACAGTTTGGTGGAGGAGGAATAATGGTCTGGGGCTGTTTTTTATGTTTCGGCCTAGGCCCCTTAGTTCCAGTGAAGTGAAATCTTAGCGCTACTGCATTCAATGACATTCTAGACGATTCTGTGCTTCCAACTTTGTGGCAACAGTTTGGGGAAGGGCCTTACCTATTTCAGCATGAAAATGCCCCCATGTACAAAGCGAGGTCCATACAGAAATGGTTTGTCGAGATCGGTGTGGAAGAACTTGACTGGCCTGCACAGAGCCCTGACCTCAACCCCATCAAACACATTTGGGATGAATTGGAACTCCGACTGAGCCAGGCCTAATCGCCCAACATCAGTGGCCGACCTCACTAATGCTCTTGTGGTTGAATGGAAGCAAGTCCCTGCAGCAATGTTCCAACATCTTGTGGAAAGCCTTCCCAACAGAGTGGAGGCTATTATAGCAGCAAAGGGGGGACCAACTCCATATTAATGCCCATGATTTTGGAATGAGATGTTCGATGAGCAGGTAGCGACATTCTTTCGGTCATGTAGTGTAGTTCACTCAGGCCGTTTACCATTGAAGAAAATGGTCAGTTCCGGGTCAGACAGGTTGGTTGTTTAGCAACAGAAACGATGCACGCACAACCATGGGGCAAAACAGATGAGGTTGGCTTCGATTGTTGACAACATGTAAGCTATATTTCGTCTCTCATTTATTGAGAACATAAATAACTTTGCACAATGACCACTTGTTGTCTCTTAAATATATTGTTACAGTTGTTGGTTAGCTAGCTAGCGAATTTTAGACATATTAGCATTGACATGAAATCAGTCAAAACACCTCAAATTAAGACATGGTATCAATAACAAGATGAAACAAGCTGAAACGAGCCACTTATGATTCCTTATATGGCAGTTTCTTGTCATTCTTGCTAGCAATCTGGCCATCCGGAATCACAACAACAGGCTGACTTCTGCCCCATGGAAGCGCGCACATTGTTTTGGTGACGTTGTCAGCCAACCCATCTATAGACACCAACCCATCTATAGACACCAACCCATCTATAGACAGACACTATTTAGCTCATTGACTTACATTGAACCAGAAAAAAAAAAGTCAATGGGTCGTCTCTTTTCCCCTTCTGTCTCTGGCGACAGCTTTTTACTGGCTGCCTGAGCCATGGAGCAAATTAAAATAGGTTGCACCCCCACCTTATCACCAGCAACTAATCATAATCAATTGGAAATTTAAAGTTTCACTTATTTTTGCTCTAGTCTGTCTAAAAAAAATATGGTAAATGGTCAAATTGCGTGCGATATGATTTCATTTTGGAACCCCGCTCCCCCAAGATGAATGGTTTTGGCCACACTCCACTGCTTTGGCTGATGCAGCTAGAATTCAAGTGTCTATCTTACACTGAACAAAAATATAAATGCAACATGCAACAATTTCAAAGATTTGACTTAAGATTTGACTGAGTTAAAGTTATTTTATTTTTAGATGTGTGTATTGTTAGATATTACTGTACTGTTGGAGCTAGGAACACAAGCATTTCACTACACCACAATAACATCTGCCAAATATGTGTATGTGACCAATACAATTTGATTTATAAGGAAATCCATCAATTGAAATAAATGCATTAGGCCCTAATCTATGGATTTCACATGACTGTGAATACAGATATGCATCTGTTTGTCACAGATACCTGTAAAAAAAAAAAAAAAAAAAAAAAGTAGGGCATTTCATTGTCCATAGCTTATGTCTGCCCATACCATAACCCCACCATGGGGCACTCTGTTCACAACGTTGACATCAGCAAACCGATCGCCCACACAACGCCATACACGCTGTCTGACATCTGCCCGGGTATAGTTGAAACCGGGGTTCATCAGTGAAGAGCACACTTCGCCAGCGTGCAAGTGGCTATCGAAGGTGAGCATTTGCCCACTGAAGTCGGTTACGTTGCCGAACTGCAGTCAGGTCAAGACTTTGGTGAGGATGATGAGCATGCAGATGAGCTTCCCTAAAACGTTTTTTGACAGTTTGTGCAGAAATTCTTTGGTTGTGCAAACCAACAGTTTCATCAGTTGTCCGCGTGGCTGGTCTCAGACAATGTTGCAGGTGAAGAAGCCAGATATGGAGGTCCTGGGCTGGAGTGGTTACACATGGTCTGCGGTTGTGAGGCCGGTTGGACGTACTGCCAAATTCTCTAAAACAATGTTGGAGGTGGCTTATGGTAGAGAAATGAACATTACATTCTCTGGCAACAGCTCTGGTGGACATTCCTGCACTCAGTATACCAATTGCACGCCCCCTCAAAACTTGAGACATCTGTGGCATTGTGTTCTGTGACAAAACTGCAAATTTGAGTGGTCTTTTAATGTCCACAGCACAAGGTGCACCTGTGTAAATATCATGCTGTTTAATCAGCTTCTTGATATTCCACAGCGGTCAGGTGGATGGATTATCTTGGCAAAGGAGAAATGCTCACTAACAGGGATGTAAGCAAATTTGTGCTCAAAATTTGAGATAAATACAATTTTTGTGAGTATTGAACATTTCCGGGAACTTTTATTTCAGCTCATGAAACATGGGACCAACACTTCAAATGTTGCGTTTCTATTTTTGTTCAGTGAATAATGAAAAGGCACCCGTGAAAGATTATGCTTTGTGTCCGATGCGCTCAAGGTGTTGTTATATATCATTTGCGGCATACATCATGAGCAAAGTCATTGTAGCCTGTCATTCCACTTCCCCTAGCTGTGAGAACCATGGCCTCACGAGCGTACCAAAGGTTGCACCGTGCCCATTACAATGTAGAAAAATGTGTCTAGTCCGAACCGTTCAATAGTTAGGCTATCCATATTACCAGAGCTTCATCTTATTCTTTCTATGGAGAATTCGCGGCGGCAATCTATGGAAGATGTCAATAGATGGCAAAGTCCAAGATAGTGGTTTCCCCTATCCATCTGTGGCAAAGTTCTCTACATGCTTATGAAAAATCCAGCTCCAGATCCAGCCATAGCCAAGCTGGCTACATGCGTCATTCTTTCGGAGATGGAACCTAAAAGACAATTTCCGCTATAGGTCTGGAATTACATGGAAATAGTGACAGCTTTGCCCTCTGGTGGGGGCCTTTAATTAAAAAATATATAGAGACTCTTAGCTTTCATTTGACATGATCCTTTGAACTTCACATGTTGGTGCTCATGGGTCCCTTTACATGGAAAAGATCTATAACCTTTTCAGCATACTCTCTTGATTAAAGATGCACTCCGGGATCTTAAGCACAACAAATTCGTAACACATTGCCCTAATTGGATTCGTAACAGATCACACTAATTGCAAAAATCATATATCATACAAATTGCAAAATTCTTAACATATCACACAAATGGATGACGTTGTATGCTAAAACGGGGGCCAATTTTGGCTTATGGGGACCACTTTAAAAACGACTGGCTGAAATTATACAAAAGTTTGAGAGTGCATCTAACTTATTAGCCTATAGTATACTATCTTTGATTAACTTACTAGCCTATAATATACTATCTTTGATTAACTTACTAGCCTATAGTATACTATCTTTGATTAACTTACTAGCCTATAGTATACTATCTTTGATTAACTTATTAGCCTATAGTATACTGTCTTTGATTAACTTACTAGCCTATAGTATACTATCTTGCCAGCAGCATACCACCCTGCATACCACTGCTGGCTTGCTTCTGAAGCTAAGCAGGGTTGGTCCTGGTCAGTCCCTGGATGGGAGACCAGATGCTGCTGGAAGTGGTGTTGGAGAGCCAGTAGGAGGCACTCTTTCCTCTGGTCTAAAAAAAAAAATATCCCAATGCCCCAGGGCAGTGATTGGGGACACTGCCCTGTGTAGGGTGCCGTCTTTCGGATGGGACGTTAAACGGGTGTCCTGACTCTCTGAGGTCATTAAAGATCCCATGGCACTTATCGTAAGAGTAGGGGTGTTAACCCCGGTGTCCTGGCTAAATTCCCAATCTGGCCCTCAAACCATCATGGTCACCTAATAATCCCCAGTTTACAATTGGCTCATTCATCCCCCTCCTCTCCCCTGTAACTATTCCCCAGGTCGTTGCTGCAAATGAGAACGTGTTCTCAGTCAACTTACCTGGTAAAATAACGGTAAAAAAAAAAAATATCTTTGATTAACTTACTAGCCTATAGTATACTATCTTTGATTAACTTACTAGCCTATAGTATACTATCTTTGATTAACTTATTAGCCTATAGTATACTATCTTTGATTAACTTACTAGCCTATAGTATACTATCTTTGATTAACTTATTAGCCTATAGTATACTATCTTTGATTAACTTACTAGCCTATAGTATACTATCTTTGATTAACTTACTAGCCTATAGTATACTGTCTTTGATTAACTTACTAGCCTATAGTATACCGTCTTTGATTAGCTTACTAGCCTATAGTATTTTTACTAGCCTATAGTAGATTGTCTTTGATTAACTTACTAGCCTGTAGAATACTGTATTTGATGCAGTAGCCTACACAATAGTTTAGGTGCGATCCAATGTTACATTAGCTACGTTTCATAAAACACATACACATTTACAAAGTTGTAGGCTAGCCTCTTTGCGCAAATTACTCACTGTGTGTTGCCGATACGCCGATGTTTTTTCAGTGAAATAAATCGTTGGGACTGCGTCAAGATTTAATATTAACCTCGTGGTGAAACCGAGATCAAGTTTTGTGAAGCACTCTTCTGTAAAGTGGTCGCCACATAAGCGGGACACAACTGGAATGTTCTCTCCTGAGTTGCTTTCATTAATAAACTGTAGCCACTGTTGACGTCTCTGTGGCTCCTCTGGTAAACTGTAATGAATAATTGCGTCCGATTTATTGGCGCATCCTCTAACAATGCATCTATGGATTTCCATTGTGCACTTTTCTTTAGCCAGTTATTTTCTCATGAAACAGAGCCAAATTTGATATACTTTTTAGCTACTCATTTTGTCGTCACCACTGACACAGATTGTTGCTCTCTTTGCTAGCCAACTGTTAGCAACAACAACCAAGTTAGCATTGTGGCTAAGCTGTCTACAGTGTTGAGTCAATAATTTATATCCTCACGTTGACTTTACACATTCTCTCTATCTGGCTATGCCGTTTGAACAGTGGTGAATATGTGTACAACATATTTTCCAGGTACTAAAATGCTAATTAATGGATTGCAAAAATAGCTAGGAGGTTGCAACTTCTTATGTTTTTGCAACAGAATAGGCGCACGGTCGCCTCCTACTGTAGTGGAGTGTTTCTACTGAACGACCATTTACTCTAGGAGGCTATATTATTTTCCTCAAACGTATTAACACATAAAATGTATATCGAATTGATTGGTTTGATTATTCTAAACACGTACACAGTTCCAGCGTATGAAAATGTTAAAATATTAGTAAAATACATTCCATATATGTTTCCACTGTGTCTGGTCCATTCACATTGCCAAGAAAGTTCGCCCATTCTACATTTACACATATATTTTCAAATTAACATAATACAATTTAAACCTGTACTATTATTGCCTACCGAAACGGATATAATCAAAGAAAGACAGTAGCTAGCTAGCACCAAATGGCATTTAAATAAACTCTGTCCTGGCATAGTTCCAGTTCTCTTAGTGTTTTGCTGTTTCACAATGTGTAAATAAAGCTTTATAATTCTGTAGGAAATGACATGCGCATACCGGTACACCAGCGGTGAATTGGTTTTACGTGAATTCTGTAGGGAGAAATTGGCCCGTTTTTCTTATTCAATATTGTTCATACAACAGTAAGCGACAACACATCACCACGTGACGAAAAGAAGATCTGAGCTGTAAAAAAATATGCCCAAGAACAAAGGTAAAGTGTTAGAATTGCCGTCTTTCCCCGTAATGTGTGGCTATCTCTGTCCGGCATCTCTGACTAGCTACACGCATTGAAAACATGACAATTGAATCAAAGACTGTAACCTTCTAGTTTAGCTAGTTAACCAGCATAATGTCTAGTTAACCAGTAACTAGCTAGAGTTCATGTTCAGAAGTAATGTTACGTACAAGCTAGCTAAGTGAAGTTTACAGCAGCCAGCTCGCTATATTGTATTTTTTAAGTGGAGCAAATTAATATCATTCTGTCGTTTAACTAACTAAGTTAGCCGGTTTGCTCATCACTCACGATACTAACACCGGCATTTAGGTAACGTTATTTATTCAGCTTACAACACCCATTCACACCCCAGTCAAGTGGTTACACTTGCCTGAAGAAATTTAACAGAAAGGTTTCAAGTACTGGCTGTAGTAGGCCATATGGCTTATCTGCGGTCTGTATTCCTGTAAAACATCGTCACATGTTGCTATACCACATGCTCCTCTTGTAGATTATGATACAGGGAGAGAGGAATGTGGGGTTCACATCACAGCCTAAAATAGTAAACTCAGCAAAAAAAGAGAAACGTCCTCACTGTCAACTGCGTTTATTTTCAGCAAAAAATTAATATTTGTATGAACATAACAAGATTCAACAACTGAGACATAAACTGAACAAGTTCCACAGACATGTGACTAACAGAAATTGAATAATGTGTCCCTGAACAAAGAGGGGGTCAAAATCAAAAGTAACAGTCAGTATCTCCTCCTCGTGGACTGCACCAGATTTGCCAGTTATTGCTGTGAGATGTTACCCCACTCTTCCACCAAGGCACCTGCAAGTTCCCGGACAATTCTGTGGGGAATGGCCATAGCCCTCACCCTCCGATCCAACAGGTCCCAGACGTGCTCAATGGGATTGAGATCCGGGCTCTTCGCTGGGCATGGCAGAACACTGACATTCCTGTCTTGCAGGAAATCACGCACAGTACGAGCAGTATGACTGGTGGCATTGTCACGCTGGAGGGTCATGTCAAGATGAGCTTGCAGGAAGGGTACCACATGAGGGAGGAGGATGTATTTCCTCTAACGCACAGCGTTGAGATTGCCTGCAATGACAACAAACTCAGTCCGATGATTCTGTGACACACCGCCCCAGACCATAACGGACCCTCCACCTCCAAATCGATCCCGCTCCAGAGTACAGGCCTCGGTGTAACGCTCATTCCTTAGACGATAAACGCGAATCCGACCATCACCCCTGGTGAGACAAAACCACGACCAGTCCTGTCTGGCCCATAGGCGACGTTGTTGCTGGTAGTGTCTGGTGAGGACCTGCCTTACAACAGGCCTACAAGCCCTCAGTCCAGCCTCTCTCAGTTTATTGCGGACAGTGTGAGCACTGATGAAGGGATTGTGCGTTCCTGGTGTAACTTGGGCAGTTGTTGTTGCCATCCTGTAACTGTCCCGCAGGTGTGATGTTCGGATGTACCGATCCTGTGCAGGTGTTGTTACACGTGGTCTGCCACTGCGAGGACGATCAGCTGTCCGTCCTGTCTCCCTGTAGGGATGTCTTAGGCGTCTGACAGTACAGACATTGCAATTTATTGCCCTGGCCACATCTGCAGTCCTCATGCCTCCTTGCAGCATGCCTAAGGCATGTTCACGCAGATGAGCAGGGACCCTGGGCATCTTTATTTTGGTGTTTTTCAGAGTCATTAGAAAGGCCTCTTTAGTGTCCTATGTTTTTATAACTGTGACCTTAATTGCCTACCGTTTGTAAGCTGTTAGTGTCTTAACGACCGTTCCACAGGTGCATGTTCATTAATTATTTATTGTTCAATGAACAAGCATTGGAAACAGTGTTTAAACCCTTTACAATGAAGATCTGTGAAGTTACTTGAATTATCTTTGAAAGACAGGGTCCTGAGAAAGGGAAGTTTTATTTTTTTGCTGAGTTTATTTAGGTTAGCTAGCTATTGGGCTCAATAATCACAGGTCAAGGGGAAACTCAAGACCTTTACCTTACATAGCTACTGTAGTTAAATACACTTACAGGGCCTTCAGAAAGTATTCATACCTCTTGACTTATTCCACATTTAGTTGTTACAGCCTGAATTCAAAGTTGATAAAATGTTGCTTTTTTTCTCACCAACTACACACAGTACCCCAAAATGACAAAGTGAAAACAACATGTTATTAGAAATGCACATTTATTGAATTTGTTGTTACAGCCTTAAGAATGTCTTTCTGGGTTAGTCTCTGAGCTTTGCACACCTGGATTGTACAATATTTGCACATTTTTCTTCTTAAAATTTTTCAAGCTCTGTCAAGTTGGTTGTTGATCATTGCTAAACAGCCATTTTCAGGTCTTGCAATAGATTTTCAAGCCGATTTTTAAATCAAAACTGTAACTAGGCCACTTAGAAACATTCAATAACATTCAATGTCGTCTTGGTAAGCAACTCCAGTGTACATTTGGCCTTGTATTTTAGGTTATTGTCCTGCTGAAAGGTGAATTTGTCTCCCAGTGTCTGTTGGAAAGCAGACTGAACCATGTTATTTTCAAATATAGAAAGAACATTTCTTTCAATAAACAGACACTATTGTGGAATAACTACAATGTTGTTTATCTATCCTCAGTTTCTCCTATCGCAGCCATTAAACTCAAACTGTTTTAAAATCACCATTGGCCTCATGGTGAAATCCCTGAGTGGTTTCCTTTAGAGGTCGACCGATTATGATTTTTCAACGCCGATACCAATTATTGGAGAACCAAAAAAAGCTGATACCGATTAATCGGCCGATTTAATTTTTATTTATTTGATGACAATTACAACAATACTGAATGAACACCTTTATTTTAACTTAATATAATACATCAATCAAATCTATTTAGCTCAAATAAATAATGTTCAATTTGGTTTAAATAATTCAAAAAACTAAGTGTTGGAGAAGAAAGTAAAAGTGCAATATGTGCCATGTAAGAAAGCTAACGTTTAAGTTCCTTGCTCAGAACATGAGAACATATGAAAGCTGGTGGTTCCTTTTAACATGAGTCTTCAATATTCCCAGGTAAGAAGTTTTAGGTTGAGGTTATTATAGGACTGTTTCTCTCTATACCATTTGTATTTCATATACCTTTGACTATTGGATGTTCTTATAGGCACTTTAGTATTGCCAGTGTAACAGTATAGCTTCCGTCCCTCTCCTCTCTCCCAAACCTGGGCTCGAACCAGGAACACATCGACAACAGCAACCCTCGAAGCATCGTTACCCATCACTCCACAAAAGCCTCGGCCCTTGCAGAGCAAGGGGAACGACTACTGCCAGTCTCAGAGCGAGTGATGTTTGAAACGCTATTAGCGCGCACCCCGCTAACTAGCTAGCCATTTCACATCGGTTACACCAGCCTAATCTCGGGAGTTGATTGGCTTTAAGTCATAAACAGCTCAATGCTTGAAGCACAGGGAAGAGCTGCTGGCAAATGCACGAAAGTGCTATTTGAATGAATGCTTACGAGCCTGCTGCTGCCTACCACCGCTCAGTCAGACTACTCTATCAAATATCAAATCATAGACTTAATTATAACATAATAACACACAGAAATACAAGCCTTAGGTCATTAATATGGTCAAATCCGGAAACTATCATTTCGAAAACAAAACGTTTATTCTTTCAGTGAAATACCATTCCGTATTTTATCTAAAGGGTGGCATCCATAAGTCTAAATATTCCTGTTACATTGCACAACCTTCAATGTTATGTCATAATTCTGGCAAATTTGTTCACAACGAGCCAGGCGTCCCAAACTGCTGCATATACCCTGACTCTGCGTGCAATGAACGCAAGAGAAGTGACACAATTTCCCTAGTTTAATATTGCCTGCTAACATGAATTTCTTTTAACTAAATATGCATGTTTAAAAATACATACTTCTGTGTATTGATTTTAAGAATGGCATTGATGTTTATGGTTAGGTACATTTGTGCAACGTTTATGCTTTTATCGCAAATGCGCTTTTGTTAAATCATCCCCCGTTTGGCGAAGTTGGCTGTCTTTGTTAGGAAGAAATAGTCGTCACAGTTCGCAACGAGCCAGGCGGCCCAAACTGCTGCATATAGCCTGACTCTGTTGCACAGAACGCAAGAGAAGTGACACAATTTCTCTAGTTAAAATAAATTCATGTTAGCAGGCAATATTAACTAAATATGCAGGTTTAAAAATATATACTTGTGTATTGATTTTAAGAAAGGCGTTGATGTTTATGGTTAGGTACACATTGGTGCAATGACAGTGCTTTTTTCGCGAATGCGCTTGTTAACTCACCCGTTTGGCGAAGTAGGCTATGATTCAATGATAAATTAACAGGCACCGCATCGATTATATGCAACACAGGACAAGCTAGATAAACTAATAATATCAGCAACCATGTGTAGTTAACTAGTGATTATGTTAAGATTGATTGTTTTTTATAAGATATGTTTAATGCGAGCTAGCACCTGACCTTGGCTCCTTGCTGCACTCGCATAACAGGTAGTCAGCCTGCTACGCAGTCTCCTCGTGGAGTGCAATGTAATGATCGGTGTCCAAAAATGCTGATTACCGATTGCTATGAAAACTTGAAATTGGCCCTAATTAATTGGCCATTCCGATTAATCGGTCGACCTCTAGTTTCCTTCCTCTCTGGCAACTGAGTTAGGAGGGGCGCCTGTATGTTTGTAGTGACTGGGTGTATTGATACACCATCCAAAGTGTCATTAATAACTTCACCATGCTCAAAGGGACATTTCATGTCTGCTTTTTTAAAACCCATCTACCAATAGGTGCCCTTCTTTGCGAGGTATTGGAAAACCTCCCTCGTCTTTGTGGTTGAATCTGTGTTTGAAATTCACTTCTTGACTGAGGGACCTTACAATTATCTGTATGTGTGGGGAACAGAGATGAGGTAGTAATTAAAAGATCATGTTAAACACTATTACACACAGACTCATACAAAGGTCTCCCTCGCCCTCCATTTGGCAAATCAGACCATAACTTTATCTTGCTGATTCCTGCTTACAAGCAAAAACTCAAACAGGAAGTACCTGTGACGCACTCAATTCAGAAGTGGTCTGATGAAGCGGATGCTATGCTACAGGACTGTTTAGCTAGCACAGACTGGAATATGTTTCGGGATTCATCCGATGGCATTGAGGAGTTTGTCACCAGCTTCATTCATTGTTTAAAAAAATTAAATACTATTAAACTTTTATTTAACTAGGCAAGTAAGTTAAGAACAAATTGTTATTTACAATGACGGCCTACCGCTTCGTGATGAGCGGTTACAATGATGGTTGATGCCCCTATTAATACGTGCATTGACGACGTCGTTCCCACAGTGACCGTATGCACATATCCCAACCAGAAGGCATGTATTACAGGCAACATCTGCACTGAACTAAAGGCTAGCTCAAAGTGGGACACTAACCTCGACGATTATAAGAAATCCTGCTACGCCCTCTGACGAACCATCAAATGGGCAAAGTGTCAGTACAGGACTAAGATTGAATCCTACTACACTGACTCCGACGCTCGTCGGATGTGGCAGGGCTTGCAAACTATTACAATCAACAAAGGGAAGCACAGTCACGAGCTGCCCAGTGACGCTAGCATACCAGACGAGCCAAATGCCTTCTATGCTCGTTTTGAGGCAAGCAACACTGAACCATGCGTGAGAGCACCAGCTGTTCTGGACTACTGTGTGATCAAGCTCTCAGTAGCCGATGTGAGTAAGACCTTTAAACAGGTTAACATTCACAAGGCCATAGGGACATACGGATTACCAGGAGGTGTCTAAACTGACTTCTCCCTGACCCAGTCTGTAACATGTTTGAAGCAGACCACATAGTCCCTGTGCCAAGAACGCCAAGGTAATCTGTCTAAATGACTAGCGCCCCGTAGCACTCACATCTGTAGCCCTGAAATGCTTTGAAAGGCTGGTCATGGCTCACATCAACACCATCTCAAACACCCTGGACCCACTCCAATTTGCATACTGCCCCAAAAGATCCACAGATAATATTTATATTGCGCTCCACACTGCCCTTTCCCACTTGGACAAAATTAACACGTGAGAATGCTGTTCATTGACCACAGCTCAGCGTTCAACAACATAGTGTCCTCGAAGCTCATCACTAAGCGAGGGTCCCTGGGATTGAACACCTCCCTCTGCAACTGGATCCTGCACTTCCTGATGGGGCGCCCATCAGGAAGTAGTGAGCATAGCCAACAACAAATCTGCCACGCAGACCCTCAACACGGGGGGCAACTTAGAGATGCGCGCTTAGTCCTCTCCTGTACTCCCTGTTCACCATCAACTGTGTGGCCGTGCGACTCCAACACCATTAAGTTTGCTGACAACACAATGGTGGTGGGCCTGATTACTGACGACAATGACACCGCCTATAGGGAGTAGGTCAGAGACCTGGCTACACCAGTAAGACAAAGGAGCTGATCGTGGAATGTGTTGAGAGCTTCAAGTTCCTCGGTGTCCACCTCACTAACGATCTGTCATGGTCGTGAAGAGGGCACGACAACAGCTCTTCCCCCTCAGTAGGCTGAAAAAATGTGTCATGGGCCCTCAGTCCTCAAAGTTCTAAGGCTGCACCATCGAGAGCATCTCTATTGGCTGCATCACCGCTTGATATGGCAACTTCTTGGCTTCCTACCGCAAGGTGCTAAAGAGGGTTGTGCGTATGGCCCAGTCCATCACTGTTCTCGAGCTCCCTGCCAACCAGGACCTCTATACCAGGCGGTGTCAGAGGAATGCCCAAAAAATGGTCAGACTTTAGCCGCCCAAGCCTGAGAATGTTCTCCCTGCTACTGCACGGCAAGCCGGTACCAATGCATCAAGTCTGGAACCAACAGGACCCTAAACAGCTTCTAACCCCAAGCCATAAGACTTCTGAAAACTACTGCTAAATAGCTAATCAAATAGCTTCCCGGACTACCTGCATTGACCATTTTATTTGCACTGACTCTATGGACTCACACTGGACTCTACTTTTACACTGACACCCCAACACACTAGATACACACACATTGATGCGACACACTCACACACTTTCCTACTCACCAAATACGCTGCTGCAACTGTCTTCCCCCCCACATTTTGTTATGTTACTGTTATTCTGAAAAGGATCAAATAAATAAAAATACTCAGCATACTACACACAGTACCCCATAATGACAAAGCGAAAACAGGTTTAGACATTTGCAAATTTATTGAAAATAAAAAACATACCTTATTAACATACATATTCAGACCCTTTGCTATAAGACTCAATTGAGCTCAGTTGCCTCCATTGATCATCCTTGATGTTTCTACCTTGATTGGAATCCACCTGTGGTAAATTTAATTGATTGTGTTGAGGCACAGATCTGGGGAAGGGTACCTAAACATTTCTGAACAGCATTGAAGGTCCAAGAACACAGAAGGGCCTTGGTCAGGGAGGTGACCAAGAACCCGATGGTCACTCTGACAGAGCTCCAGAGTTCCTCTGTGGAGATGGGAGAACCTTCCAGAAGGACAACCATCTCTGCAGCACTCCACCAATCATGCCTTTATAGTAGAGTGGCCAGACGGAAGCCACTTCCCAGTAAAAGGCACATGACGGCCCAATTGGAGTTTTCCAAAAGGCACCTAAAGGACTCTCAGACCATGAGAAAAAAGATGATCTGGTCTGATGAAACCAAGATTGAATGCTTTGACCTGAATGTTAACCTCTTGGCGCACGGATCCCTTTAACGGGATTATTTTCGTAAATAACCGCTGAATTGCAGAGCGCCAAATAAAAAAATAAAAAAAATATTTATTTTCATGAAATCACAAGTGAAATATACCAAAACACAGCTTAGCTTGTTGTTAATCCACCTATCGTGTCAGATTTTGAAAATATGCTTTACAGCGAAAGCAATCCAAGCGTTTGTGAGTTTATCGATCACTAGACAAAACATTACGAACAGCTAGCAGCAATGTAGATTGGTCACGAAAGTCCGAAAAGCAATAAAATTAATCGCTTACCTTTGATGTTTGCACTCACGAGACACAATAAATGTTCCTTTTGTTCGATAAATATTATTTTTATATCCAAAAACCTCCATTTGGTTGGTGCGTTATGTTCAGAAATCAACAGGATCCAGCAGTCAAAAGATTCCAAATAGTATCCGTGAAGTTCGTAGAAACATGTTAAACGTTTTTTATAATGAATCCTCAGGTTGTTTTTAACATAACTAATCGATCATATTTCAACCTGACGGTAAACTATCAATACTAGAGAGAAAGAAAATGTCGAGCAACAACTTTCGCGCGCATGAACTAATCAAAGGACACCTGGCCATCCACTGACGCATTTTGATAGATCTCGCTCATTTTTCTGAATAAAAGCTTGAAACTGTCTAAAGCCTGTTCACAACCTTTGGAAGCCATTGGAAATGAATCTGGTTGATATCCCTTTACATGGAGGATAGGCAGGCAATGGAACAGGGATTTTTCAAAATAAGAGCCACTTCCGGGTTGTATTTCCTCAGGTTTTCGCCTGCAAAATCAGTTCTGTTATACTCACAGACAATATTTTGACAGTTTTGGAAACTTTTAGAGTTTTTTTCTATCCTAATCTGTAAATTATATGCATATTCTAGCATCTGGGCCTGAGAAATAGGCCGTTTACATTGGGAACGTTATTTATCCAAACATAAAAATTCTGCCTCCTAGCGTCAAGAAGTTAAGAGTCACGTCTGTAGGCAACCTGGCACCATCTCTACTGTGAAGCATGCTGGTGGCATTACCATGCTGTGGGGATGTTTTTCAGCGACAGGGACTGGGAGACTAGCCAGGATCGAGTGAAAGATGAATGGAGCAAAGTATAGAGAGATCCTTGATGGGAACCTGCTCCAGAGTGCTCAGGACCTCAGACTGGGGTGAAGGTTTACCTTCCAACAGGACAATGACCCTAAGCACACCGCAAAGACAACGCAGGAGTGGCTTGGGGACAAGTCTCTGAATGTCCTTGAGTGGCCCAGCCAGAGCCCGGACTTCAACCCGATCGAACATCTCTGGAGAGACCTGACAACAGCTGTGCATTAACGCTCCCCATCCAACCTGACAGAGCTTGAGAGAATCTGCGGAGAAGAATGGGAGAAACTCCCCAAATACATGTGCCAAGCTTGTAGCGTCATACCCAAGAAGACTCGATGCTGTAATTGCTGCCAAAGGTGCTTCAACAAAGTACTGACTAAAGGGTCTGAATACTTATGTAAATGTATTATTTCAGTTTGTTTGAGCAGAAATGTCTAAACCTGTATTTGCTTTGTCATTTATGGGGTATTGTGTGTAAATTGAGGGGGGGAACTATTTAATCAATTTTAGAATAAAGCTGTAATGTAACAATGTGAAAAGTCAAGGGGTCAGAATACTTTCCGAATGCACTGTATATGTACAGTACACAGCTACCTCAATTACCTCGTACTCCTGCACATCGACTCGGTACTGGTACTCCCTGTATATAGCCATGTTATTTTCTTCTCCCCGTATATACAGTGGGGAGAACAAGTATTTGATACACTGCCGATTTTGCAGGTTTTCCTACTTACAAAGCATGTAGAGGTCTGTAATTATTATCATAGGTACACTTCAACTGTGAGAGACGGAATCTAAAACAAAAATCCAGAAAATCACATTGTATGATTTTTAAGTAATTAATTTGCATTTTATTGCATGACATAAGTATTTGATACATCAGAAAAGCAGAACTTAATATTTGGTACAGAAACCTTTGTTTGCAATTACAGAGATCATATGTTTCCTGTAGTTCTTGACTAGGTTTGCACACACTGCAGCAGGGATTTTGGCCCACTCCTCCCTACAGATCTTCTCCAGATCCTTCAGGTTTCGGGGCTGTCGCTGGGCAATACGGACTTTCAGCTCCCTCCAAAGATTTTCTATTGGGTTCAGGTCTGGAGACTGGCTAGGCCACTCCAGGACCTTGAGATGCTTCTTACGGAGCCACTCCTTAGTTGCCATGGCTGTGTGCTTCGTGTCGTTGTCATGCTGGAAGACCCAGCCACGACCCATCTTCAATGCTCTTACTGAGGGAAGGAGGTTGTTGGCCAAGATCTCGCGATACATGGCCCCATCCATCCTCCCCTCAATACGGTGCAGTCGTCCTGTCCCCTTTGCAGAAAAGCATCCCCAAAGAATGATGTTTCCACCTCCATGCTTCACGGTTGGGATGGTGTTCTTGGGGTTGTACTCATACTTCTTCTTCCTCCAAACACGGCGAGTGGAGTTAGACCAAAAAGCTCTATTTTTGTCTCATCAGACCACATGACCTTCTCCCATTCCTCCTCTGGATCATCCAGATGGTCATTGGCAAACTTCAGACAGGCCTGGACATGCACTGGCTTAAGCAGGGGGACCTTGCGTGCGCTGCAGGATTTTAATCCATGACGGCGTAGTGTGTTACTAATGGTTTTCTTTGAGACTGTGGTCCCAGCTCTCTTCAGGTCATTGACCAGGTCCTGCCGTGTAGTTCTGGGCTGATCCCTCACCTTCCTCATGATCATTGATGCCCCACGAGGTGAAATCTTGCATGGAGCCCCAGACCGAGGGTGATTGACCGTCATCTTGAACTTCTTCCATTTTCTAATAATTGCGCCAACAGTTGTTTCCTTCTCACCAAGCTGCTTGCCTATTGTCCTGTAGCCCATCCCAGCCTTGTGCAGGTCTACAATTTTATCCCTGATGTCCTTACACAGCTCTCTGGTCTTGGCCATTGTGGAGAGGTTGGAATCTGTTTGATTGTGTGTGGACAGGTGTCTTTTATACAGGTAACGAGTTCAAACAGGTGCAGTTAATACAGGTAATGAGTGGAGAACAGGAGGGCTTCTTAAAGAAAAACTAACAGGTCTGTGAGAGCCGGAATTCTTACTGGTTGGTAGGTGATCAAATACTTATGTCATGCAATAAAATGCAAATTAATTATTTAAAAATCATACAATGTGATTTTCTGGATTTTTGTTTTAGATTCCGTCTCTCACAGTTGAAGTGTACCTATGATAAAAATTACAGACCTCTACATGCTTTGTAAGTAGGAAAACCTGCAAAATCGGCAGTGTATCAAATACTTGTTCTCCCCACTGTAGATGGCCATGTTATTCACTGTATTTATTCCTCATGCCGCTACTTATTTTGATGTATTTCTTTTTTTACCCCTTTTTTCTCCCCAATTGGTAGTTAGTCTTCTCTCATCGCTGCAACTCCTGTACGGACTCGGGAGTCGAAACACAACCCAACCAAGCCGCACTGCTTCTTGACACAATGCCTACTTAACCCGGAAGCCAGCTACACCAATGTGTCGGAGGAAACACCATACACCTGGCTATCGTGTCAGTGTGCACTGCGCCCGGCCCGCCACAGGAGTTGCTAGTGCACTATGGGACAAGGACATCCCTGCCGGCCAAACCCTCCCCAAACCCGGACGACGCTGGGCCAATTGTGAGCCGCCCCATGGGTCTCCCGGTCGCGGCCAGCTGCGACAGAGCCTGGACTCGAACCCAGAATCTGTAGTGACACAGCTAGCTCTGCATTAGACCACTGCGCCACTCAGGAGGCCTCGTGCCACTATTTCTAGTTTATATCTTGTCTTTAACTCTGCACTGTTGGGGTTGCAAACTTAGACTTAAGACCTTTTCAGCTAAATATTTTCTATTAATTTGTAAAAATGTCTAAAAACATTATTCCACTTTGACGTGTATGTGTATGCCAGTGACACAATCTACTTTATATTTTTTTCTTCAGGCTATAACACAACAAAATCTGGAAGAAGTCGAGGGCTGTGAATATATTCTGAAGATACTTCATACAGTCTGGATGAGAGTGTCTGCTAAATTACTAAAAGTGGTCTGGTCTGACTGAATTTTTTTCTCTCTGTCCTATCTCCAGGTAAGGGAGGAAAGAATCGTAGACGTGGAAAGAATGAGAACGAGTCAGAGAAGAGAGAGCTGGTGTTCAAAGAGGATGGGCAGGGTGAGTGGAGGGAGGGAGTGAGGGTGATGGGGGAGTACAGGGGTCTCTGCCAGGGCTTGTGTGAGGTGCAGGTTTTTGCTCCAGCAAAGCAGTAACATGGCTGATTCAACTAACCAACTCTTTGTTCAAGACATGATTGGTTGATTAGTTGGTGTGTTACTGCTTTGGCTGGAGAAAAAGCCTGCACCTACACCAGCTCTAAAATAAGACTTGTAAAATAACAACTGCCAGTCTCTTCCCTGTGTAGAATACCTCAACTGCTCCTAACAGTGTTCTAGATTGAATGTGCAGCTCCCTTTTGTCCAGGGTTTTGGGTTACAGATAGAACTAGAGCCCTGTTTTAGAGCAGACGTATTGCATTGAGGGTGTAGGCATTCAAACGTAATGATCAGCATGTCTATATTCAGTGGGAGCAGTGTACCCCTCCCTCCTGTGCTGTAGAGTACATAGTTGAAGTCAGAAGCTTAGCAAATACATTTAAACTCAGTTTTTCACAATACCTGACATTCAATCCTAGTAAAAAATTCCCTGTTTTAGGTCAGTTAGGATCACCACTTTATTTTAAGAATGTGAAACATCAGAATAATAGTAGAGAATGATTTATTTCAGATTTTATTTCTTTCATCACATTCCCAGTGGGTCAGAAGTTTACATACACTCAATTAGTATTTGGTAGCATTGCCTTTACATTGTTTAACTTGGGTCAAATGTTTCGGGTAGCCTTCCACAAGCTTCACACAATAAGTTGGTTGAATTTTGGCCCATTCCTCCTGAGAGCTGGTGTAACTGAGTCAGGTTTGTAGGCCTCCTTGCTCGCAAACACTTTCTCAGTTCTGCCCAGAAATGTTCTGTGGTATTGAGGTCAGGGCTTTGTGATGGCCACTGCAATACCTTGACTTTGTTTTCCTTAAGCCATTTTGCCACAACTTTGGAAGTATGCTTGGGGTCATTGTCCATTTGGAAGACCCATCTGCGACCAAGCTTTAACTTTCTGACTGATGTCTTGAGATGTTGCTTCAATATATCCACATAATTTTCCTTCCTCATGACCCATCTCTTTTGTGAAGTGCACCAGTCCCTCCTGCAGCAAAGCACCCCCACAACATGATGCTGCCACCCCTGTGCTTCACGGTTGGGATGGTGTTCTTCGGCTTGCAAGCCTCCCCCTTTTTCCTCCAAACATAACGATGGTCATTATGACCAAACAGTTCTATTTTTGTTTCAACAGGTCAGAGGACATTTCTCCAAGAAGTACGATCTTTGTCCCCATGTGCTTTTGCAAACCGTAGTCTGGCTTCTTTATGGCGGTTTTGGAGCAGTGGCTTCTTCCTTGCTGAGTGGCCTTTCAGGTTATGTCGATATAGGACTCGTTTTACTGTGGATACAGATGCTTTTGTACCTGTTTTCTCCAGCATCTTCACAAGGTCCTTTGCTGTTGTTTTGGGGTTGATTTGCACTTTTCGCACCAAGGTACGTTCATCTCTAGGAGACAGAATGCGTCTCCTTCCTGAGCGGTATGACGGCTGCGTGGTCCCATGGTGTTTATACTTGCGTTCTATTGCTTGTACATATGAACGTGGTACCTTCAGGCGTTTGGAAATTGCTCCCAAGGATGAACCAGACTTGTGGAGGTCTTTAATTTTTTTTCTGAGGTCTTGGCTGATTTCTTTTGATTTTCCCATGATGTCAAGCAAAGAGGCACTGAGTTTGAAGGTAGGCCTTGAAATACATCCACAGGTACACCTCCAATTGACTCAAATGATGTCAATTAGCCTATCAGAAGCTTCTAAAGCCAAGACATCATTTTCTGGAATTTCCCAAGCTGTTTAAAGGCACAGTCAACTCAGTGTATGTAAACCTCTGACCCACTGGAATTGTGATACAGTGAAATAATCTGTCTGTAATTAATTGTTGGAAAAATGACTTGTCATGCACAAAGTAGATGTCCTAACCGACTTGCCAAAACTATAGTTTGTTAACAAGAAATGTGTGGAGTGGTTGAAAAACAAGTCTTTTTTTAATGACTCCAACCTAAGCGTCTGTAAACTTCCGACTTCAACTGTAGGTGTGTCCCTGTCCTGTGATGTTGAGTCTTTCTCTCTCTCTCTCCTGTAGAGTATGCTCAGGTGATTAAGATGTTGGGTAATGGGAGGTTGGAAGCCATGTGTTTTGACGGAGTGAAGCGGCTCTGCCACATCCGAGGAAAACTGCGGAAAAAGGTCTCACACACACACTCCCATCACACTGAAACAGAGGAAACCCTGATGCTGACTCAACTTTTTCACTATGGACTGTCAACTGTTACACTGTATGGACTCTGTAGTGTATCTAATGAATTTAATTTGTGTTTTCGTTAAGTATTCAGACCCCTTGACCTTTTCCACATTTGACATTACAGCCTAATTCTAAAATTGTATTAAAATAAAATAAAAATAATCTTTATCAATCTACACACAATAGCCCATAATGACAAAGCAAAATCAGGTTTAGAAATGTTTGCAAATCTATTACAAATATTTTAAAAATGTATATGACATTCAGACCCTTTACTCAGTACTTTGTCGAAGCACCTTTTTGCAGCGATTATAGCCTCAAGTCTTCTTGGGTATGATGCTACAAGCTTGGCACACCTGTATTTGGGGAGTTTCTCCCATTCTTCTCTGCAGATCCTCTTAAGCTCTCTCAGGTTGAAGGGGAGCGTCACTGCACAGCTGTTGTCAGTTCTCCAGAAATGTTTGATCGGGTTCAAGTCCGAGCTCTGGCTGGGCCACTCAAGGACATTCAGAGACTTGTCCCCAAGCCACTCCTGCGTTGTCTTTACTGTGTGCTTAGGGTCATTGTCCTGTTGGAAGGTAAACCTTCGCCCCAGTCTGAGGTCCTGAGCGCCCTGGAGCAGTTTTCCATCAAGGATCTCTCTGTACTTTGCTCTGTTCATTTTCCCTCGATCCTGACTAGTCTCCCAGCCCCTGCCACTGAAAAACATCCCCACAGCATGATGCTGCCACAACCATGCTTCACCGTAGGGATGGTGCCAGGTTTCCTCCAGACATGACGCTTGGCATTCAGGCCAAAGAGTTCAATCTTGGTTTCATCAGACCAGAGAATCTTGTTTCTCATGGTCTGAGAGTCCTTTAGGTGCCTTTTGGCAAACTCCAAGCGGGCTGCCGTGCCTTTTACTGAGGAGTGGTTTCCCTCTGGCCACTCTACCATAAAGGCCTGATTTGGTGGAGTGCTGCAAAGACCTTCCTTCTGGAAGGTTCTCCCATCTCCACAGAGGAACTCTGGAGCTCTGTCCGTGACCACCGGGTTCTTGGTCACCTCCCTGACCAAGGCCCTTCTCCCCCGATTGCTCAGTTTGGCCAGGCGACGAGCTCTAGGAAGAGTCTTCGTGGTTCCAAACTTCTTACATTGAAGAATGATGGAGGCCACTGTGTTTTTGGGGACCTTCAATGCTGCAGAAATGTTTTGGTACCCTTCCCCAGATCTGTGCCTGGACATAATCCTGTCTCTGAGCTCTACAAACTACCTCATGGCTTGGTTTTGGCTTTGAACTGTGGGACCTTTTTATATAAACAGGTGTGTGCCTTTCCAAATCATGTTCAATCAATTGAATTTACCACAGGCGGACTCCAAACAAGTTGTAGAAACATCTCAAGAATGATCAAAGGAAACAGGATGCACCTGAGCTCAATTTATTTAGTCTCATAGCAAAGGGTCTGAATACTTATGTAACTTTATTATTGTTTCTTATTTTTAGTTTATTAACAAATTCTAAAAACCTGTTTGCTTTGTTATTATGGGGTATTGTGTGTAGATTAAGGGGGAAAAAATGTATTTCATCAATTTTAGAATAAGGCTAATTTAAGTGGGAAAAGTCAAGGGGTTTGAATACTTTCCAAATGCACTGTATATTAGCCAAACCTTTAGATTGTTATCCATTCATCTGATTAATTCCTCAAAAACATTCTTATGTTTCTCTTCTTTCAGGTGTGGATTAACACGTCAGATATCATCCTGGTGGGATTGAGAGATTACCAGGTGAGATGACCAGCAACATACCACTGCAGTTGTTGTAGGGTGTGAGTCTGCGTTTGTTTGTCACTGTATCATAAAAATAGGTTTGGGTTTCTCTCTCTCCCCTATAGGACAACAAAGCTGATGTGATCCTGAAGTACAATGCAGACGAGGCCAGAAGTCTGAAGGTTTACGGAGAACTGCCGGAGCACGGTGAGTACCAGGAAGAGTAGCTGTCCCTACGGTAACAGCTAATGGGGTTTGGAAGCTAGTTGAGGAAAGGAAGCTAGTTGAAATGATTGAGGCACACAGACCATGACAGCCACTGTTGACTGCTCTTTCTTGCCCAATTTCTGTGTTGTTTTGTTTGCACTTCCCTGTTCTCTCTCTCATACCTCCTCTTTCTGTGTCCTTCCTCTCTTAGCCAAGATCAACGAGACCGACACCTTCGGTCCTGGGGACGATGAAGACATCCAGTTCGATGACATTGGAGATGATGACGAGGACATTGATGATGTAGGTGCTAAATCTATATTTGTATTGCTTTCTGAAAGTTTAAACTTAGAAGTGTGTTTTTAATTCCCTCTCTTCTCTTTTCCCCCTCTCTTCCTTCAGATCTAAGGACCTTCTACCAGAGGGTATGGTTCGATTTTCCCCTCCGTGCTGAAAATCAACACATCCGAAAATCAACACAGGACTTCTGTACCCCACACACACACCAAATTTCAAGGAGGTTGACCCTCCCAATTTCTCATTGGTGCCATGACTGCAGCTACTCACAATCTCTTGCGTTATCTTTTTAATGTATTTATATCAATTTCACACAGAGTGGAATTTACTTACAAGTACAGAATCTCTGGATTCGCAATAAAAAGATCAACCATTTTATGTTTGGTATCATTGTAGTTGAAAGTTAACATTGCTCTTTAAATTAGTTAGGATGATTTTTATTTATTACGAAACACATTACTCCTGAAGTTGCCTCTGTATCCTTTGGAATGTTTGTTTAATTCGATATTGTATTCCGATGACATTTTGCAATTACAGAACGATTTGTTTGTATTGATCAATGCCTAATTGAAGGCTCTACCGCCCTTCTGTTTTTCAACAGTGTCTGTATTTTTCTATTGTTTCCCCATGTTTGTTTGTCTGTTGGTTTTAGGTTTGTTTTGATCCATTACCAGAGGGATGTCACAAAGCATCACTCGGTTTAAGCAAGGTAATTCAAATAAATGTTTTTAGTTTGGGTTATTTTCCTAAGCTATTCTTGAATATGGGTTGTCTCATCAATTATTCCATGCCTATTTCTAGAAAATATTTACTTATTTTAGAATATTATGGAATGTTATTTATCTGTTATCTTCTTGGTCCTGCTTTGTGACACCTCGCTGTCTGTCAGAGAAAACAGCTAGCTGCTAACTAGCCGGGTGCTCCAGTGTTGCGCAGGTTGGAATTTGTTATGAATCTTGCCGTGGAGGCGGCACTGCATTGGTCGCTAGCTGGCCCAGCCACAAAGTCCTAACCCTAATGCCTGATTCAAACCTTCAATTAAGACCAAAAAGCACTGTTTTGTTTTCATACATTTTTATGATATAGACAATTTTTACTTTGCACTTGGTTAATTTAGTGCAGGGATGGGCAACTCCAGTCCTCGGCGGCCGGAGTGGTGTCACAATTTTTCTGATTAAACTAATTGGCTGATTAAACTAATTGCATTCTAAACTGAAGATCATGATTAGATGATTTATTGGAGTCAGGTATTTTAGCTGTGACATAGTGGAAATCGCTCAGTTCTACCTCCAGGGCAAGATTCATGACAATCAACTTCAACCTGTGTCTGTTGCTGCCCTAGTCAATTCCTCTGTTCCTTTACTGTCATGCCTAAGATGTTGCCAACTCCTCTATGGATGCCAAGCCTTGCATGACAACACATACAGTATATGGGACCAGCCTAGATAAATATCACTGGACTGTGTCTGTCTTGAACACCACTGCCAGTGCTTGTGTGCTGAGCTATAATGTACTATGATGTCTGATGGCTCACTATAGGGATTTCCAATAAATAACTTAATTCCATGGGCTTGACATGATCTTTTTGAAGTTGCATTTCATACAAAGTTAGGGCGGCGCACAAATGGCCCAGTGTCGTCAGGGTTAGGAGAGGGTTTGGCCTTAATTGTAAATAAGAATTTGTTCTTAACTGACTTGCCTAGTTAAATAAAGAAAAGGTCTTCCCTGAGAAAGATAGTAACCTGTGCTTGTATGTATCAACCAGGCGGTGGTGCCACATTCAAACCTTATATAAACCTTATCCACATGGTTATTACATTAATAATATTACACAATGAAGTAGTAATACAAAGATGTTTCTGTAATACAGGTTTGTTTTTTCGAATTGAACATTTTTGTTGGTCTATATATTTGTAAAGTTTGTATGTAGCATATGGAGATGTGTGAAAATGACTCCTCAGCCAGAAGTGTCCCCCACTTGTGCAGCGGAATAGCTGGCTTTTGGCATGGCACGACTGGTAAAATGCTTCAGGAGGGCATTCACTTGAGCTAGTAAAGCAGAGGTCCTGGGTGGTATGGGGGGTGATAAGAGACTTAATAAAGCCTAGGCCACCGTGTGGCTGCCTGTATGTAGCGTCAACTAACATGTCGTCATATCAACACTTTACTAACGTCTGCGTGACGCATGCGTGTTAATGATAGTCAGAAGGTGCATAGTGGATATTTATATTAATTAAATCTCAACCATAAATGTTAGAAACTTAGTTTTTCCCGTGCAAGCCGACATTCCGAAGTGGCCTCCGAGTATAGCCTATGGCTTGTGTATTTCCTGTTATCGCTAATGGCCTAGAAAAGATTGTCCAATCTATAGGTAATCTGTCTTTCCTTCAACACCTCATGGTTTGTTATCTTATCTCACTGTAGATCTACATGTTAGCCAATCACAGACTGTGTTGTTACCAGTTCCCAGTAGCTTACATCAGACAACCAATAAGAGTTGTGTCTGCGACTTTCAGTCGAATAGAGGAGTTCATAGGCTTTCCCAGAAGGTCCTTGCTATTCTGCATTCTTGGGATGTCCCTACCTCTATCAAGTGTAAATGTAAAATGGTAAAGTTTAGGGTTCAGGGTAAGTACGTCCCAAGGAATCCGGATAGCAGTGACCGTTCATAGAGTGAGAGACTAACACGGTATTTGTTAGCTCGGAGGCGACACAGACATTCAGCAGAAGCAATTTTCGAGTGTTTGCCCCAGATAGTTTCCTTAGTGATGATGAAAAGAATTACCAAGATGTCCTTGATCCAACTGAGTAAGTAAGTAGGCTATATTTAAGTTGTGATATTATTAAGAAATATTTAGGCCTACTGTGTTGATAAATTTGGTTTATTTGAAAATCATTTTTGTTGATAACAAGTTGAGGCCTTTTGCCTTTTGGTAGGCCGTCATTGTAAATATGAATTTGTTCGTAACTGACTTGCCTAGTTAAATAAAATACACAAGTTAGAAATTGTGCTACTAATGCACAAACACATCTCATAAAAGTAATGATGTTTTTGTTTGGTTAGCTTTTGGAAATTGTAGAAATAAAAAATTGTCCTTCAGAAGTAGCTAGGCAGGATAACGTTAGTTAGCTAAGTATTTTGTTAGCTATCGTACAGTAATAATGATATAGTTAATATAAGTAGACATGCAATCATAATTGACATAGCGCATATAAAGCACCCACAAGCTACCGGTGGCTGAAAACACAATCGTCATGGGACGAACGAGTGACGAATTTCTGCAAGTGTATACTCGTCAGACGTCATGATATGTCATCTGTGTCTTTTAAGTGTTTGGAATGCAGCCAATGAGACGACAAGTTATCATCCACATTTTTTCACTTGAGAAATACCGCACCAAACATCTTAGTCGCACAATTTTACATCTAAGAACTCCTGGGCAAAACGTAGAAATTAAATACAGATTTCTTGATTTATCTTAGATACATTTAGACTATTTTGAGGAAGTGTTTCTGGCGATGTTGTTGCTATGGTTGCTCAAAAGGGACAAACAACAGTAATATGGCCGTTTTTTGTTTTTCAAGCAAAGGTCTTTAGGGAGTATTTTTTATTTTATTTAAGTATGCGAGCACAGATGTTCGCTTTATGGAATGCTGTTTGAGTCTGCATGTCAAAACGGATACAATAAGGTTTTATTTGACACGTCAAATAACACAATTCTAATATAGAATGTTGTGTGTGATGAATTTGCACTTGTAAACCAAGCGCCACCATGAGGCTCCCGAGTGGCGCAGCGGTCTAATCCAGGCTGCATCACATCCTGCCGTGATTGGGAGTCCCATAGGGCGGCGAACAATTGGCCCAGCGTCGGCCAGGGTAGGCCGTCATTGTAACTAACAATTTGTTAACTGACTTGCCTAGTTAAATAAAGGTTACATTTAAAAATAAATGATTAAAAACCATTTCGATCAGTAGCACTGTCAAAGATATACAATACTGCATTGATAATAAGGTATTATTTGTTCAACCGAATGAGAAAACTTCTGTGTGAGCACTTGACATTAGATCAAGATCAAACGAGCAGGATCAAAAATGTTTGCAAATATCTTTGATACAGATGTTATTAGCAACTTCTGTGGTATCTAGCTTTAGCATGATACCTAGCTAGCACAAAGGCAATCAGCCTGAAAACAATGACCAGTAGAAACTGCAGTCATTTTCAATATTCTTAGCAAATATTTAGGAATCCATGTGCGTAAGTATTAGCTAGGTAGCCACTTGTTGTTCTCCTATTGAAATAACTGGCTAGCCAGCTACTTAACCCTGTTGCCCAAAACTAACTGTTATAAGCAGCCAGCTATCTTCATCTGGCTAGTATGGCTTGGGGGAACCGGGATGTGTGTTGTGAAGCTAGCCACAATAGTGGAATTTGCATTTTGTCTTTAAAATAAAAGTCCCTATTTGAAAGTGATGCAGAACGTTACAATTGGTGGAATCATGACATATTTAGACTAGATAATGTTGAACAAGTTTGGAATGTGGAGCAATGAAATGGGGTATCAGTCTACTGGGTGACACCCACAGAACAGAACTGTGAAGTGTTTATATTAGTATCATGGCTCTTATTGCGGGACTGACTGTGTGAAATCACCTCTCCAGGCAGCCTATTGTGTGTATTAACATTCATATTGCGCTGTACAGCTTTACCTAAGGATTGGGGATCAATGAAATGGGGTATCAGTCTACTCAGTACCCAAGTGCTTTTTTCCCCAAAGTCCTCAAGAGTTATCAGGCTCCAAAACATCCACGTTGTATTGTGTTTCCTTTTGGAATAGTGTTCAATACAAATGTGGCTCAATTCACAGTGGTTTCAATGTCCCACAATAAGAGCTACGACGTTAATGTTCTGTAGGTGTCACTGTGTAGACTGATTCTCAATGTCATTGATCCACAATCCATAGGTAAGGCTGTACAGTGAAATAAGTATGCCCCCAATGCAATTCTAAAGTCTAATACATCCAGTGTGATTTCAACAGATTTTTGTCTAATTAAGAAAGTATTGTCTTTTGTTGAATTTATATAAGAACATTCCAAACTCGTTTAGCATTATCTATTCCATTATGGCATGATTCCACTATTTGTATTAATTTGTATCACTTTGAATTAGATACTTTCAGATCATTACAAGCACAAGCAGCAGCAGCTGAAAAGATGAGCTCCTACAAATATTGAAATTTAAATGTTTTTTTTTAGAGTAAAGTACATCGAAAAAAAAATCAAAAGAAAACTGCAAACTGAATAGGAGACCAAACAAGCAGCAAACAAAGAAGAAAGGCTTTTGAAAAAGTAAAACATTTTCATAAAATTATACCGTTTTCTTAGCTAGCTAAGTTGTTTACCTGTTGCTAGGCAGTTGCTAGGGACATTCCTGAAAGAAGCTAGCTAGCTAACAAGGAGTGTCTAGTTGGCAGAAGAGAAGAAGGGACAAAGAAGGGACAAAGTGGGACAAAATAAGGACAGAAGAAAAGGGAAAGGGGACATTAAGGTGAAGCAGTCCTCTAAAGACACAAAAGACAATAATACAAGAAACAACACTTCTATTGCCTCTCCCTCTACGATACGCACTTCCGGTTTGGTTTGGAGCGAGTAGTTGCATTCCGCTTTGCTCCACAGGTAGTATTACAGGTAGTATTACATTTCATTTCATTACAGTACAACAGTTTGATTTGTTTGATCTTAGCTGGCTACATAGCCGTCTTTGTATCCAAGATAATTGTGTAGTCTAGAGTAATTGTCGAGGTTACCTAGCCAGTTAGAGGTTACCTAGCCAGCTACACTTTCAAACAAAGTCAACAACGCAGCCACTGCTAGCTAGCCTATTTCACCAGCCAGCAGTACTATATCATTTTAGTCAATAAGATTTTTTTGCAACGTAAGCTTAACTTTCTGAACATTCGAGACGTGTAGTCCACTTGTCATTCCAATCTCCTTTGCATTAGCGTAGCCTCTTCTGTAGCCTGTCAACTATGTGTCTGTCTATCCCTGTTCTCTCCTCTCTGCACAGACCATACAAACGCTTCACACCGCGTGGCCGCTGCTACTCTAACCTGGTGGTCCCAGCGCGCACGACCCACGTGGAGTTCCAGGTCTCAGGCAGCCTCTGGAACTGCCGATCTGCGGCCAACAAGGCAGAGTTCATCTCAGCCTATGCTTCCCTCCAGTCCCTCGACTTCTTGGCACTGACGGAAACATGGATTACCACTGATAACACTGCTACTCCTACTGCTCTCTCCTCGTCTGCCCACGTGTTCTCGCACACCCCGAGAGCTTCTGGTCAGCGGGGTGGTGGCACTGGGATCCTCATCTCTCCCAAGTGGACATTCTCTCTTTCTCCCCTGACCCATCTGTCTATCGCCTCCTTTGAATTCCATGCTGTCACAGTTACCAGCCCTTTCAAGCTTAACATCCTTATCATTTATCGCCCTCCAGGTTCCCTTGGAGAGTTCATCAATGAGCTTGACGCCCTGATAAGTTCCTTTCCTGAGGATGGCTCACCTCTCACAGTTCTGGGTGACTTTAACCTCCCCACGTCTACCTTTGACTCATTCCTCTCTGCCTCCTTCTTTCCACTCCTCTCCTCTTTTGACCTCACCCTCTCACCTTCCCCCCCTACTCACAAGGCAGGCAATACGCTTGACCTCATCTTCACTAGATGCTGTTCTTCCACTAATCTCATTGCAAATCCCCTCCAAGTCTCCGACCACTACCTTGTATCCTTTTCCCTCTCGCTCTCATCCAACACTTCCCACACTGCCCCTACTCGGATGGTATCGCGCCGTCCCAACCTTCGCTCTCTCTCCCCCGCTACTCTCTCCTCTTCCATCCTATCATCTCTTCCCTCTGCTCAAACCTTCTCCAACCTATCTCCTGATTCTGCCTCCTCAACCCTCCTCTCCTCCCTTTCTGCATCCTTTGACTCTCTATGTCCCCTATCCTCCAGGCCGGCTCGGTCCTCCCCTCCTGCTCCGTGGCTCGACGACTCATTGCGAGCTCACAGAACAGGGCTCCGGGCAGCCGAGCGGAAATGGAGGAAAACTCGCCTCCCTGCGGACCTGGCATCCTTTCACTCCCTCCTCTCTACATTCTCCTCTTCTGTCTCTGCTGCTAAAGCCAATTTCTACCACTCTAAATTCCAAGCATCTGCCTCTAACCCTAGGAAGCTCTTTGCCACCTTCTCCTCCCTCCTGAATCCTCCTCCCCCTCCTCCCCCCTCCTCCCTCTCTGCTGATGACTTCGTCAACCATTTTGAAAAGAAGGTCGACGACATCCGATCCTCGTTTGCTAAGTCAAACGACACCGCTGGTTCTGCTCACACTGCCCTACCCTGTGCTTTGACCTCTTTCTCCCCTCTCTCTCCAGATGAAATCTCGCGTCTTGTGACGGCCGGCCGCCCAACAACCTGCCCGCTTGACCCTATCCCCTCCTCTCTTCTCCAGACCATTTCCGGAGACCTTCTCCCTTACCTCACCTCGCTCATCAACTCATCCTTGACCGCTGGCTACGTCCCTTCCGTCTTCAAGAGAGCGAGAGTTGCACCCCTTCTGAAAAAACCTACACTCGATCCCTCCGATGTCAACAACTACAGACCAGTATCCCTTCTTTCTTTTCTCTCCAAAACTCTTGAACGTGCCGTCCTTGGCCAGCTCTCCTGCTATCTCTCTCAGAATGACCTTCTTGATCCAAATCAGTCAGGTTTCAAGACTAGTCATTCAACTGAGACTGCTCTTCTCTGTGTCACGGAGGCGCTCCGCACTGCTAAAGCTAACTCTCTCTCCTCTGCTCTCATCCTTCTAGACCTATCGGCTGCCTTTGATACTGTGAACCATCAGATCCTCCTCTCCACCCTCTCCGAGCTGGGCATCTCCGGCGCGGCCCACGCTTGGATTGCGTCCTACCTGACAGGTCGCTCCTACCAGGTGGCGTGGCGAGAATCTGTCTCCGCACCACGTGCTCTCACCACTGGTGTCCCCCAGGGCTCTGTTCTAGGCCCTCTCCTATTCTCGCTATACACCAAGTCACTTGGCTCTGTCATATCCTCACATGGTCTCTCCTATCATTGCTATGCAGACGACACACAATTAATCTTCTCCTTTCCCCCCTCTGATAACCAGGTGGTGAATCGCATCTCTGCATGTCTGGCAGACATATCAGTGTGGATGACGGATCACCACCTCAAGCTGAACCTCGGCAAGACGGAGCTGCTCTTCCTCCCGGGGAAGGACTGCCCGTTCCATGATCTCACCATCACGGTTGACAACTCCATTGTGTCCTCCTCCCAGAGTGCTAAGAACCTTGGCGTGATCCTGGACAACACCCTGTCGTTCTCAACTAACATCAAGGCGGTGACCCGTTCCTGTAGGTTCATGCTCTACAACATTCGCAGAGTACGACCCTGCCTCACGCAGGAAGCGGCGCAGGTCCTAATCCAGGCACTTGTCATCTCCCGTCTGGATTACTGCAACTCGCTGTTGGCTGGGCTCCCTGCCTGTGCCATTAAACCCCTACAACTCATCCAGAACGCCGCAGCCCGTCTGGTGTTCAACTTTCCCAAGTTCTCTCACGTCACCCCGCTCCTCCGCTCTCTCCACTGGCTTCCAGTTGAAGCTCGCATCCGCTACAAGACCATGGTGCTTGCCTACGGAGCTGTGAGGGGAACGGCACCTCCGTACCTTCAGGCTCTGATCAGGCCCTACACCCAAACAAGGGCACTGCGTTCATCCACCTCTGGCCTGCTCGCCTCCCTACCTCTGAGGAAGTACAGTTCCCGCTCAGCCCAGTCAAAACTGTTCGCTGC
This sequence comes from Salvelinus alpinus, assembly GCF_045679555.1. Lineage (NCBI taxonomy): Eukaryota > Metazoa > Chordata > Actinopteri > Salmoniformes > Salmonidae > Salvelinus > Salvelinus alpinus. The sequence continues at coordinate 64,654,403 of NC_092093.1, forward strand.
TCTGGCACCCCAATGGTGGAACAAACTCCCTCACGACGCCAGGTCAGCGGAGTCAATCACCACCTTCCGGAGACACCTGAAACCCCACCTCTTTAAGGAATACCTAGGATAGGATAAAGTAATCCTTCTAACCCCCCCCCCCTTAAAAGAGTTAGATGCACTATTGTAAAGTGGTTGTTCCACTGGATATCATAAGGTGAATGCACCAATTTGTAAGTCGCTCTGGATAAGAGCGTCTGCTAAATGACTTAAATGTAAATGTAAATACTTTTATTTTGAAGGCGAACCGCAAATTCCACCTGTGTGAATCCTTATTGTGGCTAGGTTCACATAGGTGGGTCCGACCACCATTAATTAAATAAAAACTAATTAATTAGGGGTATTTTAGATTATGGCACCTAGCTAGATAGTTAGCTAAAATTGTTTGCATCCATCAGCTAGCTAGCTTTTTTATGACCAGCACTGTCCAGAGCTTGGGGAAGTGTGTCTGCGCTCGTGCGGCAGCGGCAGGTGTGTTAAAACTTTACCAGCATCATAGCATACATATCGGTGATTCGCTGTGACATATGTAACACGAGTGATAGCGTAATCAATGTGTAACAACTACGTTAAAAAATCATGAACGTGTTAAATTGTGACGTGCAGTCATATTCAGGTCCTGATTGGTCAAATAGTGTTATTTGACTTATCTTTTTTGACACACAAAGACCCAAACGGGGTTCCATATCGCTTCGCCTAGGAGCAAACAGAGCCTAGGTATGCGGACCCTTTCGTCACGGTCAGAGTGGGGATGGTGCAGCAGGAGAGAATATAATATACATATTTGACACTTTTCACAATACTGAGCCAAACTAAGTCGAGCTGTAGGCCTACTGGGCTGGATATCTGTTCACTCTAACTTCTCCCCATCTTATATTCCTGCTGCTTCAGAAATGTAGCGTGAACCAACCCTTTCTCAAAATGGCAGATGCCTTGTCTCATTTTCTTTATCCAGGGCAACAGATAGGATCTGACACGCACATGTGTGAACGTTTATTTGGTGTCGCTGTTCCGAATGACACACCCCTATGAGACCCAATTGTCTCGGCTCACTGCCCGTATCATGCAGCTCTTGCGCATCACGTTTTCTATAGGCTCTCAGACCTTGGTAAAAATGTTGTGTGCGTTTTCATGACCATTATTAGGCTAAAAAATGTATGCCGATGTCTCGTTGGGGAGAGATTTGGAAAGAAGGGATAATCCGATTTCTGCGTGAAACGGAAGTCTGAAAGAACCTGTAAATTGCATTGAAATTAATCCCACCCCAGAAATTGTCAATTGCAGCACCATGACCAAACGACTACATAGGGGATTATAATAGCCAGCCTGGGTAATGTAATTATAAGTCAATGGTCACATATAAAAACACATCTAGTGCATTAAGTCCAGGCTATTGCTACAGAGAGGGATTCCTGCAGATGAAGGAATGCCTACATGCAGGACCTCCCGGAATTGTGGGCCACAATTGCACCATTCTCTCTAGCCCTACTCCAGGGCCTAAAGCCTGTGTGCCCTTCGGCTTCTTTCTTGTCAGTTGGTCTCTCTCAACCCTTTTATGTTCTTCATTATGGGAGTATTTTCCCCAACATCTTTATCATAGACCCTTCTGCTGATTCTAACATCTTGATGTTATATGATGTTCCCTCAGCGCTATTTTTAGTCTATGAATAAACCTCTGGAGGGCGTGTGTGTGTGTGTGTATATATGAGAGAGAGAGAGCGAGAGACAGACCACTGACCAGGCATGCGTACATTCTGATGTAAATAATGACGTAATGCAGTGCTTTCGCGTGCATGTCTGGTACGTGTGCTCGTCTGTGACTTAAACTCATAGACAAACCAAGCCAATATGGATTAAACTGTCATTAGCAAAAATAAGCTAATTTAAAATAAAAATAGGTCAAGTTCATCAGATGGACTTCAATTCCATTCGAAGACAGTCAAATATTCACTTCCCCTGTTGGTCTCTCTCTTTTTGGCATCCCTCCACTCTCAAACTCTGTTTCTCTGCCATGTATCTCTCTCTCTGTACGGTTCTGCTGCAGTCGTATTCAGGCTGATTTGATTTGTTACTGCTGTTCTGCAGTGGCCGGCGGGAATCAGGAGGCATCCAAACACAGGGACAGGAGTGGAGGGAACAGAGATGACCACAGTCGCACCCGGTGCTCAGCACGAGGTGACAGGTGAGATGATGATGTTGAGGTCTCAGGAGTTACAGGCGGGTGTTTTGATACTAGTCTTGGGATAACAATATTATTAGGGGATACTTTTTTTCTCTATTAAATTGCTTTTCTTTTGCTGTAGCCTAAATGCTTTAAATTGAAATTAAATATGTCTGTATTGATTAAAGAATCGGTATGTTTGTGACTAGAGCATGTTACTATAACTCACTTGACACAGGGAGTGTTTAGCAAATGTTTGGATGTCTTGATGTTAAAAGTGTGTGAGTTATCTCTTAACATAAGCTGTGTTTGTCAATGGGGCAGATCTGACTCTGCATGCATTTACATATCTTATGAAAGAAAAAACACTAGCTCATTGCGTGCTGTGTGCATATAGTCTGCATATATAGTAAGTGTGCATCTCTCTGTATGTGTGTTTTTGAGCATAGACACGACCCTCCAGCTCCTCTTGTTTCGTAGTTTATATGTTGATTGACAGTGTTTAAGATAGATAGACATAAACCCCTGACCTCTGACCTCTAGCCACAACAGATTGACAGCAGGTTTATAGAGCTGTCTGTCTGACCCTGACAAGGAGGGATGACCCCCCGGTCAGCTGGATGTGTGTCCCTTCCCCCTTACACACAGACAGGGTCAGGAATCGTCTAGGGAAATTTGATGTTTTACTGACCGGAAATCGAACTTAGAAAATATATTTCTATGGAATCGTACCCTTGTCACATGCGTGTGTAAAGATCAACTGTGTGAGCCCACTGAGCAAAAGCCTAAGCATTAGCTCTGGCCGCTGTGTGTGTGTCAAGTGTGGGACTGACTCTACCCTCCAATGAGCAGTCATGACCTCGCCTTCCATCACCAGGACAAGGCCACTCACCAATGGGCACATGTCCCCTTCTCGCCTGTCGTCCAATCACAACAGTCCAGCAAGTAAGCCACCTCTAGTATCATACTTATCTGTTTCTTAACAAAGACCAAGCTAAGCTACCTACTCCTGGACTAAAATGCAATCCGGGTCTGTGTAGCTACCTCCAATACTGGCTGATCTACTGTAGTTCGTTGTTCATTCAGCAACAATATACTTCAACCTCTCCACTGATTTTAAAGAAGTATGAAACACCTGCTCTGAGTTTCTCTTCTGTTCATAATTGCCTTCTATGTGCTCACTGACTCTCTATCTTCTCTCATCCTCGTGTGTAAGGGTCACCGCGGATGGACAGAGTGCAGCTAGTGAGAGGGAGGAGAGAGAGAAGAGTCAGGGTATGAGTCACACACACATACACACACATTCAATAAACCAATATGAACACGCTGTGTGTGTGTGTGTGTATGTGTGTAGAACTAGGAGAGTTTCTGCGTGATAAAGAGCAGCAGCTGGAGCATTCTTCGGAGGAACGAGGGAGAAGGATGGAGAAGCAGAAAAAAAGAGAGGAGAGGAGGGCAGCAGTGGAGGAGAGGAGACGACAGCAGGAAGAGGAGGAGAAGGTCAGAGGTCAAACTACTATGCACCCTCATTTTTTTGTCCTTTCCTCAACTGCTCCTTCCAACTCCCCCACACCCTGTTTACCTCTCCCTCTCTCTGTTTTGGGTTGAGTATGTTCTGCCTGTTGGGTTAGATTAGATGTGCTTTAATGGTGAACATCTCAACTGATGATTTGAAATTGATTGGGAGACAGCCCATCATTGCAGACAGACTCTCCCGTTTATGTTAATATATTAATGATTGGGCGGTCTCTGCACCATGATGTCATCGTTGGCGTATCATGTGTCATTTCCTGGAATCAAATATATCTGTCACACACACATGGATATGAATATTTGATTATGTGTAGGACCAGATAGAGGACAGAGTTTCCATACGATACAATAGGATGTGATAGGATATGAGGCCAGTGGTAGCCTATAGAATTGATGTTGGTTGATTACTGCAGAATTATCAATTAGATATGCAAACAATATGAGTTAATGTATTGATAAAAAAACACTGCTGATTAATCTGTCTCTGGTTATTTAGGTGTGTGTGTTCTGCTGTAGAACTCTGTCTCTGGTTATTTAGGTGTGTGTGTGTGTTCTGCTGTAGAACTCTGTGGAGGTTCTATTTTATCCTGGCCCTGGTCGGGTTCTGGGTTGCCATAGCGATATTGTCCGCTATCACCTCAGATGACTCTCTCTCTACCTCTCCTCCCCCTCTGCCTCTTTCTTCCTCTCCCCCACCCTCAGCTTCCCTCTATCTCTCCGGATCTCTTTATCGCTATCTCTCTCTTTCCTTCTCTCTTATCGATCTTCATCCCCCTCATCCATCCCTCCCTCCTCCCCTTGTCCTCTCTTGCAGTGGTGTGCGAGTCCCTCTTTCTCTCCCAATCTGAGGTGGGGCTTTCCCTTCCTCACAGAGAATACCGCAGCCTTTCCCCAACATACTTAAGATACCCAACAACTTATACAGAAGATTTACAGCAGGTCATGCAATGCATGTGAGTTGAAATGTGTATAGGAGATTGATTGAAATGGGAGTGGGTGGGTGTGTGTGTGTGTGTCTCTGGTAAATGACATCAGAGCTTCTGTCTCTCTCTCTCTCTGCTGTAGATCTCAGTAGTACAGACAGGCAGGAGTTAACCCACCAGAGAAAAACAGTCACTGAGCAGATGAAGAAGGAAGGAGGGAGAGATGGAAAGATGGAGGGAGGGTTGGAGGGAGTGAGTTGAGAATACAAAGGAAGAGAGTTGAGAATACAAAGGAAGAGAGTTGAGAATACAAAGGAAGAGAGTGGAGAATACAAAGGAAAAAAGAGCATCTGCGATGTGACAAATGCAACCTGTGTCAGTACCATAGAGTACCCTCTGTGTGTGTATATGTCCCTATGACGTGTCTGTGTGCACTCAGTTGGGTGTCGTCAACAGAGGGGAAGGGAGTAGAGGTTATGTGTTGTCCCTCTAGCTGGCTAAATGCTTCCTCAAATAGAATCAGTTATTAGAGGGGGGTGGCAAAAGGGGAGTGGGAAGAGAGATAAAAAAGGGAGGGGAAGGAGAGAGAATCTAGGGAGAAAGAGGTGAGCAGAGAGAGAAAGGGTGGAGTGAACAAGTGAGGGGAGGGAGAGTGACAGAGCAAGAGAGAGAGAAACAGAGCTACCTAGAGGGAGCGGCAGACACCGGCGGAGACAGGGATAGATAGAGAGGGATAGATAGCGAGTCTGAGGCTCTGGTATATTTATCAGTGAGCAGCAGACAGTGTGAGTGATTAAACGAGTGAACAAACTGACACACTTGGAGAGAAAAAGTGGCGAGGCTGCAGTGGCTCCGGTAACCATGGCGCAGCCGTCTCCATGTGCATCACCGGGTGTTCGTCGTCGTAGCGACGGCTCTGTGAGAGAGTGTCTATTTTTCCCCGTTTTGGAACGTAATGAACAGGAGAGACTGGAGGCCTTGGTGAGAAGACGGGAGAGAGGGGGAGAGAGGGAGAGACAGATGGGGGAGGACAGCAGAGACTCTATGGAGAACAGGCCTAAACGCTGGACCTGGGGAGGACCGCCTGGAGGGGGAGAGGGTGAGTACACTGGGGAGGAGGAGGGTGAGGGCATGGGAGTCAAACCGGAGGGAGAGAGGGGGAGGGGAGAGATTGACAGGAGGTATGGAGGTTTAGGAGGTATGGGATGACGTGTGTGTGTGAGGGGGGACAAAGGAAGAGAGAGAGGAGAGGGGTTGATGGGATGTGTTCAGGATGGGGGAAAGGGTGGGGACAGTTTAGGACAGCTACATGGAAAAGGAAACTAGAGAAGAGAGGGGAGGGATGGATGGATGAAGATAAAGATAATGGGGGCATGTGAATGAGAGATAAAGGACAATAAGAAGAGAAATGAGGGGTGAGAGAGGGAGGACAGAGACCAGAGAGAGAGAGGGGGAGGACAGAAAGAGGAAAAGGGTGTGGAGGCTGCAATGCAGGGGAGGACAACGCTTTGTCTTAAACTCATCAGCTTGGGAGAGGCTGCTGTGTGTGTGGGCCAATAGTATTATGGCCCATAACATTACTCTGTGATGATAAGAGAATTCTGTCTGTGTCACTGTCGTTTACCCTGCTGTTACAGATGTGAGTTTAGCTGAGGAATCCTGTGTGTGTTGGGTATATCTCTGTTTCTGTGAAATGCTGCTACACTCCCTCAGTAGTGTTTGCGTGCGTTGGGAAACAGGCCTGATTCCTGGGAGGGGCCTGAAATACGTATCTAACCACACACACACACACATTGACGCGATATTTACTGCGTATGTAAACATCCATTGTTGCGTTAGTGTCTGTCTCTCTCTCTCTACACACACACCCCTTGTCATCTGTCTAGGCCTGATGTTATGGCACTGTTAAGGCTAAGGGTATTATAGGATTTGCAATTGCATTTGTATCTTTATCTGTGTATTTTCATGGTATGTGCGTACGTGCGTGCATTTATTTGTTTTCAGCGATGACGCTCCCATCAGTGAGCAGTACCGGAGCAGTAACCAGACTCTGTGACGCATTCATAATGCAATCAATTATTCACACACCCCATCAGGCCTAGGATGAAGTGGAGAATCGGCCCCTCTTATAGAATACACAGGCTACCACATTCTTCAACAATACCTTATAGAATCCTACAGAATAGCGGCTCTAGAATACAAACGCTGGTAAAGTCTGGCGTATCAGCACCCATTCTATTCTTCTTCAATTACTGATCAAAACATGACTATATTTCACTGGGGTGATAACCTGCGGATGGGCGGTAGATCTGAACTGAGATCAGTTGATGCCGCATCATGCAGAGTATCAGCTTACACAGCTCCAGTCTGACTGCAGTGCATCGCGTGCGTGTGTCAGAGACTCATAGGTGTGTGCGTGTATACAATTGCGCCACGTAGGTTTGTGTACGCAGTACATATGTGAGTATAAATTCAACACTCAAGTGTGTGTGTATGATTGTTACGCCCAGGTGCGTGTGTAACGCTTTGCTTTCTCCGCTCTGACACACCTGCTACCAGGTCACCCTAAGACCCCGCCCTCTCATGCTATTGGCTCAGCTCTGCCTCATCATCCCGCCTCCGCTGCCAGCCCCAACCAATCCAGGAACGGTACAGACCACCTGACACCCTTAGCGTGATCCACTGTCTGCATGTGCGTGTATATACCGTACATGTGCTGTTGTTGTGTGGCTGCATGCATGTTGTGCTTTGTGTTGCCAGTGCAAGACCGTTATTCCCGCTTCTGGGCAATAAAATATTACATTGTATTCTATTGTCTGTATTCAAAAAAAATAATATTTTGGCCCAAGCAGCCTATGTCCCACCTCATTGGTATGCTATGTGTTTTGCAGTGAGTTCTGCTGCCTTCCTACATAGGAGTGTTTGTGTGTTCATGAATATGGTTATGGTTGTGTTCACCACACATCAAGTAAATGTCAATGTGTGTGTTTGTTGTCTCCCTTTGGTCTTTGGGGTCTGTCAGCCCCCCCCCCCCCCTTGCCCAATCAGAACAAAGAGTTTATGTACTTCCGGTCTGTCTGGCCTATGGCGACGCTTGGTGATGCACACACAGTGTTCACAGTAGGGGGTCCAACTACCCCCCCCCCCCCCCCCCCTTTATCAGGGTCTGCCCCTGCAGCAGTCTAACCACACACACACACACACTTTATAGGATATGCAGCAGTCTGGTTAAAACCCTCCTCTCTCCTTTGTGCTAGACGGTCTGTGTGTGTGTATCCATGTAAATATGGAACATATGGAACATCTCTTACTATACAAGACTGAAGTCAAACTGAAGCCCGATCAGTGTGTGTTTGGTGGGATTGATGGTTTGGTGTGTGTGAATTTGTGGCATAGTTGTGTGTTTTAGATAGTGAGTTGTGTTTTATTAGTTGAATGGTCTGTTCACTAACTGGAGTGACGTTTTAGTTGGAGTGTTCTAGTGGTGTGTGTTTGTAAAGCGTGTTGTGTGTCTCGTATTTGTGTGTAATGTGATTTGTGTCACTGTTGCTCCAGGTACAAGTTGGTCCTAATCACAGATAGACATATCTGACCTTAGCTATTTTCTCTACCTACCTCCCTGAAGTGTGCACTCATCTCTCTCTCGTGAAGATTGGTGTAAGCAATTAATACTTTCCATCATATTTCAGTCCATTCCTAACCTTCCCCATGAGCGGAAGTGAATGAGTGCACACATCAAGGATGAGGGTAGATAATGTGAATTCAGTATTAGTGGTTAAAGACGACTCATACCTCTTCATGTCCCTCTGGGGTGGAACGTCTGACTCTTTCTCCCATCATGCATCTCTCTACAGTGTGTGACTTCCTGACACCGCCCTCCTCAGACCAGCCAATCACCAAACGGCTCTCCAACTCTTCAGCCTCCCTGCACTCACCAGATAGAGGTGTGTGTCTGTGCGTGTGTGTGTGTGTGTGAGTCGATTCATGAGGACGTGTGTCTAGTGTTGCCAAGCAACAGTATATAATATGACTCTCTTTTATGTATTTTTCTGCACCCCTCTGTTGGTGTGTCTCTTCGTTGTCCATCTCTCTGTATGCTCTATGACTATGCAGTGTGTGGTGTGTCCCCTCGTTTAGCGTCCCCAAGCCCCCAGCGGCCGGCCTACAAAGGTTCCCCCTCCAGGAAGACCAGTAATGGGCCCCCGGAGGACAAGACCCCCAAAACACCCACAGTCGGTACCATGTGTGTTTGTACATGCATTTATATTACCAAATTAGAATTCTGAGCAAAACCTGACTTCTTCTGTTGTGTTTTTAGACAGAGAGAGGCCCCGCCCCCTGTCTGACTGACTCTTCAATGAGACGCCTTGAATCTCCGACCACTCCGACCCGAAGCTCCTCCCCCAGAGCCCAGAGCAAAGGACTGGGCACGCCCAAAAGGTACAGAAACGTGCAGTAGCACACACATAGGTTATCTGAACATTGTGGGAGTGTTGTGGGCCGTTGCTGACCTTGTTGTTGTGCTCATTGTTAAGTACTGCAAGGTTGTATGAAAGGTTCAATTAAAGCAGTAGGGGTGCTTGGGTAAAATCACTGAGGAAGCCAAGCCATAATACAACCTATATTGTGATAATTATGTTGTTCGTTCGTACGCCACCATGATATACAATAAGGTCGTGACAACAAAAAGACAAGTCACACAGTGGTGGAATAAATTCAACTATACATATGTTTGTTTCATCAAAAACCAGAGAGCAACATCTGTCCGGTGACGTCCACAAAGCAACTAATGCATAAAACAAACAGTTTTATGACCTGCAGCATGGTCAAGCATGTTAATGTTTTCGACAGTTTACTAACCAACTACTGATTTAGAACCACAGAGTTACTGCAAGTCAGCACAAGGACAACAGGAGCCCTCCTCCGCTATTCCAGCACCATTTCAACTTAAACATTTAAACATCATCAAATCAACAACGCTATATTTGCTTAGTTTAATACACTGAAAACAAACTTAAAGATACCAAAAACAATTTAGTCCAAACAATGTTTCTAAATATCATGTGGCTGTCCATGGTACTGATTTCTGTCCGTGTGTATGCACACATGTGTGTTGGCAAAATGGTCTATGGTCTATGGCTCTGTCATAGACTATACTTTTAGTTTTTGTTTTCATAGGCTACCTAGCTAAAATATTTGCATGGGAAACAATGAACCATCTAAGTTCGTTAGCTAGTTAACGTGAGCCTACATCTAGGCTACATATTGAACTTCAATCGTCATGCCAGTGGCACAACATATTCATTTATGGTTAGATCAGAATCGCCGTCATAATCATTGGCCTGTACAGAGGATTAAGTCAAAACCACAATCCAAATCCACATCTCCATCCATGGCTTAGAAAAGGGACGATTTAGCAAGCTAGCTACTGCAGGACATCAACACAAGCAGACCAGAAACACACTGAAAATGACGTTTTGCTTAGGAAGTTATTTGATTGGTGTGAAGCCAAATTCAAACTGGCCTCCCTTGGGGTGTTTTGCTGCACCAGGACAACCCACAGTTGAGCTCAGCTCAATGCTGATTGGCTAATTATTTTCTAATGTTTTTGATGCTTGCTGGCATCAATCAATCAAATGCTACTGCAGCAACATGTTATACTATTTTGGTCCAGACAGCATCAGATACATGGGCTATACATACTGAGACAGAGGGGCACTGTTTCCCTCACTTGGATGATTTCTCCGGTGAGATTCAGAATCGAAAATTATTGTTTTTATTGGTGGAATATTTGGGGAAGCCTGGCTTCCCTTGGCACCCATGAATACACACCACTGAATGAAAGTGGATTGTTATTACAGGGTGAGGTCAACTAAGAGTCGTGCCCAGTCCCCCTGCTCTCCGGGACAGTATCCTCCCTCCCCCCTCCGCCAGCGAACCCCGGTAACTGAGGGCAACCAGGAGGCCAGGGGTCATGGCACCCTAGAGAGGAAGTCCTCTAAGCTGGACGCACCAGAGAAGAAGACCTCCAAGTCCTCCAGCAGAGACCTTGCGGCAGGTAAGGTGTGTGTGTGTGTGTGTGTGCCTGCGTGTTTGAGCAGTTGGAGAGATGATCAGTGAGCTCAGAATTTACCACTGATATGCTCTGCCCTTGAGAGGAGAGAGAGGTCTGTAATCTGAGCCACCCTAGACGAGAGAACAGAACGCTTCAGAGAAAACTGCTTTTATCAGTGTCTGCTGTACCCCAGTCATCTCTGTCTCTTTCCCTCTCCCCCACTGCTTCCCTCCTTCTCCTCTCAGAGTCTCCAGGTACTCCCACAGGCAGGAACGTTGCCGGGACAATGGATGCGGAGGAGGCTTCTAGACTGTTGGCTGAGAGGCGGCGTCTGGCCAGAATACAGAAAGAACAGGAGGACAAACTACGACAGGAGGAGGAGAGGTGTGTGTGGGGTATTTTCGTTTTATTTTTGTTCTCCCCAATTTTCGTGATATCCAATTGGTAGTTACAGTCTTGTCCCATCGCTGCAACTCCCGTACGGACTCGGGAGAGGCGAATTTCAAGAGCCACGCGTCCTCCGAAACAAAACCCTGCCAAGCCGCACTGCTTCTTCACATACTGCTCGCACTTGACACACTGCTCGCTTAACCCGGAAGGAGACGCTAGAGTGCGATGGGACAAGGAAATCCCGGCCGGCCAAACCCTCCTCTAACCCGGGAAACGCTGGGCCAATTGTGCGCTGCATCAGGGCGTCCCGGTCACGGCCGGCTGTGACACAGCCTGGGATCGAACCCGGGTCTGTAGTTACGCCTCAAGCACTGCGATACAGTGCCTTAGACCGCTGCGTCACTCGGGAGGCCCATGTGGAGTATTTGAATAGAGCAGTGTTCCCCAATTGGTGGCCTGATTTTATTTGCCTCCCAATGTTTTCTGAGCTAAAAAGGAAACAAACAATTTTTTGTATTTTTGTTGGACATTAAAGAATGTAAAAACACCAACAAATCAGCTCCAAGTGATTGTAACTTTGGAAAACTGTTGCAAAATATTTCAACGCATAATAGAAATATATATGTGATTGTATATAAATGTAAGCAAGGTTTGAAATGATTATGTTTTAGCCAGATATTATATCTTGTGGTCAATTTGCAGACAACAAATGATTTGTAATTATGTAACGGCCCCCTGACCATCCACTCCAGAAAAAAATTGTCCCGCAGCTGAATTTAGTTGATGATCCTTGGTATAGAGCGTCTGGCCAGAAGGATGTGGGTATTTAGAGTGTATAAGGTGTGTGCGTTTTCTCACTGTGTGTGTGTGTGTGTGTGTGTAGGCTGAGAGCGGAGGAGGAGCAGAGGAGAGAGCAGGAGGCACAGGAGCGGCAGGCAAGAGAGGCACAACAAGCGGAGGAGGAGAGAGAGAGATGGGAGGAGGAGAGGAAGACCAGAGAGGACGAGGAGAGAAGGACAAAGGAGAGACGTTGGAAAGACATGCAGGATCAGCTGGACCGAGAGGTCAGGGGTTAAGTCTCAGGGGTTAAATGTCAAACCAAGAGGCATTACTGCAGCATGTAGGCCTGTCTAAGATGTGTAATGACAGAGTCAATATATATATATATACAGTGGGGAGAACAAGTATTTGATACACTGCCGATTTTGCAGGTTTTCCTACTTACAAAGCATGTAGAGGTCTGTAATTTTTATCATAGGTACACTTCAACTATGAGAGACGGAATCTAAAACAAAAATCCAGAAAATCACATTGTATGATTTTTAAGTAATTAATTTGCATTTTATTGCATGACATAAGTATTTGATACATCAGAAAAGCAGAACTTAATATTTGGTACAGAAACCTTTGTTTGCAATTACAGAGATCATACGTTTCCTGTAGTTCTTGACTAGGTTTGCACACACTGCAGCAGGGATTTTGGCCCACTCCTCCCTACAGATCTTCTCCAGATCCTTCAGGTTTCGGGGCTGTCGCTGGGCAATACGGACTTTCAGCTCCCTCCAAAGATTTTCTATTGGGTTCAGGTCTGGAGACTGGCTAGGCCACTCCAGGACCTTGAGATGCTTCTTACGGAGCCACTCCTTAGTTGCCATGGCTGTGTGCTTCGTGTCGTTGTCATGCTGGAAGACCCAGCCACGACCCATCTTCAATGCTCTTACTGAGGGAAGGAGGTTGTTGGCCAAGATCTCGCGATACATGGCCCCATCCATCCTCCCCTCAATACGGTGCAGTCGTCCTGTCCCCTTTGCAGAAAAGCATCCCCAAAGAATGATGTTTCCACCTCCATGCTTCACGGTTGGGATGGTGTTCTTGGGGTTGTACTCATACTTCTTCTTCCTCCAAACACGGCGAGTGGAGTTAGACCAAAAAGCTCTATTTTTGTCTCATCAGACCACATGACCTTCTCCCATTCCTCCTCTGGATCATCCAGATGGTCATTGGCAAACTTCAGACGGGCCTGGACATGCGCTGGCTTGAGCAGGGGGACCTTGCGTGCGCTGCAGGATTTTCATCCATGACGGCGTAGTGTGTTACTAATGGTTTTCTTTGAGACTGTGGTCCCAGCTCTCTTCAGGTCATTGACCAGGTCCTGCCGTGTAGTTCTGGGCTGATCCCTCACCTTCCTCATGATCATTGATGCCCCACGAGGTGAAATCTTGCATGGAGCCCCAGACCGAGGGTGATTGACCGTCATCTTGAACTTCTTCCATTTTCTAATAATTGCGCCAACAGTTGTTTCCTTCTCACCAAGCTGCTTGCCTATTGTCCTGTAGCCCATCCCAGCCTTGTGCAGGTCTACAATTTTATCCCTGATGTCCTTACACAGCTCTCTGGTCTTGGCCATTGTGGAGAGGTTGGAATCTGTTTGATTGTGTGTGGACAGGTGTCTTTTATACAGGTAACGAGTTCAAACAGGTGCAGTTAATACAGGTAATGAGTGGAGAACAGGAGGGCTTCTTAAAGAAAAACTAACAGGTCTGTGAGAGCCGGAATTCTTACTGGTTGGTAGGTGATCAAATACTTATGTCATGCAATAAAATGCAAATTAATTATTTAAAAATCATACAATGTGATTTTCTGGATTTTTGTTTTAGATTCCGTCTCTCACAGTTGAAGTGTACCTATGATAAAAATTACAGACCTCTACATGCTTTGTAAGTAGGAAAACCTGCAAAATCGGCAGTGTATCAAATACTTGTTCTCCCCACTGTATATATCTCCAAGGCCATGTTGCTAGCAGTTTCAAATCCATGTGGTTTATATATATGGGTCTCTCTGCTACATTGTGCTTTTAGCCTTGAATAAACTCTAACCTCCCTACTTCTGCTGATCTCATGCAATCTGACCCCACATTATGTCTGACCCACAGCTTCCTTCGTTCTTATCAGTTCAGGGCATTAATGTTTTGCATGTGTTTGTGTGCAGAGAGAGGAGGCGTGTCTGCGTGCTTACAGGGAGACAGAGAGGAAGAGGCAGGAGAGAGAACTGTTGCAGATACAGGAGGAGCAGGAGAGACTGCAGAGGAAGAAGGTTAGCACACACCTACCCCCCCCCCCCCCCCCCCTCCCCCGATACGCTGCCATTTAAGCTGTTTTCCTAAACTCCTGTGTGTGTGTGTGTGTGTCCACAGCGGATTGAGGAAATCATGAAGAGGACACGTAAGAGTGAGACGGACTCCTTATGCCCAGGTATAAACAAACAAGAGCGTGCGCACACACACACAGGTGTACTGTCTGCAGGGTGACTCAGCAGACAGTGGGCCGGCCAGGGTTACAGCTCCCCCATGTGGTGGAGAGGAGGGTCTGTTGGGTTGTATTGTTTGTCTTACAGTATATATGACTCTTGACCAGTAATGCATTAAGGTTTTGAGCTACTATTAATATGGTGTGTCTAACCCCCTCCTCTCTCTCAGGTGTGTGTGAGGTGAACGGGGGCCAGGCAGGACATGTCAGGGAGTTGGATCAGGACGAGTCCCCCATCATCACGCTGGGACCCCTGGAGAGTAAGAGCTGTGGAGGGGACGAGCTGTCTGACGGGGTACAGTCTATGGACGTCAGGTGAGCTGCACACACACACACACACGTCCCCAATTTTTAACACTCATTTTTCATACTCTGTGTGTCTCCCCAGTCCAGTGTCCAGGGATGAGTTGGGTAGCGTTCAGGAGTTCTCTCCCATCAGCGAGGGGTTAAACAGCATGAGTAACACCCATACCCTAGAGCACCTCCTGGATCTCACCGCCCAGCCAGAAACGTCCCTTTACCCCATGCTGCAGGCCGGCAGTGCTGCAGCCCTGGGAGACCTCAACAAGAACCTGCTGATACAGGATTATAACCCCGCCTCCTTCACTAGCTCTTCCCCAAGCTCCGGCCAACTTCTCCACAGCCTCAGCCCTGGCAAACTGGACATCTAGTAACCAGGTAACGGGTTTGACCGGGGTAGGCCGTCATTGTAAATAAGAATTTGTTCTAAACTGACTTGCCTAGTTAAATTTTAAAAACTCACAAACGAACACACACTGTACAGCTCTGCTCTAATATTCATTCTCCTCTTCCTCCAGGGCGTTGGGTAGAACAACTAGCTGTTGGGTGCAAAGAGGAGCTAGGAGCAGCAAGGGGGTCTCTCCTCTCCTTCTACTTCCCCCCATCAGAGAGAGACCAGCTCCTTGCACCTCCGCCCTCACCCTCTTTAGGGGAGAGACCCTCCCTATGCACCCCCGGCTTCCACAGAGAACAACAACCGCTCAATGTATGGCTCGCCCTCATCTATACAACTCAACCACAGGAGGCTGCTGAGGGGAGGACGGCTCATAATAATGTCCGGGAACGGAACAAATGGAATGGCATCAAACACCTTGAAACCATGTGCCTGACGTATTTGATACCATTCCACTAATTCCGCTCCAGTCATTACCACGAGCCATTCTCCCCAATTAAGGTGCCACCAACCTCCTCAACACATCTACTGCTGAATTCCCCATTCACACACACACACTGACATGTACACACACGGTTAATACTCTCCTGGTAAAGTAAAGCTTTTTCTCTGTGTCCTGGCTGTATGATATTGTGCATAAAGGTGTGTCAGTGTTGAGAGGAGGATGATGTAATAGTATGGTTGTGTTATCCTCCTGTAGCATTAATTATGCGGTTAACACTGACCATGTGACCCTGTAGCATCTTCACTAGAGAACACCTCTCCTCCTCCTGTATATACTATAGTCACACAGCTGTTAACTAGCTCTAGGTAGAAGTTGCCCCTAACCACAGATCTAGGATCTTTCTAACCCTCAATAACCTTAACTATTGGGGAGATGAAAATATAGTCTGACCCTGTATCAGTGGTTAGTGGCAACAGTCGTTACAACGTCAGGTTGTAACGACTGTGTATGGAGTTTCTGTCTGTCAGTGTTTCTAGTGGTGGAAGGTTATATCCCACCACCACTGATGTGCTGCACTACTGTTTGCCAGGACTCAGGAGTCTATTCGACTACTATCGGTACTTAGAACTCAGCTAGCCAGTCTAGATATGTTAACCTCCCGCAACTGGAGAAACCTACTCATCTACAGATGTGGATGATGTAGTAAGACAAAAGTCTGGCCTCAGTTGATATGCTTTTGTCCACCACCACTCCATAGTGGTGCATCAAAACACACGTGGAAGACTGGAGCATCTCTGAATATAATCTCTGCAAAAAGAAATGAAAACTGTGAATGGTGTTGTATTTTTTAGCGATTTACAGGATTGGGGGATGTTGAAAAGATGTGGCGTGTGTTTTTGGCTCACTGTGTGTACGCTAGCTGTGGTGTAGTTAGTGTGCACTGTGTGGTCGTGTAACAGCTCTGAAAACACTAATCTCTGCTCTGGAAACACTGCTCTCCTTATCTTGTCTCTGCTCTGAACTGGACTGTTTATGCTGCAACTACCAGTCAAACTACAGCAGGGGTCTCCACCTGCAGTCCTGGAGGGCTACTGCGTGTGCAGGCTTTCGTTCACACCTGATTCCACTGATCATGGTTCATACTGAAGACTGTGATTAGTTGAATCAAGTGGGTTTGGGACAGGGCTGAAACAAAAGCCTGCACACCCAGGCCAGTAGTTCTCTAGCACCAAAGTTGGAGAACCCTGTCCTACAGTATCTCACCAGTCTGTGTATTCACTCAGTCAGTCAACTCTGTAACAGACTCTGGTGTGCAACAGCTATATTCACTATGACTGTGGCTTTACCTCATGGAGATTTATCTCACTACAGAGGACACTTCACAGTCTGCTGTCTAATACTGCTGTGAATTCTATAATCATACATTCTCCCTGTACTGTAACTGTCTTGTTCGGATCTTACTGTAACACTTGCCTATGCTTTGCTCTGGGGTAAGGTGTAGCTCAGCATGTGCGCTCCCTCTCCTCGCTGTTTCAATCTCTGTTTCAGTTCCCCCTGAAGGGCAGTGTAAGGTGTCAATCATTCCTCATGACCCAGCTAACCTTGTGAGGGGGAACACTCTGAATTGTGTGCATTAATGGCTGTAATAATGATGCTGTATCTCAATTACTGGACTAGAGTAGGGAAAGGCCTGGAATGTCCACTTATCTTTGCTGTCTTCAGTGCATTGGACTCTTGATTTAGTTAACATGTATTTACGTCCATCTCTCTTTCTGTACTCGTTCATTATCTCATGCTTTCAGAGGCTGTTAACATTCATTGTATCCTAAGGGAAAATGTAGTTAAATCTTAAGTTAAGGTCAGAATGTTATTCACTAAAAGTCACTTAACACTGATGTCACTGCAG
The DNA here is from genome assembly GCF_045679555.1 of Salvelinus alpinus. Lineage (NCBI taxonomy): Eukaryota > Metazoa > Chordata > Actinopteri > Salmoniformes > Salmonidae > Salvelinus > Salvelinus alpinus. The sequence goes on from NC_092093.1 coordinate 64,671,854, forward strand.
CTTGGCGGAATATATAACTGTAGATGTGGTGCATGGTTCTAACTGCTGAAAAACAACAATAAAACATCATCAAGCCATGTTTGGGACTTTGTTTATCAACCAATGGCACAAACAGATACCTCTGCATTGGTCCGTCTCACATGGTACACCTTGATGTAAAACATATTTAGAAAGATATGGGATATAGAATACAGTAATGGAAGGAAATATGTCTTGTGAAAAATACATTATTTTACTGTGAGGTTTATTTCAAAATTGTAGGGGACACACCATAGACTTAGTTAGACGACTCATCTTTGTATCTGTCCCATTATTGCATCTGTGAGAGCACGGGCATTGCCATTGAGGCCATCTACAGTACATTTTCTTCTTCTATTGTGTTTGAAAAAAGCATAAAGCTTAAAATGGTGATTTACCGCCACCTGCAGCGCTGGAGTTCTAAACCAAATAGCGTGTGTCATTAATTGACTGTGGCCACTAGATTGGCAGTGACATAGCTTAATGCCATGTACAATCCAGTTAACCCAATTTGAAGAAGCCAACGCTCTGATCATTGGCTGATCCTTCCCAACCCATAGGAATCCCCACCCAGTTGACTACTTTAAAATGGTGGAAGCCCTCAATGGCAATGTCCATGCAAAAACAGGTTATTTCTAGGTAAAGTATCTCTATGGGACACACCTAGGGTGTATTCATTCTGCCTGATTCTGTTGAAAGTGAACGAAATCGGACAGGCCCTACCAGAATTTGTCCAATAGAAACTCTTGTTTTGCTCTTTTCTTCTTAAACGGTTTCTGTAATGAGTACACCCCTAGACTTGGGCTATGAAGAAACAACTTTCATAGAGTTTCTGGAAACATTCAAGCTTACTTCCAGTGTCAACGGCAGCTGTGCTGTTGATGTTTTGGAGTTATGAGCACGTTGTTTTCAATGTAATCTACTCACATTCGCATACAGCGTTTCTGGCTGTTGACATCTTTCTAGATTCGGTTTAAAAGAGCGCATAATGCCTGCAAACGGCCTCTAAGACAATTACTGGAAAAACGTAATGGATGTTTTGTGTGCAAAGGTGACTTGAAATAAGACGTTTTGGACGTCATTGATCACGTGCGTCTGTATTATTTATTGCAATGGTCGTAAACTACAGCACAAGCGAATAAGAAGTCTGTAAAAACTGGAATCGTTGTGAATGCAGCTTAACGTTTTTGGGGTCATCATGATTTCACAGCCGAGGCCTTGCAAGAAATCCTGTCAGTGAATGTTCCGCTATTACATGCCCCTGAGCCTGTGTAGCAGTGTATTTTGGAATGGACTGTGATTGAAGAAGTGGGATGGGTTTTATTTGTTGACGTGTCTATTTTCTGTATTTTGTATGATGTCGTTTTTCTCCATTGCCCGCATTTTTTTTTTTTTTTTATCGTTCCTTACCCCATCCAGCTGGGACTCCCGAGTTGCGCAGCGGTCTTAGGCACTGCATCTTAGTGCTAGAGGTGTCACTACAGACCCTGGTTTGATTCCAGACTGTATCACAACCGGCCGTGATTGGGAGTCCCATAGTGCGGTGCACAATTGGCCCAGCGTCATTAGGGTTTGGCCGGGGTAGGCCGTTATTTTAAACAATAATTTGTTCTTAACTGACTTGCGTAGTTAAATAAATAAAAAAGCTGTTGTCGGTAATGCGCCATTAACGTTGGACGCCAACCGCCGTTAAACTCAATGGAAGAAAAAGTGCTACAGGCATCAATACACTGCTAACCTAAATTGTTTTACAACTAACTAAGATAGACCACTGCCTGTCATTTCCAACGGGAGCAAAGAGTCATAGTGGGCAGAACAAGCACGAGCTAGCGAGATCCTATTGACGCGTTCTAGCATCATCTGCATATTTCCGTTAGGGAATGCCTACCTTGTACTTCTAAACAACGTGAATGGGTAAAAAATAAATAATTGTTCACTCTGTTCAAAACAGTTTAGATTTGGGAACAGAAAAATGTATTGAAATCAAATGTTTCATGGATGAGAAAGTGGGAATGTCTGTCAAAATCTATCGCGTCCACCTTCCACAATAGCTATTGTTGCAACCTCTGACATAAAGACACGACGGATGGAATTTGCAACCGACAGACAGGTGCAGAAAATCTCCACCCCTTCTAATTTCCTTAATTTTGTGGCTAGAGTCGAACAACTATGGCTGAATTATCCTTATGCTTTCAAAAATACTAGTCGAATAAGGCAAGGGAGAGATGACGAATTTTGGCAAAGAGATTTATTTATAGACTAATACAAATCAGTAGCGGATTTAAGTACCGCGGAAGGGGGGGTTAGTCCAGGGCGCCATACAAGCTAGAACCGCCACTTGAAACAAATAGCCAAACCGAAAACTGCAGACAAAAATGCTTTCTGCTACTAAGATCAGTGAAATGTAGGCTAAACGGACAACGGAGTGAAGAGCAGAAATCTCAACTAGCAAGTCGCACAACACCCGCCAGTGGGCTTCCTCTCAAAACGCCAAGCGGATGCTTCACATTTATACATCCGGTGAAATATCTGTCTCATTGTTCTATCTGCAGCTTAGCGATTTCGACGCATACATCGGTGCTCCGGTATCAAACGTAACATCGCTACGTATTACTTCTGCACTAGCTAGTCGTGTAATCGTGTGTGCGAGACTGGTGTTTTGGTGTTCGTATCTTCTAATTTCGACAGAAACGTGCAATTGGGTAAGTGCCATGCTAGCTTGCTACATTGCACTATTAGCTATGCTAGTTAGCTAGCTAGCTAGTTGGCTACAACGACAACATAGTCCCCAATGAACCATTCAGATGTTTAGCTATGTGTGTCAGTCTTTAGTAAACCACTGCACTGTAAAACGGTCTATTTTGAGCTGCTTTCATCGTCCCCAGTGGTTTTCTTCGTGGCAAGTTGGTTTTTAGCCTGGCATAGATAGCTAGCCTAACGTGGCTTTAGTCAAATCAAATTTTATTGGTCACATAACGTTACACATGGTTAGCAGATGTTAATGCGAGTGTAGCGAAATGCTTGTGTTAATGCGAGTGTTATGATGTTGTACATTTCAAGCCCTTTGTTGCCTGACCTAAGTTAAGCAACATGGGAAAGAAGGGGACGCTCATAACCGGAGTCTTGGTGGTATTATCCTGCTGTATCAACTGCCAAAATGTAAACAAATCTGATGTTGATGCATGTGGTATGGTGTCACGGCTAGGGAACGGTTTGTGGTGGTCATTTCACTATCTCAGTATGTTACTCATTCATACTCTTTCTCTTTGTCCACTGATTTCTCAAGGTGAAGAGAATGTCAAGGCCACGGTCACGATCGCCCCACTATTCTCACAGGTGAATATCTTGCACACTGTTCATTTGACATGCTAGTCCAGTGTGTGGGACAAAACGTTTCCTTCACAATGTTGGCTCAACTCGGCACACTGTATGAAGGGTGCTTTACAATTAAAATGTATTATTATTTTTATGTTATTACAGAGGCAGTCCACGGAGGCAGGATGCCCGGAGGTTCCCCTGGGACGACCCAGACTTCGACCCCCAGCAGGTTCTGGCTGACCTGGGCAGGCTGCCCTGGGAAGAGAACCGCAACCCTGGGGAGTCTCACGAGGACCAGTGGGTCCGCTTCATGGACGAGATCCACCCAGATGGCCACAGAAGACATATGCCTAGAGGGAGCCTTCGGCCAAAGGGCCACAGAAGACCTATTTCCCCAGGTCTCCACAGGCCTGACCAACTCCTCCCCCCAGAGGACTTCCACCATCGCAGGACCCCACCGCCCCCCCACGAGCTGGGCTACGCCGAGTGCAGGAGGCTCTCCCCCCATGATGGAGGAGGTGGCAGAGGAAGAGTGAAAGAAGAATTCCAAAGATGTGAAGTAAAGCTGCCCCCCTCCCCACAGAGGCTACCCAGAGAGAGGCTGCCATCACTGGTCCCGCAGCACACTCACTACAGTCTTAGCCACCACCAGAGAGCGCCCTCTGCAGGTTGGAGGAGAGAAGAGAGGGACCAGAGCCAGGGGAGGTCCAGGGACCGCAGCCCCAGGGAGAGGGTTCAGGGCGGGGGGAAGTGGGAGAGGAGGGGTGAGGGTGGAGATTCTCCCGGTTCCTATAGAGACAGGAAGAGAGACCACATGCAAAGAGAGTGGAGCACCATCTCTGACCGGAACCGGAGGGAAACTGTTGAACCGGTGAATCCTGGGTAAATTTGAGCAGTGTTCCGCTGGAGTTTTCTGACCAAAAGCCTGAGAAGAAAATTGGAGAGAACCCAGCTTCCTGTTTTTCTAAGTGCAAACTTCACCCTGCTAATATGTCCCTTCTGTAATAGTGTAACGAGATGGTAGTTGTAGATTTAATTGCATGGCTTAAAATGCATCACATGTTATTGTCTCTGTGATCCCTGAGAACCACTTAAGTGCATGAGTTGAAAACGTTACTATTATTACCCACTGCAATCTAGAGGCTGTGCGAGCCTGTGATCTATTGGCCCTTAAATTTTATTCATATAATAAATGTTTTCCTAAATAAATCAAAAGCTACATTACAAATAAATCTAACTATTAGCTGAAGTCAGCGTGATTGTATGTCATCTGTCAGTGCTGAACCATGTTACCTGCTCTTTATGTCGACACAGGTACGGGAGGGAGACAGAGTTTAGGGAGCGCCGCCCCTCGTTGGAGAGGCCCCGGGAAGGGTACGGAGGAGGGGGGCCACTGGGGCGTAGTGGCCCCCTAGGGGGCCACGATGGCCGAGGGCCTAGAACCCTCATCGTGGAGCATGAACATGGTATTATGAACAGCGGAGAGCCAGAACCGCACTACAACCACAGGGGCCGCTGCCCCGACCGCAACCGGAGCCACAGCCACGACCGATTCAGTCATCACAACCGGGTCGGAGCCTCTGAGGAGCGGTTCAGGAAGTCAGGCAGCAGGTCCAATACTAGAGAGGAGACCAGGGGCCGGCCTGCACATGAGGAGAGGGGCCCTGTCCATGAGGAGAGGAGGGGGCCTATACATGAGTCCAAAAGGGGCCCTGTCCATGAAGATAGGAAGGGGCCTATACATGAGTCCAAAAAAAGCCCTAACCGTCAGGGGAGAGCCAGGCCTTTAGGCTTCCAGGATAGAGGTAGTCCCACGGATCCCAAGGCCAGAAACGGTGCATTCTGTGGGGCGAGGGAGGCCCCAGCCCGGGGTGGCAAGAGACAGGTGGGGCCCTCCAGGAACCAACCCCAGCCTCTCCTCCAGGGACAGCAGGGGTACCAACCCCGGGATGCCAACTCCCAGCACACCCCTCTGGGGCACCAGAGGTACCAACCCAGGGGAGATGACTGGGACATGGAGCCCAGAGAGGAGGAGCCCGACTGGGCAGAAGAGAGCGACATGGAGCCCCGCTGGGAGCAGGACCGGGGACCAGGGCCGCGAGGAGGCCGGCCACCGGCACGGGGCAGGTTGGGACCCAGGAAACCTCAGCTTAGAGACCTCAACCCCAACTGGAACCAGCAGCAGAACGACATGGCAATGCCTCGCATAGGCACCGGCAAGGAGGAGACACTCACCATCAAAGTGGACATGAAGCGCACCATGGGCCAGAACAGGTAAGGTTTTTCGGACAGCAACGTTTAGGAGTCAAGGGTGAAAAGTAATGCTTCTTTTTAGCGCTTGCTTTCGACTGCAGGAAGACATATAGTCAGAAGCCCTGAGAATATTGACAGCTAGAGGAGGAAAGATTCGTCAAGCTGATTTCTTGATTGTACAAAGCAAGGATTCTACAAGGCAAGTATTCTACTGTGATGGGATCCAATTTATATACCTACGTCAAACTAATCCTTCATGGTGTGGGGCATCACTCAGTGATAAATATGGAGAATTGCCAAAGCCTTCTTTCAGCAGAGTGGCCATTTTACATTATTCTCCGTCACATTCTCAAATGCGTTATATGAAGGTGGAATCAATTCTTGACAGCAACTCCGAGCATGCAGTTAAGAACAAATTCTGGATCTCCTAAAAAATGTGTTCCTTGCTCATTCAGAGGAGCAGAAAATGTCAGACCAGCTTCACAACAATAGAGAACAGAGATGGTACAGAAGAAGGCCAGCTTCTGAGTAGAAGGCTACCTATCAGCTGAATAACCTAATGGACCTGTAGTTCTACTTCTAACCCTCATCTGCTCAGGGCAGAGGTTATCCTCATCAGTTCTTCAGATATCTCCCTTTCATCCAATTCAACATGATTGGAAACTCACAAAGGGAGTGGTTGCAACTTCCCTAAGAGCAGCTCTGACAACCAAGAGACCAACCAGGTGACGTGTGAAGAGACACCAGCTGTGTGTTTGCAAAGATTTACTGTCATCAGACCCATCTCATCCTACACAAGTGAAATGATATTAACATGCACAAGGGAATTATACAGAGCAAGGAGCCTGCATGGTGTAACGTGCTGAAGGACCTCTGGGAGATTAAGACTGGATGAAGAGGAGTGGAGAAGACCTTTCTGCTACTCTACAGATTACTGGACAAAATGGAAAAGTCTTGCTGCTAACCAAACTGCGCTAACTGCAGAGGCGTCTCCCTGGTATAGGGAAGGATTGCCCATATACATATTGTGTTGGTGAGCCTGATAAGATGTCAGTCACTGACCCACTGCATGGCCGGATCAGTGTCTTGGTCTGGGGCTGACTGAAGACCATTTGGGCGGGGAAAGTGCCCTGAACTTCAGGAACATCCATTTGGAACCACCATGTTTGTTTTCAATGCCTTGAGAAACACTTGGAATTATCAGGTCTTTTTTTTAACCTTTTATTTAACTAGGCAAGTCTGTTAAAAACAAATTCTTATTTTGCAATGACGGCCTACCCCGGCCAAACCCTCCCCAACCCGAACGACGCTGAGGAAATTGTGCTATGCACTATTTGACTATTGACCATGGCCAGTTGTGATACAGTCTGGGATCGAACCTGGGTCTGTAGTGACGCCTCTAACACTGAGATGCAGTGCCTCAGACCGCTGTGCCACTCGGGAACTCTTGATCAGCTAATCAGAGAAAGGCCCTTGTGAAACGACTGATTTCAGAGCACAGTGTTTTAGTGCTACTCACTGCGATAAGCAATTCCCCTTCTCATGCTCTGCAAGATGATACACCAAAACACCAGCTCTAGTCAAGACAGTCAAATAGTTTCAACTTTTGTCTTTCATTCAGATCAATGTTTAAAGGTAAGTCAACATGTTCTTTCCATCATTGACTGTGTATAGTATCATGCAGACTCCTAGAGGATCTTTATACTTTATCTGTTAAAGCGGCAGGTTTTTTTTCTAGGACAATTTTCATTCTTTATCCAAAGTGGTTCATGCGAGATGGACTCGTTCCCACTGTGAAGCTTTCCAAAGACTTTAAGCGACCTCAAGCGTGGTATTGCTCACCCGCATCAACCATGATGCTCTTGAGTGTCAAAGCCTAAAGGAGTTTGAGAAATGGTTATCTTAATAATAGATTGGGACTCGATGTAACCACTGCATTACAAAACCTTTAATTCTGAGGCCAAAATTGATCCAAAATTCCCTTAACGTTTACGCCACAGATCCTCGGATGCCTGGCCTCTGATCTACGTGGCTTTTTTGACCACAGTGTGTTTCAACCTGATCTCCTTTCAACAGAACTGTTCACTCAAAGAAATTGAAAGCACAGCACTGAGTTGATCTCACCTCCTGAAGGACAACCCAAAGTAACGATGTTGCCCTTAAAGCAACCGAATGCTACAGGTTCATACTACAACTCGCTTTGAGCTCTACCAGACCAGAGTTCACCCCTTGATGCATGACTACAAGTAAAGACTGGATGCTACAGCTTAACTCATAGGGAGGTGAACAGACAAGGGATAATCCAAGTCATTGGATAGAGAAGCACAGTCATTAAACACTTCAAGAGTAATCCACCTTCTACATGAAATGAAGGCTTGGGTGACCAACTAGTAGACACAAGCAAGAGTGGAGAAGAGCAGAAGGTCTGGAGATGATCAGGATGATGTCCAGTCAGAAAAGCAGTGCTTGATGAATGTCTGCCGATAACCACCACGATGAAGAGTGAAAACGACTTTGGGACTTTTAACACGTGAAAATAAAGCTTTTGGTTTGACTCTTAGAAGCTATTCCACTAACTGTATCACCACTATTGACACTGGTACTCGTGGACTTCTCATGCAGTAAGAATCATCAAGCTCTAAGAATGTCTCTTCTCCAAGAGGCTCTCAGAACCATGACTATTGATGAACTGTCATCCATTTCGTACCAGGGAAACAGAGCTCTGTCAAAGTACTATGACAGTGAGGGGAAACCCAACCCAGTGAGGACTAAGGTATTCCTGACAGAGAAACTGGACTCCGCCTAGTGAAATGGCCCCAGAATTAACACTTGGAAAGAAATAACTAAAACCAATGGTTCAAACCTCAAACACAGCCAATGCATCAGTCAATAGTATAGTGTGGATGAATCCTTATGAAAACAGAGTATTGCTCTCAAAAAACCCTTAGTAATAAGGTCTCCTATACTGATGGGATCTGCCCTTCGCAGTCTACACTACATACTCAAGATGCAACCTGTTCACAGTGATAATGACTCCTTTTAAGAGACCACACTGTCCACATTGGACCAATCATAGACAATAACCACACTGTCCACTTTGGACCATTCAAGGACGAGCCATACTGTTCAATGTAGACCAAGGACAAGAACCACAATGCTGACCTTTCACCACAGCAAGTGGATCACTAACATCCAGAAGTTTATTGACGAGAAATGCAGAGTGGAAAAAAATGGAAGAAGCATGAACTTTCACCTTTGACCCATGCCAGTGTCCTTTACATGACCTCCCACTGGCACAGGAAGTGGTAAGGGATGTAGTCGAGGTTAAATGCTGTTCACTCCCCTTTAAAAAATAATTGCAGGGCGATTTACAAACCTTTTACACCACATACGCTTTTAGCATTAGCATTTACGTTTCCACTCGTTATCTCAACTGACATTCAGCGTTTCACTAATCCATCCCTGGAGACGAGAAATGTCTCTCTTCCTGTTGCGTTTCAAACTCCTACAGTCCTTATTTGGATTTACAAATAATTCAAACCAACAGCTCTTGTAGATGGTGTACTTAATCAGCCATTTTTCCTAAAGCTTTACAATGTAAAGGTAAGTATAGTGTGTTTTACAGATACTTTGGTCAAGGTAAGGTTGTAGCATAATATTGTACTGAACATTATATTTACGTAAGAGATCCAGCAGAAAACCACTTAACTCCCTACAGCAAATTTAATTAAAAACAAATGATTGCTGTCCCAAACTACAGTTGTTACTTAAATCACACCCTCAGTACACGCTCCAGTAACCAGCTACAGCAGTACACGCTCCAGTAACCAGCTACAGCAGTACACGCTCCAGTAACCAGCTACAGCAGTACACGCTCCATTTAACCAGCTACAGCAGTACACGCTCCATTTAACCAGCTACAGCAGTACACGCTCCATTTAACCAGCTACAGCAGTACACGCTCCATTTAACCAGCTACAGCAGTACACGCTCCAGTAACCAGCTACAGCAGTACACGCTCCAGTAACCAGCTACAGCAGTACACGCTCCATTTAACCAGCTACAGCAGTACACGCTCCATTTAACCAGCTACAGCAGTACACGCTCCATTTAACCAGCTACAGCAGTACACGCTCCATTTAACCAGCTACAGCAGTACACGCTCCAGTAACCAGCTACAGCAGTACACGCTCCATTTAACCAGCTACAGCAGTACACGCTCCATTTAACCAGCTACAGCAGTACACGCTCCATTTAACCAGCTACAGCAGTACACGCTCCATTTAACCAGCTACAGCAGTACACGCTCCATTTAACCAGCTACAGCAGTACACGCTCCATTTAACCAGCTACTAGTACTATTATTAATTAGCCTTGATTGTCCAACACAGTTAAACCCTGGTATTCAGGCCTTATCCAAGAGGGTAAAGGGACTACTGCTTTTTTCCCTCCTCCATTGCTCATCTCTCTCATCTACCCTACAGCCAACTGTGCTACTCTTCAGACCGCCAGCTGTCGTTGGATCTGGTCAACGTGGGCCGCCAGCGCCTCGACTTCCTACCCATGCTAGAGCATTCTGGAACGTACCGCGAGTCCACAATGCACTCTGGGACTTTTGCCCAGGAGATCATCACCCTGGTGCACCAGGTCAAAGGTTAGGACGCGAAATGCAGAAATACAACACAAAGATGCGCGTGCACACAGTCACTTGTACACGCATGCACAGCCCATAGACGCTCCTTCACACACATTTAGACAGAAATATAAAGATATTTATCTCTCTCCAGAGCATTACTTTAGGGGTGATAGTGTAATGCTGACCGAGCGTTTCTGTGGCGCCCAAGATGGAGGTCTGCCTGAGGAGGAGCAGGAGGAAGAGAGGCCTACTCTGAACAGGTACACCCACACACACACGCCTGGGTACCACAGTGATGACTCTAAGAGCCATGGCTTTTGTTTAAGCCTTCAATGTGCTGTTTATAAACTAGCTATATTTTATTCCTTCTCTCCTCTAGGTGGTTCAACATGAGTATGTCAGAGCCAGACATGGAACCTCTCTTCTCCAAAGTTGGCCGCATGCAGGTACAATGCATGTTTTTAAATGGTGAATGATTGATATGTCGATGGATGGATTGATTGATGTATTAATTTGTGTGTGTGTGAGATCAGAAGCAGCAGCAGACGGTGAGTGACCCAGGAGACCTGAGACATGACCTGGAGAGGAGGAGACAGGAGAGGCTGGAGGGGGTGAAGGTCACCATCCCTGGAGGCAGGCTCTCACAGCGCCCCCTGGTTGCTGGGAGGTACTACTACACACTAAAACACAGTGAAGCATGATGGGGTTTGTTGTCCTCCACAATGAAATCGGGGAGCGGACAGTGGATCTGTCTTTTTACCTTAGTACGCTCGTACATTCGTCACACAATATTTTTCAGACGGCACTCTTGTGATTTTGACAACTTGAGTGAATGATGCGTCTTGCCATAGATCTGACATTTACAAAATTACACTGACTGGCCAGATGGTGGCACTATAACAAGCGATTGAAAATGCAAACTTTGAAAGGTCACGCCCCTCACCTCGTTTGACCTAAAGCCATACAATTCGGTACATAGGTCCCAGGTTTGCCATGATGAATTTTCCGCCATTTTGAATTTTGTGAAAAACACTTAAAACGCTACTCTGACACCGAATGAACGATCTGCATGAAACTAAAAATCTATGGACAAATATTTTCCAGGCTAGTACCTAAAACAACATGGCCGCTGTTGACCAATAAACATTCACATGGGCGTGGTCTGGCACCTAAATGCATATAAATCAGTCACACAGGTTGCAAACACTGTCAAGACTCAACAAATGCAAGAACATTAATGTCGACCACACGGTGGTGCTAAAACGGGCAGATGTTTTGTTACTATCAGTATATTCTAGTTTGAATTGTCACTAATTGGCCGGGGGGGCTGCATCATTCGTGGGGAACGGCATGTCTACGGTTGCCTTGTTTGAATACGAAAATGATTCCTTCCTCCCTTTCTTGGAGTTATCACTGATCTATGGATCCTTGTGTTCACCCAATCTTGTCAGATCAGTGATTACCTCAAGAAGTAGAGGAAGGGTGCGTTTTTACACTTCACGGTCTTATCCTTCACGGTCTCATCATTCTCCCGCCCTCTCACACTCTCTGTCACAGTGACCATCATGAGGAGTATGGTAGTGAGGAAGAGGAGGTTCAGGAGGAAGAGGAGGGCTTCTCTTCAGGCTGGCCAGGCCTACCACAGAGAGGAGGGAGGTGGCCTGGAGAGATGGTGAGAACTGTGTGCATGTATGTGTTCACATTTAGTAGGGGTGTAGGTGGAACAGTGGAAACGATCTGTATCTTTCTCTGAAATATCTCTCAGGCTTCTAACTTCTCTCGCTCTCACTCTCGGGTTCAGAGGAGAGGAGGCATAGTTAGACAAAACATGGGTGGCCAGCGGAGGAACAACCGGTCTCCTAATCTCCCCGGCAACCATCCGGGACCAATGAGACAACAGAACCGCGATATTAACGGTCAGTAAGCACCCCAAAACACAAATATATATATATATATATATATATATATATATATATATAGTGAGTTCAAAACAAGGACACAGAAGTTTTTTCTTTTTTTTTCTTCTTTGTGGATCAGCTTAATATTGCAGAAAGATTGATGGAAGCAACAATGTAATTGTCTGCATCATTTCCAATCCCCCATATCCTTTTTTGGTGTATATATATACATACACACATACATACATACACATACATATGCATACATACATATATATATATATATATATATATAATTTCTTTTGAATATACCTTTATTATTCCCCGCAAACCCTACCACCCTTCCCCCAATTGGAGTTAACTAATAAACAATAACACTTAGGCTTCTACCTTCAGTTTATACATCTGACACACATTTTACAGACAATCTATTTTACAATAGTTATATTTTGTTTGTTTTTAGTCCTTCCTCTATTTCTGATGTCCATCCAGTTTGATTTCTATTTGTAAGTGCTATTTCTCAAAATTTCTGAACCTATATACATTTTACAGACCCCGTATGTTTTACATTGGTTATCTTGTTATTAGTCCCACCCTTCAGCTCCATTCAAACCCTCCCATCTATCTCTCAACACCATCCATTTTGGATTTCTATTTGCCATATATTTTTCAACTGTGATGTTTCTCAAAAGGACACAGAAGTTAGACTGTTGTAACACGCAGACCGGTTCCGAGAAGCAGAACTTCCCAACCATGTTAAGTGACCTCAATCGATCACTGATTGGTTGATTGATTGACTATGTAATTCCTACGACAGGGTCTTGACTCTGTTTACCTTCCTGTCTTGTTACAATGTTAGTTAGTCTGTCCATCTGGTTCCTAGATCTCATTCATTTCAATGTCTGATCCTGAGCCAATCAAATCCTCATCTTGTCCACTAATGGGACCATTACAACCATAGCAGACCTGCTGTTTTTAACTTAACACCTATATTCATTTCTCTTTCTCGCTCTCTCAGGTGCCAACTGGTGAATGGACTCTTGGATGGAGCAAGGGGTTATGTGAGGTTAGCTGTTAAGCTCAGAGGAGTGACCAGGCCAACTGTATATACAAAAGTATGTGGACACCCCTTCAAATGAGTAGATTTGGCTATTTCAGCCACACGTGTAGCTGACGGGTGTATAAAATTGAGCACACAGCCATGCAATCTCCATAGACAAACATAGGTAGTAGAATGACCTTATTGAGGAGCTCAGTGACTTTCAATATAGCACCGTCATAGAATGCCACCTTTTCCAACAAGTCAGATTGTCAAATTTCTGCCCTGCTAGAGCTGCCCCGGTCAAGTAAGTGCTGTTATTATGAAGTGAAAACGTCTTGGCTCAGCCGTGAAGTGGTAGGCCACACAAGCTCACAGAACCGTCTGTCCTCAGTTGTAGCACTCAATACAGAGTTCCAAACTGCCTCTGGAAGCAACATCAGCACGAGAACTGTTTGTCTGGAGCTTCATGAAATGGGTTTCCGTGGTCAAGCAGCTGCACACAAGCCTAAGATCACCATGCGCAATGCCAAGCGTCGGCTGGAGTGGTGTAAAGCTCTCCGCCATTGGACTCTGGAGCAGTGGAAACGCGTTCTCTGGAGTGATGAATCATGCTTCATCATCTGGCAGCCCTACGGACGAATCTGGGTTTGGAGGATACCAGGAGAACCCTACCTGGCCAAATGTAAACTTTGGAAGAGGAATAATGGTCTGGGGCTGTTTTTCATGGTTCCGGCTCCTTAGTTCCAGTGAAGGAAAATATTAACACTACACCATACAATTACATTTTAGATGATTCTGTGCTTCCAACTTTGTGGCAACAGTTTGGGGAAGGCCCTTCCCTATTTCAGCATGACAATGCCCCCGTGCATAAAGCGAGGTCCATACAGGAATGGTTTGTCGATCGGTGTGGAAGAACTTGACTGGCCTGCACAGAGCCCTGACCTCAACCCCATCGAACACCTTTGGGATGAATTAGAACACCGAATACGAGCCAGGCCTAATCGCCCAACATCAGTGCCCAACCTCACTCATGCTCTTGTGGCTGAATGGAAGCAAGTCCCCACAGCAACATCGAGTGGAAAGCCTTCCCAGAGGAGTGGAGGCTGTTATAGCAACAAAGGGAGGACCAACTCCATATTAATGCCCATGATTTTGGAATGAGATGTTCGATGAGCAGGTGTCCACATACCTTTGGTCATGTAGTGTATATTATAACACACGTAGACAGCCTGACCTTAGAACCGGCATCTCTTATTTTCTGCTGCTTGATTACCTGGTAGCGGCACCTTTTCCATTATCTGACCTACACCTGTACTGACACTGGCCAACAGAACATGTAAAGTCTCCTGACAAAGTAGTGTTGTGGGGAAGTGATGTCATAATGCAGGGGGGAGGACCCTGAGCCAGAAGGGGAACATCCTGTTAGTGAGGAGCTACCTAATTCATTCATTGGTCCTTTCATTCATGAAGTATATTCTGAGTAAGTGAACGCTGCTTTTTGTTGGCTGTATGCATTGCTTACTGAAGAAAAAAATATAAAATAATAGATTACTTCAAATACCACGTTGGCAAGCGTGTTAGTGTAAGGTAGTAAAAGTCCCTCTTGAGCGTAGTAGTAAAAATGCATCTTACATGAGTACAGACAATTTGGTCATTACCTGTATTAATACTCAGTATTCCCCACAGCTCTCACCTGTACACCTGTGTGTGAGCGCTTAAGGTTCATGTACAGAGGTGATCCTTGCTGATATTTAACAGGTGCCTACTTCCACCTAGGCCAAACTTTTAGGTAAACTGGGCCGGCCAGGACTATTCTACGGTCAGAGGTAGTTACGGATAGGCCAGACTGCTATTCTATGGTCAGTGGAGACTGACCGGTGGATTGATGCCCCGCTGGACTAACCACAACTGACTGGGGAAGAGGATGCCCAGCTGTACAGGTGGATATCAAGTTGGGATAGTGCTTAGCAGAAACACAGGCAGGCCTTAACCTTTAACCCCACAAGAGCAAGCAGAGGTGATATGGGATCTGGCAGAGAATCCAGTCAGACGATCACTGAAACACACACAGCATTTATTTCAAATGTAGGTAGAAATACAAAGTTCATAAAAAATGTCTTTACACCACAGTACCATAGATTTCTTTTATACAATAAAAACATCTTGACTTTTTAATCAATTTCCATTATTTCAAGTCTTTCTTTTCAACTGCTCAGTTATGTCAGAGTTGCAATACAAATGGACAAGATACTGACTCCCACACAAACCAGGAGCTACACTGAAGTTATAAGAGCTTATGACTGGCTATAGCAGGTTATGAATGCCCTCTGTCTGCATTAAAATACAGAAATGTCATAGCAACACGACCATCTTTCGTAAGGCAGAGAGCGAGAGCAGTCCAAAAAACCCTCATGGTAAGATAAATCCCACTGAGCAGCATCATTATTAATGACTTCAATAATGTCTGTATGGTCCACCAGTGTTCTGTTGTCCTCCAAAGAACAATCGGAAGGCCCTCTGTAATCACCTGAAAGAACTGGAGAGCAGTCAGAAACATGGTGCTGGCTCCACCTAGTCTTCACCTTCTATGACGTGTCAAACTTGTTCCACGGAGGGCCGAGTGTCTGCGGGTATTCACTGATTTTGTAAGGATTCCTCTCACCTGGTTGTCTAGTTTTTTCCCTTTCAATTAAGACCTAAACAGCAGACACTAGGCCCTCCATGGAATGAGTTTGACACCCCTGGTATGCCAAAGCCTGTGATCCCACAGCTTGGCTAGACAAGACGGGCAGTGTGAGGGTGAACGCGGTCAACTTTCTGCCCCTTTTGGTTCTGCGTGTGTGACTGGGGAGGCCCTGTGTGTATGTGAGGGGAGCGGTCTCCGGTGATGGCTCAGAGGCGAGGGTCGCAGGGCAGCGGGCGGAACGCCACCTCAATATTCTCCTCCATGATGATGTCATAGCGACACATCAGCGGGCTGGAGGGATGAGAGAAAGGTATAGTTGGAGAGAGAGGCTGAAGGATGACGCGGGAGGGAGGGAGGATGACTGGGGAGAGAGGCGGGAGGGAGGATGACTGGGGAGAGAGGCGGGAGGGAGGGAGGATGACTGGGGGTGAGGCGGGAAGGAGGATGATGCGGGAGGAAGGGAAAAGTGTGTGTGTGTGGGGGGGGTCTCACCTGTCGGGTTGCTCCAGGTGGGTGAGGCGGATGTGGAGTAGTCGGATTTTGTAGCGAGGGCCTATCATATTGCCGCTTGCGATGCGGAGGGATATCTTCTGGACGGGCTGCACGTCCTCATCAAACTGGACCAACAGACGGGTGGAGGTGTACTGCTCAAACTTGAACCGCTTACTGTGGAGGAGAAGAATGGAGAGGGTAAGAGGGATAGGGATAGAGAGTTAGAGGTCTTACTGTCATAAATGTGTATATGTGTGTGTGTGAGACTTACCGGTCTATGCGTGCCTCACTGAAGTTCCTGCCACTGTGTAGTCTGAGGATGACGACTCCCCAGCGCAGGTACTGGTTCCATGTCACCATGTCCACCCTGTAGCTGGTCTCTACACACACAGGACACACACTGTTATACACACACAATTCATATTTGAGAAATCACTGCTATAGAAGCATTATGTATGTTAATCACTGATTGATAGTAAGGGGTGAGGGACTTACTTTGATATGGCAACGTGGCAGTGGTGGTGAAATAGGCCTTGGTCTGACCCAATCGCAACAGAGTATCCCTCCACCTGCTGATGTCGTAACCTGGGGGGTAACCATGGATACATCATTCAGGACGGTTGGTATGGCAATCAAACTACTTGATAGATGATTTGATGACAAACAAATTTTCCCATGTTTACAGATTGAGTGAGATTCTGGGTTAAGTTGGAAGGCTGTCCTCTCACCTAGCATGGGACAGGGGGCGGGCTTAAAGGCTTCACACTGCAGACACCGCCCATCCAGAAAGTCGCTGAAGGAGGAGCAAGGGTAGGCTGTGAGGCTGCAGGTCCGGTTGAGAGCACACAGGTACAGGAACACAGAGCGCTGGTGGTCACACACGAAATACGACTTCCCTACGAAAGAGAGAAGCTGTGAGTTATTACATGAGTTATTGTGTGTGGTGTGTGTGTGTTAGTCTTACCTGAGAAGATGGTCTTGGGGCAGCCTGGCTGATCAGATCCTCCATTGGCATAGTAGTCAATATGGCCATGTTGACCTCTGAGACCAAACGCTATGTGAAAAAATAGGAAGATCCCAAAGTTACAGATAATACAGGACAACATGAAATTACACTTTTTTTTTATCACAAAAACACATCTAGAGAATCCCTCGCCCCCCACACAAACACACAGCATGTCAGTACTTGCAGTTCATGTCAGTGTGTAGTACGTCTACAAAGATGGCGTCTGAAGGGTCTAGTCTCTCCTCAGCAGTCGCTCCAGTGAACATGGGTCCTGCTGGGTCCAGACCTAGACAACAATGAATCAATTAATAGATTCATTAATGCATCAATTAATTAAACCTTTCATGAATAAATTAAGTAATCAATCAATCAAATAGTAGCTTTTCAGTCACAAACAATCGCTCTCTCCTACCTGTAATGCGGCCAATCTTGCCCTTCAGGTTTGCTCCTACAAACCCAGCTAGGTGAGCTCCTAGACTCACCCCGATCAGGTGGATTGAACTCAGAGGCGCTCCCTCCTCCTAAACACACACAGTGAACAATTAGCAACATTGACACAAGACTCATAGAACAACTGATTAAAGAGTCACAGAAAACGAGCAATATCCCCCCCCCACACACACACACCTGCATGCTGAGTATGAAGCCGGTGAGGTTGTTGGCAGCCTGTCGGGTGTTGGCCACAGCAGTGAAGTAGTTAAGGTTAGCAGCTCCTCTGTTCCAGTCCACCACCAGGATGTTCATGTCCTCCTGCTCAGACAGCAGCTGGACGATGTGATCCACCCAGACCGGAGGGGCTCCGGTGGGCCGGTAGCCGTGGATGACGAAGGCCGTGGGCAGGGAGAAGTTGAAGAGTGGCTGGTAGGACAGGTGGTGGTGGTTCACCTCTCTGCCGCAGCGCAGGTTAGACCTAGTGGAAGGAGGGGAATACTTTATGTAGAACATTTGTTATTTTTACTTTTTAACTGAACCGCAGACACACACACACATTCATGTTCACACACACTCTAACCTACTTGGTGTAGAGCAGCAGCTTAACATTCAGGGTGGTCCCAAGGAAGCACTCATGGAAGTCCAGGTCTGTAAAGTCATCACACAGTTCACCTACACCATTCTTCTGGCCTGGGGAGAGAAGGGGAGGATGTGTACATGTGCTCATTGATACCCTGCTAGGTCAGCATCAGGTCATTCTCTGATCTTACTGTGAACCCCAACACATTCTTCTTTCCTTATGCATTTAAACATGAGCAGACAGCTGGTGAATGGAGACAGAGTGAATACCGACGATTTGCATTTATAAAGATAGATAAGCACTGGCCTAACTCTGACCTCTTTACATTGCTATTCACCCCTACCATTGTCTCACTTTCTCCCCCTCCCCTAGCCACTGTTCTTTGTCACAGGTGAAAGGTTAAAGGTGCCGGTCTGAACCTTGCTCTGGAAAATTATCCTCTGTGGTTTGTTTTGCTTTGTGATACTGTAGTGTCCCTCCTTGACTGCAGCCAGGCTTTGACTGTATGGCGCTAGGGGCTTTAGCCTTTTACCATGTAGCATTAACCACAAGACTGCATCATGAGCTTTACCATGTAGCATTGAGTGTCATGATTCGGTAGCATTAGCATGTTAATGTTCAAACCACATCAGTTATTAGTGTTAGCATGTAGGCTAGCTCCCAGTGTCATGCTAGCGGCTTTAGCGGTGATCCATGCTCTCTAATTAGCAGCTTGTCCTCTGCTGTTACTCTCAATTGGATCAAGGTGCTATAAAAAGCAGCTCATCCTGTCACAGCTTTCTATCTTCCTCTGTGGCCCCAATCCCCTTTCTCAACAATCTTCCTGTCCTCAATTCATGACCCGTGACCTCACACAAGTACACACACACACACTTACGCCCATGCACACACACTGCACACTCTAATTTCTCCACTCAGGGATAGTTGGGGAAGAGAAGGCACATACATGGCAGTTATTTGAGTCTGTTCTGGAGGGCGTGTAGAAAGACGTCTGAAACCTGGAGTCTGCTAACACAGTGGTTCTCAAAACTCCTCAGGGACCCCCGTCGTTTTAACAAATTTGTTGTAGCTCTGAACTAATTCCAAATGTGGCCAATGTGCTCAATGCAGTTTCACGTAGAAATGTGACTCATTTAACCACCCCCGCACAGGACTAAGATTTAAGATCAAAGGCCTGATTACCTGCATGTCCACCAATGATGTTAACATGTAGAAATGTCCCTGTGGTCTGTCTTACATAGGGAAAAGCCGTAGAAGCATTAAGACGCGGATCAGTGAACACCGCCGCAATATACGGACAGGTGAGACAAAAAACCCTGTTGCTGTTCATTTTGTACAAGCTGGAAATCCTGTTAGTTCTCTGAGATACATTGAAATGGTCAAGATGTCATGGAGGGGAGGAAGACGGAGAGGAAACTTCTTCAAAGGGAATCTTTCTGGATCCACAGTCTCCTCTTGGCCTTAAAGAGGAATTTGACTTAAAACCATTTTTATAGTTCCAAAATGTCCAAATGATTTGTGTACTTTTTCACCCAAATTGAATATTCTGTGTGTGTATATATATAATATTACTGTAAATATTGATCACATTCCTTGTGTATGGTCATATATTTTGATGAATGTTGATATTGTGCACTTATGTTATATATTTGTACCTCCTGTTTCAGGAAGTGTCACTGAGTGCTGCCCATATATATAGGACCTTCCACCTGGGATATGGATGCCTGATGAAGACCTACGTGTCAAAACATTCTTATAATAAAATCACCTGGGAACATGAGCAGCAGTGTGCTGCGTTTAATATATATATTTTTTTGCTTTTTCAGCTCTGGTTCACCTATTCAAGGGCTTGATGATTAGTTGACAAGTTGAATCAGGTGTGCTAACTCTGGAATAGATGAAATACATGGAACAGCTGGAAGTCCCGGGGGAGAGGTTGGAGAAACACTGTGTTAACAGATGCGAGACAGAAAACAACACTTTTCTCTCTCTGTAAACTGTGTCCTGGGTTAAGGGTGATAGGGTCAGAACAGGCAGACCTCACACAACTAGCTCAACACCCACACACACACTTTGATCACGGAAATATGAGTCTTACCTTTGCAGAGCATGAGGGAGCCCACCAAACCGAGGAGTTGCCAGAGTAACATCCTTACAACCAAGAGAAAGAGGGAAAGAAGGAGGGAGATACTAGAGGGAGGTTTGTCTGAGAGAGGAAAGAATGGGAGCTCTTAGTAATACAGAGAGCGGGAGGGAGGGAAGAGCTAACTGATCATGACCAGAGCAGAGAGAGAGATGTTGAGGTGACTAGGTGTGTTGGGATCTGGGTTAACCAATAAAACTCTTGAGTAGAGCAACACGCTCACTGCCAACAAAACACAAACACACTGCCAACAACACCCCACTCACTACACATCTCACTGTACACAGAGGAGAAGGATCAATGGAAGGAGAGAGACAAAGTAGATCAGTATATAATAGTCTTTCTAGCCGTATTTCTTTATTCCTACTTGATCCTATACTTTTTTGTCTTTGGTAATATTTAGTGCTAATAAAGCATTATTGACTTGTACTGCAAGAGGGGAAAGAGAAGGCTCAAGACACAACACGTACTATAATTATCCTCGGTTTCCAATGAGTCACCATGTACTTCCTAATCAGTCTTTCTCCATCTCTCCTTTATGCTCTATTCTCCCCATCCCTCTCTCATACTATCTGCCTCTATGTACTCAATACCATCAATCCCAACTCTCCCATACATGTGAGGACCTGGGTGTCGCTGGCCAGGCCAGCCCAGGCAGGAGTGCTCTCTGTGGGGCAGCTGTGTTCTGACAGGAGCATCTCCCAATGGAGTTCCACATGAGCAGTGTTATTAATAGCATCAGAGCTGTGGTAACACTAACCAGCCCTGCCTATACGCACTATTTACTGACTACAGCATTAAATGTACAGTATGGGCTTTAAATACATATAATTTAAAGGCAGAGTACAGGGCAGAGGCATCAAAAGCAACAAATCAGAAGCTGTCCAACCCTACTGGGGTGTGTGCCCATTTCCCTGGTTACCTCTGAGAATCTTTCATAATGGTCCAGGCTGCAGGGCATGTATACTTACACATTTGTAATGTATACTTACAATAAATATGCATATGTCCCATTGCTGCCTGGTTCAAAGTTTCCCATCTAGTTGAACTTCAATTGTGTAGGCTAATACCAGTTGAGATGGTTAAGTTTAGGGGCCAATGCAGTGGCCTTCTGTTCATTCTGTAGACTTTGGGGGGCGATGATCTGGACCATGGACTGGGTAAGGGGTTGGTCTATGGAGTCTTAGACCACCGAGTTTAGGGCAGGGTCAGCCAACATTCCTCCTGAAGAGCTACTCTCCAGAGGACCTTGATTCTCCAGGTGAGGATCCAGGTTCAGATCATTCTCCAAGTGGGGAGCCAGGTCCAGATCATTCTCCAAGTGGGGAGCTAGGACCAGATCATTCTCCAAGTGGGGAGCCAGGTCCAGACCATTCTCCAAGTGGGGAGCCAGGTCCAGATCATTCTCCAAGTGGGGAGCTAGGACCAGATCATTCTCCAAGTGGGGAGCCAGGTCCAGACCATTCTCCAAGTGGGGAGCCAGGTCCAGACCATTCTCCAAGTGGGGAGCTAGGTCCAGATCATTCTCCAAGTGGGGAGCTAGGACCAGATCATTCTCCAAGTGGGGAGCTAGGACCAGATCATTCTCCAAGTGGGGAGCCAGGTCCAGATCATTCTCCAAGCGGGGAGCTAGGACCAGATCATTCTCCAAGTGGGGAGCTAGGACCAGATCATTCTCCAAGTGGGGAGCTAGGACCAGATCATTCTCCAAGTGGGGAGCCAGGTCCAGATCATTCTCCAAGCGGGGAGCTAGGACCAGATCATTCTCCAAGTGTGGAGCCAGGTCCAGATCATTCTCCAAGCGGGGAGCTAGGACCAGATCATTCTCCAAGTGGGGAGCTAGGACCAGATCATTCTCCAAGTGGGGAGCTAGGACCAGATCATTCTCCAAGTGGGGAGCTAGGACCAGATCATTCTCCAAGTGTGGAGCTAGGACCAGATCATTCTCCAAGTGGGGAGCTAGGACCAGATCATTCTCCAGGTGAGGAGCTAGGTCCAGATCATTCTCCAGGTGAGGAGCTAGGTCCAGATCATTCTACAGGTGAGGAGCCAGGTCCTGATCATTCTCCAGGTGAGGAGCCAGGTCCTGATCATTCTCCAGGTGAGGAGCCAGGTCCTGATCATTCTCCAGGTGAGGAGCCAGGTCCTGATCATTCTCCAGGCGGGGAGCCAGGTCCTGATCATTCTCCAGGCAAGGAGCCAGGTCCTGATCATTCTCCAGGTGGGGGGCCAGGTCCTGATCATTCTCCAGGTGGGGGGCCAGGTCCTGATCATTCTCCAGGTGAGGAGCCAGGTCCTGATCATTCTCCAGGTGAAGAGCCAGGCTGAGGCCACAACCAGGTCATTCTGTTCCCCCTCTGGATTAAGATCTTAACCCTGAAGCCACGCCCTCCTCTGTCATCTGGCTATAACTGGATAAAACTGTAGACAGAGATTGTAGGCAACTGTGTGTGTCAATTCAAATACATTTGTCACATGCTTCGTAAACAGAAGCTGTAGACTAACATTGAAATGCTTACTTACCATAAACTGGCTAAGTGGTTGGTCTATGGGCCTACCGGCCTTCCTCCTAGCTCTTACCATCTGGTCAGCCCTGGTCAGAGACACGGATACACACACACAGGTCAGAGAGAGTTATCTAGCAGGTCATAGCGAGGCTAACCTGTAACCTCAGTGGATGTTCTATGGTTAGTTAGTCAGTGATTAGTCTCATTAGATGATTAGGTAATCAGAGATTTAACCTCTAAGAATATTAACCCCTCTGGGGAACTGGAGCATGAGATACAAACACACAGTTTGTTTGAGTGGTTGTGTTGTAGTTCACCCTATAACATCACCCACCCCTTTTGTAGGCCGTGATTCCATTTCCATTTATTTTGGGGGAACTCAGTTGGGGTCTCAACTTGCTGTTGAGAGTTAGAACAGTGCAATACACAAGGTGACATTTTTTATTTGGTTTTGCATCAGCAGCTTTTCTCTTGTTATGTCAGTCACTGACAGTAACTCAATTAGCCCATGTCAGCTAAATATTTTTAGATTAGTAAATTAGTACAGTGGCTAGCTATCTAAACTTGTAGTAATCATGGTCAAACTACCGACCGGGTGGCCCCCATTGATTTTGTTAGTCACTCTCACTCGGATATCGTTTTAAAAACTACAAACATTTCTCTCCACCCTATGGCAAAATTAGAGTTGCAGGAAATTAGTTATAAAATTAGGACCCCCAAAAGACCCAGCTCTGACTGCATGTGTGGATGTGGGTACGCAGACCTGCGAGCCACTGCAGCCCATCATGATGAGTTCTGATTTTTGGTGGCCCCCACCTCCATCAAAGTTGCCCATCTCTGCACTACATAATAACATGATATGTAAGGATTGTCGGACCAAAGTGCAGCGTTGTATGGGTTCAACATATTTATTTAGTGAACCGGCACAAAGAAACAATAAAGCACAAACGAAACGTGACGCTAATGGTGTGCTCACAGGCAACTAACCAAAAACAAGATCCCACAAAAACCTAGTGGGAAAAGGCTGCCTAAATATGATCCCCAATCAGAGACAACGATAAACAGCTGCCTCTGATTGGGAACCATACCAGGCCAACATAGACATACAATAACCTAGATAACCCACCCTAGTCACACCCCGATCTAACCAACATAGAGAATAAAAGGCTCTCTATGGTCAGGGTGTGACAGCCACGGCACAACCCAAGGGGGGAGCCAACCCAGACAGGAAGACCACGTCAGTGACTCAACCCACTCAAGTGACGCACCCCTCCGAGGGACGGTATGGAAGAGCACCAGTAAGCCAGTGACTCAGCCCCTGTAATAGGGTTAGAGGCAGAG
Organism: Salvelinus alpinus; assembly: GCF_045679555.1. Lineage (NCBI taxonomy): Eukaryota > Metazoa > Chordata > Actinopteri > Salmoniformes > Salmonidae > Salvelinus > Salvelinus alpinus. Next base: position 64,696,206 of record NC_092093.1, read on the forward strand.
AATCCCAGTGGAGAGAGGGGAACCGGCCAGGCAGAGACAGCAATGGCGGTTCGTTGCTCCAGTGCCTTTCCGTTCACCTTCACACTCATGGGCCAGACTACACTCAATCATAGGACCTACTGAAGAGATGAGTCTTTGTGTTAAATTATTGTCATTGTTATGAAATGTTGAATGTGAGTGTGTGTTTAATCAATATTTAATCAGTTATATTCCAATGAATTTGTTTTAAAAAAGTATAAATATGACAAATATTTGAAAACCATTGCTCTTGAATTTCATTTTAAAGACTGCTGGAATTTAAAATCTTGCCTTATTCAAGTGATAATGAGTTTAGTTTAACTGTACATAGTGGAGTGTAAGGAAAAGGTAACAGAAGAAAGATAATTCATGTGCACGTGAGGTAAAAAAAAACATGCCCCGGTAGCTGGGCAAAATGCTCATTTCCTAAAAAATAAATGTAATTAAATAACTACCAAATAACTACCATCATCCACCTAAAGCAATATTCTACAAACTTAGTTTTTTTGTGTCAGCAATTACCGGGCATGTTCTCTAGCAAGCAAGCGGTAAATTGCCGCGTGCCGCTTAGACCGCCCATTGTGACTCGCTTGTGGGCGTGCTGGCAGGATATGACAGCATATAGCAGCACTTTCGATTGTGCATCAAGAATTCAGCATAGCAAGTTTGTATGAAGGTCTGGTTATTAAATGGATAAATATTTCAATAGTAATATCCTCTAAAACACTCTGGTGACAAACACATTTTGCTGCCCTGTTTCCAATTGTCCACATGGCTGGGAGAACCTATTCAAGTATATAAATACATTTCGAAAATGTAAAAAAATGATGTATTAGCTAACTAGCTACAGTGTAGGCTAACTGAAATGAGCTAGATAGTTGGCTAGATATCTATCTAGCCAACTTTACATACTGTATAGATAGCTGGCTAAGTGAATTAAATATCACCAGCTACCTAACTTCATATTAGCTAGCTATCTTGATGTATTTATCACTGTAAAAAACAAACTCCAAATGCATTTGTAGGTGGCTAGCTAACAGCCATGGAGGAGGGTGAAAGGATCATGTTAACAGCCCCAACTGCAAAAGTGAGAGAGTAGGCTATTCTGGATAGGGCAGGTACTTTTGTGTAGTTCCAGGCCGTAGAAGTGAGGATGGAGATAATAGTAACATAATATTCAGTGCAGTGTAATTTGAATATAAGGAAGTCTGTTTCTTGTGAGGTGTTCTGTCCTCAGATAAAGAGAGCTATGAAAGCCTGTCTACAGATGAAGAGGTCCCAATGAAGAGCAGTGGTTCTCAGTCCTGGTCCTGGGACTTAAAGGGGTGCACGTTTTTGCCTTAGTACTGCACAGCTGATTCAAATGATCAACTCATCATCAAGCTTCAAGTGGTATTTATATATGTATTCATTTGTGATGCTATCCTTGATCTGGTCCTGTTATTGTCACATGCTACACATGCACATGTATGTGCACATGCATCTATCAATCCAATGTTATCATGATTTGTTATAAGGGATATTATACTTTAGTAATCCTCAATTACCTGGTGATGTAAAAGTCTAATAATTACATTATCTTCCATATTCCTACAGATACCTTGTCTACAGGTATCTGATTCTTTCAAACAGATTGCCTACAGTTACCGTATAGGGCACTGCAAGGTTGGGTGACCAGGGCCATCTGGGACTGCCTCCTGGAGGAATTCAGGCTAGTAAAGGGTAACTATGTCCTGCATAACTTCATGAGGATGGACACGAGGACCAGGAGGGGATCTGCAGCTCTGCTGGATGTTTCAAGGATGGGGTCCAACAATGTAACAAGTGAGGCAATCCGTGTGCGGGAGATCTTCACCTCCTAATTCTTGGAAGAGGGTGCTGTTCCCTGGCAACACCATAGACTACACTATCCACAACCAAAGGCTCTTTTAAAACTTGTTAGGGTCTAGTTTCCTGAATTTCCGCCTGACTGACGTGCCCAAAGTAAACTGCCTGTTACTCAGGCCCAGGTGCCAGGATAAGCATATAATTGGTAACATTGGATATAAAACACTCTGAAGTTTATAAAACTGTTAAAATAATGTCTGAGACTATAACAGAATTGATATGGCAGGCAAATATCTGACCAGATTTTTTTTTTTCAGCGCCCAGGCTCTTATTATGGAAACCTATTGCTTCTATATATCTGTCACCCAAATTGCAATTCCTTTGGCTTCCACTAGATTTTGGACTCCTTTGTCTGCATGTTGAACGAGTGGATTACTGAAATCAATGGCGCCAACTAAACAGAATTTTTGGGATATAAAGAAGGATTTTATCGAACAAAACGACCATTCATGTTGTAGCTGGGACCCTTGGGATTGCAAACAGAGGAAGATCTTCAAAGGTAAGTGATTTATTTAATCGCTATCTGTGATGCCTGTGCTGGTTGAAAAATATATTGATTGGGGCACTGTCCTCAGATAATCGCATGGTATGCTTTCGCTGTAAAGCCTTTTTGAAATCTGACAACGCAGTTGGATTAACAAGAAGTTGAGCTTTTAAATGATATAAGACACTTGTATGTTCATGAATGTTTAATATTAAGAATATTTATTTGAATTGCGCGCCCTGCAATTTCACCAGATGTTGTCGGCAGGTGTCCCGCTAGCGGACCACCTAGCCTTAAGTTAAGAGCCATCCACATTGCAATAAGAATATTCTTCCATTTACTTAGCTATGTCATATGCAGTTATTCAATTCCCAGTTACTCTCCCCTTGATTTCTATTTCTCAGGTGAGGGTGCTGTTTAGGTAAGGGTGTGATGTCTGTACAAAAACAAAACGGGATTTTTTTGTTGTCATCCATATAGAACAAATGTAGGAACAATTAGACACCCTATAACCCACACCTACACACATGTATCAATCTGATTGATGGATTGTGTTGTGCAGTAAGAATGCTCAGGTGTATAACTGTGGCTCCTTCCACCTTCAACGAATAGGCAAGAGGGCCAGCCATGGAGAATAGTAAGACACTTCATTATTTCTATAACTATGCTATATTGTTTGTCCTCATGTGTCTGTGCATGTTTTTCAATATAAAGTACTCTGCAGCCACTTAGAGTGAACACCAGGTGAGGCCACACACACAGATTTTTGTTGAACACTGTCTCTTAACTACCTTATTTTCTCAATAAACAGTCTCTCCTTCACTTCATCCCTCTCCCCTTTCCCCTAAATCCTCTAGGTTACATCAGCTGTGTCGGTGAACCCCTCCCGCATCTGAACTGGCTATATAGCGGGCACAGCATGATCAGAGGTGAGAGGTCACTTTGTCGGGTCAACAGGAAGTATTATTAAAGAGATGCTTTACATTGAAATACAGATAGATGTAGTTGTCCCAGAGTTAATGATCCAAGGTCAGTTTTGCATTTCACCTTAAAAAAACACAAGGCTTACACATGCTCTCTCTCTCTTTCTCTCCTTTTGTCTCTTGTCTGCAGGTATGTTTTGATGTGAGAGAGGATGCCAACCCCTGTCATCGCCACCTCACCCGCTCTTAAGATAACCTTCGGGCGGACTGGGTGCCCAAGGCTGGTTAGGAGACACCACTAGAGACACTATTATATATTTTTGATGAACTGAGAGAATATTAAGGTAGCACTGTGATTCATTAATCATATGCTGTCTTACCTCTTTCCCTTTCTGTCTTTTACACCTCCCTCACCACCTCTTTCTTCCTCTATTTTAAAAATGCACACCAGATGTACTTTGAAGTACAGATTGAACTTGTATTTATAATATTACAATTATAATATTTATAATGCATGTATTATGTATTTATAACACTTGGATAATTAACTTCTTTCAAAAAAGCATTTCATATTCTCTACTGGTTGAAATTAAGTCTCTCATTTGATGAAATACTACATCTATCCTGTGTTTATCAGATCAATGCAGATGAAGGAAATTAGATATTGAGATGAACTGGTTTTACAGTATTTACATGATGCATAGGAAGTGTAGTGTGCTGTTTAAAATATATATATATATATATTTCTGTATATATGAATTACAAATCAGCCTTTAACTAGTTAAATCATGTTTATAGTCTATTGCATAGTTACAATATGTAACCATTGATGTCCCAGGACCAAGACTGGTAAACACGGTTGAAGTGTATAATTGTAATACATACATGCAGACACAGCATCATTCAAATACTGGAATTTGATACTCCTGGTATTGGATATGACTGAAAAATTATCTCAAAGACCATTCCTACCTGAACTGCACCTTTATTTGCCAAGGTAGAGTACATATTTCGCCACTATGGCCTATTTATTGCCTTACCTCCCTTATCCTATCTCATTTGCACACACTGTATATAGACTTTTTCTATTGTATTATTGACTGTATGTTTGCTTATTCCTTGTGTAACTCTGTTTGTGTCGCACTGCTTTGCTTTATCTTGGCCAGGTCGCAGTTGTAAAGGAGAACTTGTTCACAACTAGCCTACCTGGTTAAATAAAGGTATAAAAAATAAAACATGATCAGTGAATATATTACATGTACAGGCTACAATGTGGGGATCTCATGCATGGTAATAACTACATGTATATATGACTTGCATCCTTGGCACAAAGTTATATTTTATTCTACTCAATCCATAGGCTTCATTAATGTCATTCAGACTGTTTGAAGTTGATACAACTGGCTATGATAGCTGTGGTTCATAGCTAGGTTCTGAACTAATATGTATACCAAACGTTTTATGGTCCATACACAGATCGGCTACAGCTAGCTACACATCCATAGGCATACAGGTATTTTTTATCCTCCACTGCACAATAAGCAAGAAAATAGTGAGCTAGCTACGTTACTTCATCTGCATTGCATGGCAAATATCAGCAAGGCAAGCTTACACAATTGTACATTCAATTGCAGTAAATGGTACAGCTAGTGTTGATGATTCGTTACTAGAGAAATGAGACCAAGTCAAGACGCTGGACAGGGTGGATCGGTATATAGTAAGACAGTTTATTCGGATGTAAAGATATCTGAGCAAAGCGTGCACGGCCTCGTTCATTTTAGCTCAGAAGGAACTAGCAGAAGCGAGTCCCGTAACATATTGTGCAGTACATTTTATACAGTGATTGACGTAGGTACAGTAGATTCTGGTAGTTCGTGCTCCTGATTGGTCGTTGTAAGTGGAGGCCCGTTCCCTCCACGCTGGTGTCAATGCCTCATTGGTTCTTGGCACTGTTCTTTGTTCTTGGAAACCCAGCCTGAAACAAGGGTGTGTGTGTGTGTGTGTGTGTGTGTGCATGTGCGTGTGCGTGCTCGTATAATGGCATGCCTCCCTTATCAGTGGTAATAAAAGGTCTGAGTCAGCCATCCTCCCCTGCGTGGGGGAGTGAGGTTTGTATCTGTTACGGGCAGATGGTGTTTAACTGTGGGGTGTAGCAAGATATTTGCAACAAAGTCTGCTTTAATAAGGAAGGCATTATAACAGTATTATAGCTATGTGTTAAGGTCAATGAAGACAGCATTTCTTACACTAGCTAGATTCTTTATATCCTCTGTTTTACAGGACGACAGCCTGGTTTGCTGGTTGTTTCAGGAGTCCCTAAAACATTAAACAACCAGAATTAAAATGTCATACTCATGTCACAACACCGATAAAGCTAGCCAGCTAGATGGCTAATGTTAGAAAGTTAGCTAGCTTGCTACATGGCGATTTCCGTAAATTAACTTTATGACAAAAGAATATGCATATTCGTTTGTCTCTACATTAACTAACATATTCCTCTCAACTGTACATTTTTTTGCATGATTCGTTGTGACGTTATAATTACTTACATTTGGTTTCATCCTAGTATTTTTGTCAGACATCTTTTCTGAAGAAAGTCTCCAGCGTTGGGTCCCATCGCGTCAAATTCATCATCGGAACCACTCTATATGATTGGTCATCGCCCAGCTGTTGCCGCTGGGGATTTGCATGAAGTTGGAAAAAGTGTAACTTTTTCATCGCCTTCCATGCCACCTTCGCGCTGCCCAAAGGTCCTCCGCCCTCTCCGCTTCTCACGGGAAGTGGTGTTTCAACGATAGTGAACACAGGGCATTAGGTGGTGCGTCTTACCACATTTTACCCTACGTTCTATTGCCACCCCCCTGGGATTGGTTGTTGTTTCCATGTTTACTACTCAAATATATTTTACTTATTAATTCAAAGACGAAATTAACTGCAATACACTGGTCTCAAATATATTAGCATAACTATGCTACACAGAACCACAGCGGTGTAAAATGATAGGCTTTTATTGTATTAAAATGTTTCCCAGTGCAGCATGCCTAGCTCTACCCACTGGGGCGTGGCTTACAGAGCGCTCTTTACAATAAGTGCTTGTACCAGTATTCCAACAGATTGAGTTATATATCTCACCACACCCACAGCTGTTGCAAGTGCGCATTTTCAGTGTATGTCCACTGGGGCAAATTGATTTAGCCGATTCTGTCGCAAAACATTTCTTAAATGTAAACAAACGAAACGGGGCGGGACCTACCTGAAATTGTCCAATTGAAATTCTCGTTTTACTCTGTTTTTCTTCCTTTGGTTCTTAAACAGTTAATAGTCTCCGTAACGAATACACCCCTGGTCGCAAAAACAATTATTGATAGGCAGCTTAAACTTCTTCAATTCAACCATTATTGGGTTAAAAAATAAATATACATTTGCTAACAGCCATCCGCAACAGCCACAATCCATAAGGCGCAAATAGCTAAATGAGAGGGGCAGCAGTGTGTTTCACATCAATGCGCCATGAAGCCTATAATAGGCCTAAGTGATTTCCATATCCCCAGTAGGCTACACTAGTGCTGTCATCCTTATCGCCAAGCTTTTATTCACGTTGGATAATCTTTGGATACCGACAGCAGCCGCACCATTGGAAGACATAGTTTGGACTGTAGCCTACAAAAGCCTAGTCACTGTTCCTGGCCTTTTCCCGCTAACCATCACACGCATTTGGTGTGTGTCATCATAGTGGTCTCTGACCTGTGGTCAGACTCCCTCAGGCAGAATACATCACATTACATTACATTTTTCTATGCTGATTTGAATGTCATTGAGAAAACAGAAAGGTGTCAAATAATTGTTTCGCAAACATCCTTTCTGAATTTAAAAGTAATCCTAGGAGTAATCATCTAGTTTTTCTAAAGTATCGGTAATCTGATTACAATATGTTTGCTGGTATCATAACAGATTACAGTTACAGTTTTTTGTAATCCATTACATGTAACATATTACATGTAATCTGTTACTCCCCAACCCTGTGAGCACATGCCTGTTTGGCAGACTCTTATTCAGAGTGACATCAGTGCATTCAACTAAGGTAGATAAACAGCAACATATAACAGTCATATATCAAGTAAAACATTTCTGTAACCGTTACTGAGCATGTTGTTGCTGTTCAGGCCGCTACGTGATCAAGACAAAGGAGATGATTGTGGACTACAGGAAAAGGGGGACTGAGCACGCCCCCATTCTCATCGACGGGGCTATAGTGGAACAGGTTGTTGTTGTCTTCTCTGTTGGAATCGCCGGTCCGTCTGCTGGAGTCAGTTCATCAGAGAGTCTCTGGTTAACTTCCCCAGAAGTCACAATGTCCTTCGTGGTTGTAGATTTCTCCGCGGTTCTGGATAGTGTCTGTTGTAATGGATACGTCAGGCCTACAGATGGTCGTTGCATAAAATAGATGCTTCCACAGTTGCCAGTATTCTCGTACTAGATTCACGTAATTTCTAGCTGCAGACTAGTAATTATACGTCTAAGATTTGCTCTTATTCTGTAGTGATCAATAGTCTCAGAGTTTAACAATTTCCAGCCGTGTAGCCAAAACTAGAACTGTATGGTCTAATGGTCTATAGAATGGTACGTGGGGAATCGGCGTTCTCTGACTTAATGTATATTTTGTATGAAGTGGGTTTTATACTCTGTGGAAGAAGGGGCAATCCATGACGCCTGATGCAATGTCTGGCTTCATGGGGGCGTGGCCACTGACTAGTTAAAACTTTTTAACTAAACAAGTATCTCGTTTAGAAGGTCAACATGACATTACATCTTCTCACAAATAGTTTCATATTCAATCATATATTTTACACAACATTCAGATAGAAAACTAATAACAGAAATGTACACTTCCAAAGCCACCGTTATTCTGTGCTACCCTCCTTCCTGATGTCACAAAATAAAACAACTTCGACAGGATTATTCTTCAAATACCCACGGACCATTCCCACATTCTCAAAATAATAAATATTGTTTAATCCTCCAATTTTGGGGATTAGGAGTTTATTTATGTTTATTTCCCCTCTCTTTCTGCATGACCAGGGGGAGAGAGTCTCTGCCAGGAAATTATGACCTGTCGTAAAGTCATAAAACATGTGGTGGGAGAGTGAGAGAGCCACGGTATATACCCCCAAAGGGCCACGTCGTGACAGATGAAATCTATGCAGCCTACCCAATCATTTTTTATAGCTACTGTTTACAGGCCTCCTAGGCCATATACAGCGTTCCTCACTGAGTTCCCAGAATTCCTATCGGACCTTGGAGTCATGACAGATAATATTCATATTTTTGGTGACTTTAATATTCACATGGAAAAGTCCACAGACCCACTCCAAAAGGCTTTCGGAGCCATCATCGACTCAGTCGGTTTTGTCCTATATGTCTCCGGACCTACTCCCTGCCACACTCATACTCTGGACCTAGTTTTGTCTCATGGAATAAATATTGTGGATCTTAATGATTTTCCTTATGATCCTGGACTATCGGACTACCATTTTATTACGTTTGCTATCGCAACAAACAATCTGCTTAGACCCCAACCAAGGATCATCAAAAGCTGTGCTATAAATTCTCGGATAACCCAAAGATTCCTACTGTAGATGCCCTTCCAGACTCCCTCCACCTAACCAAGGACGTCCGAGTACAAAAATTGGTTAACCACCTAACTGAGGAAATAAATGTGACCTTGCGTAATACCCTAGATGCAGTCGCACCCCTAAAAACAAAAAACATTTGTCATAAGAAACTAGCTCCCTGGTATACAGAAAATACTCAAGCCCTGAAGCAAGCTTCCAGAAAATTGGAACGGAAATGGAGCTACACCAAACTGTAAGTCTTCCAACTAGCTTGGAAAGACAGTACCATGCAGTATCGAAGAGCCCTCACTGCTGCTCGATCATCCTATTTTTCCAACTTAATTTAGGAGAATAAGAAAAATCTGAAAATTATTTTTGATACTGTCGCAAAGCTTACTAAAAAGCAGCTTTCCCCAAGAGAGGATGGCTTTCACTTCAGCAGTGATGAATTCATGAACCTCTGACAAAAATATTATCATTATTAGAAAGCAAATGATGGACTCCTCTTTAAATCTGCGTATTTCTCCAAAGCTCAGTTGTCCTGAGTCTGCATAACACTGCCAGGATCTAGGATCAAGGGAGACACTCAAGTTTTTTAATACTATATCTCTTGACACATTGATGAAAATAGTCATCGCCTCTAAACCTTCAAGCTGCATACTGGACCCTATTCCAACTAAACTACAGAAAGAGCTGCTTTCTGTGCTTGGTCCTCCTGTGTTGAACATAATAAACGGCTCCCTATCCACCGGATATGTTCCAAACTCACTAAAAGTGGTAGTAATAAAGCCTCTCTTGAAAAAGCCAAACCTTGACACAGAAAATATAAAAATACTGTTAGAAAAAGCAGTTGCACAGCTACTGACTGCCTTCCTGAAAACAAACAATGTATACGAAACACTTCATTCTGGTTTTAGACCCCATCATAGCACTGAGACTGCACTCATGAATGTGGTAAGTTGTCTTTTAATGGCGTCAGACCAAGGCTCTGCATCTGTCCTCGTGCTCCTAGACCTTAGTGCTGCTTTTGACACAATCGATCACCAAATTATTTTGGAGAGATTGGAAACCCAAATTGGTCCACACGGACAAGTTCTGGCCTGGTTTAGATCTTATCTGTTGGAAAGATATCAGTTTGTCTCTGTGGATGTTTGTCCTCTGACAAATCAACTGTAAATTTCGGTGTTCCTCAAGGTTCTGTTTTAGGACCACTATTGTTTTCACTATATATTTTACCTCTTGGTGACGTCATTCAGAAACATAATGTTAACTTTCAATGCTATGCGGACGATACACAGCTGTATATTTCGATGAAACATGGTGAAGACCCAAAATTGCCCTCTCTGGAAGCCTGTGTTTCAGACATAAGGAAGTGGATGGCGGCAAATGTTTTACTTTTAACAAAACTTTTGACAAAATGGAGATGCTTGTTCTAGGTCCCAAGAAACAAAGATATCTTCTGTTGGATCTGACAATTAATCTTGATGGTTGTACAGTCGTCTCAAATAAACTGTGAAGGACCTCGTTGTTACTCTGGACCCTGATCTCTCTTTTGACTAACATATCAAGACTGTTTCAAGGACAGCTTTTTTCCGTCTATGTAACATTGCAAAAATCAGAAACTTTCTGTCCAAAAATGATACAGGAAAGTTAATCCATGCTTTTGTCACTTCTAGATTAGACTACTGCAATGATCTACTTTCCGGCTACCCGGATAAAGCACTAAAAAAACTTCAGTTAGTGCTAAACACTGCTGCTAGAATCTTGACTAGAACCCAAAAATGTGATCATATTACTCCAGTGCTAGCCTCCCTACACTGGCTTCCTGTTAAGGCTAGGGCTGATATCAAGGTTTTACTGCTAACCTATAAAGAATAACATGGGCTTGCTTTTCCCTATCTCTCCGATTGGTCCTGCCATACATACCTACACGTACGCTACGGTCACAAGACGCAGGCCTCCTTACTGTCCCTAGAATTTCTAAGCAAACAGCTGGAGGTAGGGCTTTCTCCTATAGAGCTCCATTTTTATGGAATGGTCTGCCTATCCATGTTAGAGACACAGACTCAGTCTCGACCTTTAAGTGTTTATTGAAGACTCATCTATTCAGTAAGTCCTATAAATGAGTGTAGTCTGGCCCAGAGGTGTGAAGGCGTCACTTGAGTGGGTTGAGTCACTGACGTGATCTTCCTGTCTGTGTTGGCGCCCCCTCAGCTTCGTGCCGTGGGGGAGATCTTCATAGGCTATACTCAGCCTTGTCTCATGGTAGTAAATTGATGGTTTGAAGGTATCCCTCTAATGGTGTGGGGGCTGTGCTTTGACAAAGTGGGTGGGGTTATATCCTGCCTGGTTGGCCCTGTCCGGGGTATCGTCGGAAGGGGCCACGGTGTCTCCCGACCTCTCCTGTCTCAGCCTCCAGTATTTATGCTCCAATAGTTTGTGTGTCGGGGGGCTAGGGTCAGTCTGTTATATCTGGAGTTTTTCTCCTGTCTTATCCGGTGTCCTGTGTGAATTTCAGTATGCTCCCTCTAATTCTCTCTCTCTCACACTCCTCCTGGAGGCCCTGAGCCCTGGGACCATACCTCAGGACTACCTGGCCTGATGACTCCTTGCTGTCCGCAGTCCACCATGCGTGCTGCTGCTCCAGTTTCAACTGTTCTGCCTGTGGCTATGGAACCCTGACCTGTTCACCGGACGTGCTACCCTGTCCCAGACCTACTGTTTTCAACCCTCTCTCTACTGAACCTGCTGTCTTGAACTCTGAATGCTCGGCTATGAATAGCCAACTGACATTTACTCCTGAGGTGCTGACCTGTTGCACCCTCTACAACCACTGTGATTATTATTATTTGATCCTGCTGGTCATCTATGAACGTTTGAACATCTTGGCCATGGACTGTTACAATCTCCACCCGGCACAGCCAGAAGAGGGCTTGCCACCCTTCAGAGCCTGGTTTATCTCTAGCTTTCTTCCTAGATTCCTGCCTTTCTAGGGAGTTTTTCCTGGCCACTGTGCTTCTACATCTGCATTGCTTGCTGTTTGTGTCACGTCTGCTCCCGCTCTTCCCCCCCTGGCGCTTGAGGGCTCCTGCCGGTTCGTTGGGCTTCCATGCCCCAACCAGCTTGCCCAGCGCCCATGTCTCGGCCGGTTTGCCCAGGTGGGACGCCTGGTGGTGCCCCTTGGCGGGGGGGGGTTAGGTACTGCCAGGCTGCCCGGCATCACTCACTCCTGCAATCTGTTACGCACACCTGCCTTCCCTCGTCACACGCATCAACGATATTGGACTTCCCTATATTTGTCAGTTCCCCTGCTCTGTTCCCTGCTGCTGCATTATTTTTTTTAAATTCTGTGTTACTCGTTTGCTGACACTGTTCTTGTCTCGTTCCATGTCCGTTCTATACTAAATGTTTGACTCCCCGTACCTGCTTCGTCTCTCCAGCGTCATCCCATGTGACAGAATGCAGCAGCCAACATACAAAGCATCGGGGAGTACTGGCATTCCGGTTGGTGGTGACATCGGCTCTGGGTCGCCGCCGATGGAATTGGGGGTGCCTAGCCAGCTCGTCGGGCTTCCACGCCCTATTTGGCTCGAGAGGTTTCCTTGCCCCGGTTGGCTCTGATGGCGCCCATCCCACGTCGGGCCTCAGCCGGATTGTCAGTTCTTGTTCGCCCAGCCGGTCCAGGAGTTTTTGTTTTGTTTTGTTGGTGACGTCGGGGTGGATTCTGCCGCCGATGGAACCGGGGATGCCTAAGCCAAACCGCCGGGTTTCCACGCCCTGGCTGGCTCGAGAGGTTTCCTTGCCTCGGTTGGCTTGGCAGGTTTCCATCCCACGTCACACTCCACCGGATCTTCGGGCTCCCTCTCTGCAGCGGGATTGACAAGCGTCTTGCCTCAGCCAGATTGTCGGGCTTCCATGCCTCAGCCGGCTCGCCAGGCTCCCACGCTCCTGCCGGTTCGCTGGGATTCTACGCCCCAACCGGCTTGCCCAGCGCCCATGTCTCGGCCGGTTCTAGAGCCTGGCGCCCCTAGAGAGGGGGGTACTGTCACGTCTGCTCCCGCTCTTCCCCCACCTGGCGCTTGAGGGCGCCAGGTTGCCCTGCATCACGCACTCCTGCCAACTATTACGCACACCTGCCTTCCCTCGTCACGCGCATCAGCGTTATTGGACTCCCCTGGACTCACTCATCACCTGTTTATTTCCTCCCCTATATTTGTCAGTTCCCCTGCTCTGTTCCCCGCTGCTGCATTAATTGTTTTTTCTCTGTGTTACTCGTTTGCTGACGCTGTTCCTGTCTGGTTCCATGACTCCCCGTACCTGCTTCGTCTCTCCAGCGTGACAGTTCGGGGTTTTAGGCTGGGTTTCTGTATAGCACTTTGTGACATCGGCTGATGTATAAAGGGCTTTATAAATTCATTTGATTGATTGATTGATTGATTCTCTCTGCTACCGTATGGCAAGTGGTACCGGAGCGCCTAGTCTAGGACCAAGAGGCTTTTAAACAAGCCATAAGACTCCTGAACATCTAATCAAATGGCTACCCAGACTATTTGCATTGCCCCCCTCTTTTATGCTGCTGCTACTCTGTTTATTATCTATGCATAGTCACTTTAATAACTCTACCTACATGTACATATTACCACAATTACCCCGACTAACCGGTGCACCTGCACATTGCCTCTGTACCGGGTACCCCCTGTATATAGTCTCACTATTGTTATTTTACTGCTGCTCTTTAATTATTTGTTACTTTTATTTCTTATTTTTTTGTTGGTATTTTTCTTAAAACTGCATTGTTGGTTAAGGGCTTGTAAGTAAGTATTTCCCTGTAAGGTCTACACCTGTTGTATTCAACACACACACACACACAAAAGTAACTGTAATAATATTACTTGTTACTTTACTCTGTTACTCATAAAAGTAACGTGTTACCCCCAACACTGGTTACAGGGCATTCTGACTCTGGTTGAATAGAAGTAGGTTAATCAGTCTGTAAACATTGGAAAACTAAGTATGAGCTACTGTCCAGCAACTGAGTTATTTTGAGAGTGACTAGCAGCAACACTGATTATCTAACCTGGTGGTAGGTTAGGATAATTAACATAACAGGTTAGAAGAATTAAGTTAAGGTTAGGAAGAGGGTTAGGTTATGTTCTCCTAACCAGCTACGAAAAGTAACTTCCAGACCAGTTGTAGGTGTACTCCATCTACTGACAATCTTTCTTACCATCCCCCGACCTCGTTTTCCTGCTTTGACTGCTCAGTGCTCATGTCCACTTCACAAATAAAATCTTGTCCGAAGGCTTGAACTTGAGCAGGGAATGGAAGCGGGAGCACGGAGCTCAGAAAGGTCAGCCCAGGGTAGCTAGGCTACTTCTCGTCAGAACTGGTAAACTGGCCTACACTTACATGCCTTCATACATGCCTTCCCCCACAAGGGGGAAACTGTCTTCCTCTCAATAGCTAATTCGTTTATAACCCACCAAGCGCATGCTCTCTCTCTCTTTCTCAATTCAATTTTGAATTCAATTCAAGGGGCTTTATTGGCATTTAAAACATATGTTAACATTGCCAAAACAAGTGAAGTAGATAATAAACAAAAGTGGAATAAACAATAAAAATTAACAGTAAACATTACAGTCACAACATTTCCAAAACAATAAAGACATTTCAAATGTCATATTATGTGCAAATAGTTAAAGTACAAAAGGGAAAATAAATAAACATAAATATGGTTGTATTCACAATGGTGTTTGTTCTTCACTGGTTGCCCTTTTCTTGTCTGTCTCTCTCTCTCTCTCTCTCTCTCTCTCTCTCTCTCTCTCTCTCTCTCTCTCTCTTTCACACACTTCCTGTGATCTTGTGGCCACAGAGGCACTTTTGAAAGAGGGTCTGTGAGATATTGAACCTTTGAAGAGCGTTCTCTGTCTGTGTCTGTCTCTGATCTCACTGCAGATTATGGAGAGATTGGTTGATTGATTATCAGAGAGTAACTTTACCAACGCTACCACTGCTAGCTTCTCTCTGGGGTGAGGAGACAGAGAACACAGGGAGAGGAGAGGACAGGTGAGAAAGAGAAGAGTGAAGAAGCAGGGGAGAGTATCAAAAGAAGAGGTGAGGACTGACTGAGGAGAGTGGGAGGACCAGGCCTCTGAGTGGACTGATACAGGAAGAGAGGTAGAGAGGAAGGGTGTTGACCCCGTTGCCCCGCTGTTGGGATAGTTACAATGGCATCGCCTCTATTGATGTACCACGGGGCGATCAGTAAACTGGACTGTGAGGGTCTGCTGGGGAAGAAGGGGAAGGATGGAGCCTACCTCCTCAGAGACAGCGAAACCATCCAAGGAGCCATGTGTCTGTGTGTCTAGTGAGTATTACACTCCTTGTTCTTTTTACAGAAATGTAGGACGTTTAATGTACAACAATCCATCGTCCAAGCATTTTATAAATGCTTTATAGAATCCATCCTAGTTTTAATATTGTAGGGTGGTTTGGTGCTCTAGGGAACACTAGTCAGTACTCATTGGAGAAAGCCAGGAACCCCTGTGACATCTATAAAAAAATGAGTGAGGAAGAAGGGTAACAAATAACCTTACACATCACACACTCCAAGATCAGTACAGCCCCCTACCCTCCATGGTTAATTGTATGTGGACACTTGCTCGTCAAACATGGGCATTAATATGGAGTTGTTCCCCACTTTGCTGCTATAACAGCGTCCACTCTTCTTGGAAGGCTTTCCACTTGATGTCGAAACTTTGCTGCAGGGACTTGCTTCCATTCATACAGAAGAGCATTATTGAGGTTGGGCACTAATGTTGGGCGTTTAGGCCTGTCTCGCAGTCAGCATTCCAATTCATCCCAATGGTGTTCGATGGAGTTGAGGTCAGGGATCTGTGCAGGTCAGTCAAGTTCTTCCACATCGATCTCAACAAACCGTTTCTGTATGGACCTCACTTTGTGCATGGGTGCATTGTCATGCTGAAACAGGAAAGAACCTTCCCCAAACTGTTGCCACAGAGTTGGAAGCACAGAATTGTCTAGAATGTCATTGTATGCTGTAGCATTAAGATTTCCCTTCACTGGAACTAAGGGGCCTAGCCCGAACCATGAAAAACAGCCCCAGACCATTATTCTTCCTACATCAAACTTTATAGTTGGCACTATGCATTCGGGCAGGTAGTGTTCTCCTGGCATCTGCCAAACCAAGATTCATCCACCGGACTGCCAGATGGCGAAGCATGATTCATCACTCCAGAGAATGCGTTTCCACTGCTCCAGATCCCAATGGCGGTGAGCTTTACACCACTCCAGCCAACGCTTCGCATTGCTCATTGGGATCTTAGGCTTGTGTGCGGCTGATTGGCCATGGAAACCCATTTCATGAAACTCCCGATGAACAGTTATTGTGCTGACATTGCTTCCAGAGGCAGTTTGGAACTCTGTATTGAGTGTTGCAACTGAGGACAGACGATTTTTACGAGCTACGCGCTTCAGCACTCTGGGCGGTCCCATTCTGTGAGCTTGTGTGGCCTACCACGTCGTGACTGAGACGTTGTTACTCCTACACGTTTCCACTTCATAATAACAGCACTTACAGTTGACCAGGCAGCTCAAGCAGGGCAGAAATTTGATGAACTGACTTGTTGGAAAGGTGGCATCCTATAACGGTGCCATGTTGAAAGTCATTCTATTCTATTTTATTATTATTATATATTTTTTTATTGCATATAGATTGTGGCTTCCATCAACGTAATGGTCTCCATCATTTCCAATCCCCCATATATTTTCTTTCTGTAAATATATATTTTTTTTTTTAATTAAGAAAAATAAAGTTCTATATTATTTTCCCCTGACCCTGCCACCCCTCCCCTAATTGGAGTAAACTAGTGGACAACAACACTTAGGCTTCTACTTCCAGCTTATACATACTATATACATTTTACGGATACAGTATATATTACAATAGTTATCTTTTGTTTGTTTTTAGTCCCATCCTTCAGCTCCACTCAACCCCTCCCATCTATCTCTGAACACCATCCAGTTTCTATTTGCCATAAATGTTCAACTGTGCTATGATGCTTCACAAAAGATCTGAACCTTTCTAATCTTACAGATTCTACATATTTTAAATTAAAGATAAACATTTTTTGCTAAGAGTACTATTATAGTATTGATTGATTGACTATGACTTTTTAAATCACCCAGCAGTGCTATTTGCAGAGTTAGCTCCAGGTAAATGTTGCAATTCTTCAGCCATTCCTGAAACTGCGACCAAAAACTGAAAATGATCTAATGATTCTGTCTCTTCGCAGCTAAATCTGCAGAACTGGCATGGTTGTATCCCCCATATATATAACATTCTATTGGTTGCAATAATTTTGTATAATAATTTAAATGGAAAAACTCAAAGTTTTGAATCCAGAGTTGTTTTCTGTATCAGTTCATAAACCATGTGCCATGGAATCGGTACATTGAAAATCTCTTCCCAACTATTTTGCAATCTATATGGCACAGCTGTAGATGTTTTGGTCCTTAAATGAAACTGGTATTCTTTTTATTTATCACAATTTTCTTTAGCCAATTTTGGTCTTTAATGCAGGGCAGACAGACAAGTTCCTTACTTTCTCCCCCTTCCACTTGCCTCTTCCATTTTTGGAGTAATGCTGCAATTAGTTGGTTGTAATTTTGAATAGAGCATATATTTACATAGACATAGATACATATATTTACAATAGAGCATATATTTACATATATTTTTGTTAGCTGCATGTGTGACATATTATACCAATAGTCCCATTTAATTTTGTCTGCCTTGCCATTCCAAATAAAATTGAATATTTTTTGCTCATATAATTCAAAAAACTGTTCGCTAGGTGTAGGCAAGGCCATAAGCAAATAGGTAAACTGGGATATGACTAAAGAGTTATCAGGGTGATTTTTCCACTAATAGGCAGGTATTTTCCTTTCCACAGTAGCAAGATCGTATTTATTTTGCTAATTTACTATAAAAATGAATTGTAGTGAGAGCATTTTTTTTTTCGGGATATGAACACTGAGTATGTGCACTTCACCATCAGACCATTTTATTGGTAAACTATACGGTAATGTAAGAGTTAGATATTTTCTTGTGATCCAATACGTAATATGGTACATTTATCATAATTTGATTGTAATCCAGAAAGGTTAGAAAATGTATATAGATCCTCTATGAGGCTGTGGTGGGATCCAAATTGTGGATTTAAAAGAAAACATGAATCATCAGCGTACAATGACACTTTTGTTGTTAAGCACTGGATTTCTAGGCCCTTGATAGTATTATTGGATCTGATTTTAATAGATAACATTTTGATGCCATAATAAATAGATATGCCGATAGTGGACAACCTTGTTTTACTCCTCTTGACAGTTTAATACTTTCTGAGAAATATACATTATTTACTATTTTACACCTAGGGTTACTATATATATATAACTTTAACCCATTGTATATGAGATTTTCCAAAATTTAAATATTCCAGGAATTTAAATATAAATTCCAGTAGTACTTTATCAAAAGCCTTTTTAAAGTCAGCTATGAATACCAGTGTCACGATCGTGTGGTTGAGAGACGGACCAAAACGCAGCATTTGGAAAATAAGCCATCTTCTTTTAATAACACCACGAAGATGAACACGACACAAAACACTATACAAACTAACAAAACAACCGTGAAGCTACAAACGTTGTGCACATACATACAGGCTACAAACGTTCTACATAGACAATTACCCACATCACATGAAAGCCTATGGCTACCTTAAATATGGCTCCCAATCAGAGACAACAGAAACCAGCTGTCTCTAATTGGGAACCCATTCAGGCAACCATAGACTTTCCTAGACAACTACACACAACATAGACACAGCTAGACAACTATACTAAACATAAAGCCAACTACTCTAAATAAACCCCCTAAACCTTACAATCACTCTGGACACTACAAAACCCACATAAATACCCATGTCACACCCTGACCTAACTAAAATAATAAAGAAAACAAAGAATACTAAGGCCAGGGCGTGACAACCAGGCAATGTTTCACTGATTTTTCATAGTGTTCTATTGTTTCCAGTACTTGTCTTATATTATCTCCAATTTATTGTCCATGTAAAAAACCTGTCTGATTAGGATGAATAATATACGACAATACCTTTTTAATTCTATGCGCTATGAATTTTTCTCGAATTTTTTGCATCACAACACTGAAGTGTAAGGGGCCTCCAATTTTTTAAATGGACTGGATCTTTATATTTACCACTTGGGTCCTGTTTCAGTAATAATGAAATCAGACCTTGTTGAGAATCTAATAATCTACCATTTGTATAGGAGTGGTTAAAACATGCTAATAATGGTCCTCTGAGTACATCAAAAAAGGTTTGGTATCCCTCAACTGGTATGCCATCTAGCCTTAGACTTTTCCCAGACTTAAAGGCTTTAATTGCATCAAGAAGTTCCTCCTCTGTAATTTGGCATTCACATTATTCTTTCTGTACAGCTGTTCATTTTACATTATTAAAAAAAATCTTTACAATTAACTTGTTAGTGGAGATGAAAGGAAAACATATGCTTAAAGTACTTTGCTTACTTTGCTTCTTTCAAAATATAATTTGGTGAACATGGGTGACATTTGTAACAAGTTTCAGTCAATTATTTTTGTGAGTATTTCTATGTTGAAGAATAAAACATTATTTGGTGCATTTTCCCCCATATTCCATCCAGTTCGCTTTCAAATCAAATCAAATGTATTTATATAGCCCTTCGTACATCAGCTGATATCTCAAAGTGCTGTACAGAAACCCAGCCTAAAACCCCTAACAGCAAGCAATGCAGGTGTAGAAGCACGGTGGCTAGGAAAAACTCCCTAGAAAGGCCAAAACCTAGGAAGAAACCTAGAGAGGAACCAGGCTATGAGGGGTGGCCAGTCCTCTTCGCTTTAATTTATTGTAGCATCCGCTACAAGACCATGGTGCTTGCCTACGGAGCTGTGAGGGGAACGGCACCTCAGTACCTTCAGGCTCTGATCAGGCCCTACACCCAAACAAGGGCACTGCGTTCATCCACCTCTGGCCTGCTCGCCTCCCTACCACTGAGGAAGTACAGTTCCCGCTCAGCCCAGTCAAAACTGTTCGCTGCTCTGGCACCCCAATGGTGGAACAAACTCCCTCACGACGCCAGGACAGCGGAGTCAATCACCACCTTCCGGAGACACCTGAAACCCCACCTCTTCAAGGAATACCTAGGATAGGATAAAGTAATCCTTCTGACCCCCCCCCCCCTTAAAAGATTTAGATGCACTATTGTAAAGTGGTTGTTCCACTGGATGTCATAAGGTGAATGCACCAATTTGTAAGTCGCTCTGGATAAGAGCGTCTGCTAAATGACTTAAATGTAAATGTTAAATGTTTATTGTTATAATATATTATTTCTTGAATAAGTTCCTTTCTTTTTGTTTTTCCTCTAACTTATTCTTATTCTATGGTACAGATTTTATTGCTATATACAGTGGGGCAAAAAAGTATTTAGTCAGCCACCAATTGTGCAAGTTCTCCCACTTAAAAAGATGAGAGAGGCCTGTAATTTTCATCATAGGTACACTTCAACTATGACAGACAAAATGAGAAAAGAAAATCCAGAAAATCACATTATAGGATTTTTAATGAATTTATTTGCAAATTATGGTGGAAAATAAGTATTTGGTCAATAACAAAAGTTTATCTCAATACTTTGTTATATACCCTTTGTTGGCAATGACAGAGGTCAAACGTTTTCTGTAAGTCCTCACAAGGTTCACACACACTGTTGCTGGTATTTTGGCCCATTCCTCCATGCAGATCTCCTCTAGAGCAGTGATGTTTTGGGGCTGTTGCTGGGCAACACGGACTTTCAACTCCCTCCAAAGATTTTCTATGGGGTTGAGATCTGGAGACTGGCTAGGCCACTCCAGGACCTTGAAATGCTTCTTACGAAGCCACTCCTTCGTTGCCCGGGCGGTGTGTTTGGGATCATTGTCATGCTGAAAGACCCAGCCACGTTTCATCTTCAATGCCCTTGCTGATGGAAGGAGGTTTTCACTCAAAATCTCACGATACATGGCCCCATTCATTCTTTCCTTTACACGGATCAGTCGTCCTGGTCCCTTTGCAGAAAAACAGCCCCAAAGCATGATGTTTCCACCCCCATGCTTCACAGTAGGTATGGTGTTCTTTGGATGCAACTCAGCATTCTTTGTCCTCCAAACACGACGAGTTGAGTTATATTTTGGTTTCATCTGACCATATGACATTCTCCCAATCTTCTTCTGGATCATCCAAATGCTCTCTAGCAAACTTCAGACGGGCCTGGACATGTACTGGCTTAAGCAGGGGGACACGTCTGGCACTGCAGGATTTGAGTCCCTGGCGGCGTAGTGTGTTACTGATGGTAGGCTTTGTTACTTTTGGTCCCAGCTCTCTGCAGGTCATTCACTAGGTCCCCCCGTGTGGTTCTGGGATTTTTGCTCACCGTTCTTGTGATCATTTTGACCCCACGGGGTGAGATCTTGCGTGGAGCCCCAGATCGAGGGAGATTATCAGTGGTCTTGTATGTCTTCCATTTCCTAATAATTGCTCCCACAGTTGATTTCTTCTAACCAAGCTGCTTACCTATTGCAGATTCAGTCTTCCCAGCCTGGTGCAGGTCTACAATGTTGTTTCTGGTGTCCTTTGACAGCTCTTTGGTCTTGGCCATAGTGGAGTTTGGAGTGTGACTGTTTGAGGTTGTGGACAGGTGTCTTTTATACTGATAACAAGTTCAAACAGGTGCCATTAATACAGGTAACAAGTGGAGGACAGAGGAGCCTCTTAAAGAAGAAGTTACAGGTCTGTGAGAGCCAGAAATCTTGCTTGTTTGTAGGTGACCAAATACTTATTTTCCACCATAATTTGCAAATAAATTCATAAAAAATCCTACAATGTGATTTTCTGGATTTGTTTTCCTCATTTTGTCTGTCATAGTTGAAGTGTACCTATGATGAAAATTACAGGCCTCTCTCATCTTTTTAAGTGGGAGAACTTGCACAATTGGTGGCTGACTAAATACTTTTTTGCCCCACTGTATCTACTGCCAATGTTTGTCTCTGGAGATTGTATGGCTGTGTGCTTGATTTTGTACACCTGTCAGCAATGGGTGTGGCTGAAATTTGAAGGGATTTCCACATGCTTTTGGCCATGTACAGTCGTGGCCAAAAGTTTTGAGAATGACACAAATTTTTATTTCCACAAAGTTTGCTGCTTCAGTGTCAGATGTTACTATGGAATACTGAAGTATAATTACAAGCATTTCATAAGTGTCAAAGGCTTTTATTGACAATTACATGAAGTTGATGCAAAGAGTCAATATTTGCAGAGTTGACCCTTCTTTTTTAAGACCTCTGCAATCCGCCCTGGCATGCTGTCAATTAACTTCTGGGCCACATCCTGACTGATGGCAGCCCATTCTTGCATAATCAATGCTTGGAGTTTGTCAGAATTTTGGGGGTTTTGTTTGTCCACCCGCCTCTTGAGGATTGACCACAAGTTCTCAATGGGATTAAGGTCTGGGGAGTTTCCTGGCCATGGACCCAAAATATCGATGTTTTGTTCCCCGAGCCACTGAGTTATCACTTTTGTCTTATGGCAAGGTGCTCCATCATGCTGGAAAAGGCAATGTTCGTCACCAAACTGTTCCTGGATGGTTGGGAGAAGTTGCTCTCGGAGGATGTGTTGGTACCATTCTTTATTCATGGCTGTGTTCTTAGGCAAAATTGTGAGTGAGCCCACTCCCTTTGCTGAGAAGCAACCCCTCACATGAATAGTCTCAGGATGCTTTACTGTTGGCATGACACAGGACTGATGGTAGCGCTCACCTTGTCTTCTCCGGACAAGCTTTTTTCCGGATGCTCCAAACAATCGGAAAGGGGATTCATCAGAGAAAATAACTTTACCCC
The DNA here is from genome assembly GCF_045679555.1 of Salvelinus alpinus. Classification (NCBI taxonomy): domain Eukaryota; kingdom Metazoa; phylum Chordata; class Actinopteri; order Salmoniformes; family Salmonidae; genus Salvelinus; species Salvelinus alpinus. The sequence continues at coordinate 64,719,135 of NC_092093.1, forward strand.
AGTCCTCAGCAGTCCAATCCCTGTACCTTTTGCAGAATATCAGTCTGTCCCTGATGTTTTTCCTGGAGAGAAGTGGCTTCTTTGCTGCCCTTCTTGACACCAGGTCATCCTCCAAAAGTCTTCTCCTCACTGTGCGTGCAGATGCACTCACACCTGCCTGCTGCCATTCCTGAGCAAGCTCTGTACTGGTGGTGCCCCGATCCCGCAGCTGAATCAACTTTAGGAGACGGTCCTGGTGCTGGCTGGACTTTCTTGGGCGCCCTGAAGCCTTCTTCACAACAATTGAACCGCTCTCCTTGAAGTTCTTGATGATCCGATAAATGGTTGATTTAGGTGCAATCTTACTGGCAGCAATTTCCTTGCCTGTGAAGCCCTTTTTGTGTAAAGCAATGATGACGGCACATGTTTCCTTCCAGGTAACCATAGTTGACAGAGGAAGAACAATGATTCCAAGCACCACCCTCCTTTTGAAGCTTCCAGTCTGTTATTCGAACTCAATCAGCATGACAGAGTGATATCCAGCCTTGTCCTCGTCAACACTCACACCTGTGTTAACGAGAGAATCACTGACATGATGTCAGCTGGTCCTTTTGTGGCAGGGCTGAAATGCAGTGGAAATATTTTTGGGGGGATTCAGTTCATTTGCATGGCAAAGAGGGACTTTGCAATTAATTGCAATTCATCTGATCACTCGTCATAACATTCTGGAGTATATGCAAATTGCCATCATACAAACTGAGGCAGCAGACTTTGTGAAAATTAATATTTGTGTCATTCTCAAAACTTTTGGCCACGACTGTAGTTTATACCGGTAGATCTCTGGCATACAAGTCTAAGAGAGAAGCTTCTACAGAGTTCTGTGCTACCATCTATCAAACATTGAAGTTTTTATTTGTATATAATATGTATACACTGAGTGCACAAAACATTAGGAACACCTTCCTAATATTGAGTTGCTCCCCCTTTTGCCCTCAGAAAAGCCTCAATTCGTCAGGGGATGGATTCTACAAGGTGTCGAACTTGAATATTTTGTTTTGCCAATTTACCCTCTGAATGGCACACATACACAATCCATGTCTCAAATGTCTCAAGGCTTAAAAATCCTTCTTTAAAACTTCTTGTGAATAGGGGGCGCTGTTTTCACTTTGGGAAAAAATCGTGCCCAATTTAAACGGCCTCGTACTCTATTCTAGATCGTACAATATGCATATTATTATTACTATTGGATAGAAAACACTCTCAAGTTTCTAAAACTGTTTGAATTATATCTGTGAGTAAAACAGAACTCATTTGGCAGCAAACTTCCAGACAGGAAGTGAAGAATCTGAAAACAATGCTCTGTTCCAGGGCCTGCCTATTCAATTGCCTAATATTTATGGATATGCATGCACTGCAAACGCCTTCCACTAGATGTCAACAGGCAGTGGAAGGTGGAATGGGGTGTCTAGCTTGATCTGAGGTCGAACAAGAGCTCTTGGAGTGGCAGGTCTGGAAATTTCTTTGTCTTCTCTGGCGCGCGAAGTACATCGACATTGGTTTCTGAAAAGCGTTCGGTATACACGGTGGATATCTCCGGCTCTTATTTTATTTGATACATGTGATAAAAACATCATAAAGTAGTTTTTTTCAACCGAGTTGTATCAGTTTATTCAACGTTTATTGCGACTTTTGGAATTTTCCTTTCTTTGTGTCAGGAGAAGATGGGCATGTTCGCGCCACATGGCTAGCTAAGGGTGCTAATTCGACAGGAGAAAACCTAACAACGATTTATTCTGGACCTAGGACTCCTTGTACAAGATTCTGATGGAAGCTCAGCAAAAGTAAGAACAATTTATGATGTTATTTTGTATTTCTGTGGAAAATGTTGAGTCCTATTTTTCGCCCTTTTTGCGGGCGCTGTCTCGCTATAACGTAAGCTGTTTGTTATGGTAAAGTTATTTTTAAAAATCTAACACGGCGGTTGCATTAAGAACTAGTGTATCTTTCATTTGCTGTCCAACATGTATTTTTTAGTAAAGTTTATGATGAGTTCTTTGGTCAGATTAGGTGAGTGTCCAAAATAGCTCCGGACAATTTGGTGAATCGATGCTACATATTCACAATGTATAACCACGGTTTGCAGCTCTAAATATGCACATTTTCGAACAAAACATAAGTGTATTGTATAACCTGATAATAATAATAATCACAGTAGTTGTTGAGGGTGCAGCAAGTCAGCACCTCAGGAGTAAATGTCAGTTGGCTTTTTATAGCCGATCAGTAAGAGTATCTCTACCGCTCCTGCATTCTCTAGAGAGTTGAAAACAGCAGGTCTGGGACAGGTAGCACGTCCGGTGGACAGGTCAGGGTTCCATAGCCGCAGGCAGAACAGTTGAAACTGGAGCAGCAGCACGGCCAGGTGGACTGGGGACAGCAAGGAGTCATCGTGCCAGGTAGTCCTGAGGCATGGTCCTAGGGCTCAGGTCCTCTGAGAGAGAGAAAGAAAGAGAGAAAGAGAGAATTAGAGAGAGCATACTTGAATTCACACAGGACACCGGATAAGACAGGAGAAGTACTCCAGATATAACAAACTGACCCTAGCCCCCCGACACATAAACTACTGCAGCATAAATACTGGAGGCGGAGACAGGAGGGGTCAGGAGACACTGTGGCCCCATCCGATGATTCTTCAAAGTAGCCACCCTTTGCCTTGATGACAGCTTTGCCCACTCTTGGCATTCTCTCAGCCAGCTTCATGAGGTAGTCACATGGAATGCATTTCAATTATCAAGTGTGCCTTGTTAAAAGTTAATTTGTGGAATTTCTTTCCTTATTAATGCGTTTGAGCCAATCAGTTGTGTTGTGACGACAAGTCAGGGTTGGTATACAGAAGATAGCTCTATTTGGTAAAAGACAATGTGTCACGTGTGCTCCCTCTCTCGCCTCTAAGTCACCAGGCTGCTGTTTATTGCGCACACCTGTCACGTGCATCAGCGCCTAATGACACTCACCTGGACTCCATCACCTCCTTGATTACCTGCCCTATTTGTGTCACTCCCTTTGGTTCATTCCCCAGATGTTGTTTCTGTTTCATGTCTGTATGCTGTTAGTGTTTCTTGTTTTGTATTATGTTCCGTTACTTTATTAAATATTCACTCACTGTACTTGCTTCCTGACTCTCAGCGCACATCGCTACACCAAGTCCATATTATGGCAAGAACAGCTAAAATAAGCAAAGAGAAATGACAGTCCATCATTACTTTAAGACATGAAGGTCAGTCATTACGCAAAAACCATCAAGCTCTATGATGAAACTGGCTCTAATGAGGACCGCCACAGGATAGGAAGACCCAGAGAGAGGTACTTCTGCTGCAGAGAAAAAGTTCATTAGATTTACCAGCCTCAGAAATTGCAGTCCATAATAAATGCTTCACAGAGTTCAGGTAACAGACACATCTCAACATCAACTGTTCAGAGGAGACTACGTGAATCAGGCCTTCATGGTCGAATTGCTGCAAAGAACCCACTACTGAAGGACACCAATAATAAGAAGAGACTTGCTTGAGCCAAGAAACACGAGCAATGGATATTATATCGGTGGAAATCTGTCCGTTGGTCTGATGAGTCCAAATTTTAGATTTTTGGTTCCAACCGCCGTGTCTTTGAGACGCAGAGTACGTGAACAGATGATCTCCACATGTGTGGTTCTCACCATGAAGCATGTAGTAGGATGTGTGATGGCGCTTTGCTGGTGACACTTTCTGTGATTTATTTAGAATTCAAGGCACATTCTGCAGCGATACGCCATCCCATCTGGTTTGCGTTTAGTGGAACTATAATTTGTTTTTCAACAGGACAATGACCCAACACACCTCCAGGCTGTGTAAAGGCTATTTGACCAAGAAGGAGAGTGATGGAGTGCTGCATCAGATGACCTGGCCTCCACAATCAATCACCCGATCTCGAACCAATTGAGATGGTTTGGGATGAGTTGGATTGCAGAGTGAAGGAAAAGCATCCAACAAGTGCTCAGCATATGTGGGAACTCCTTCAAGACTGTTGGAAAAGCATTCCAGATTAAGCTGGTTGTTAGAATGCCAAGCATGTGCAAAGCTGTCATCAAGGCAAAGGGTGGCTACTTTGAAGAATCTCAAATCTAAAAAATATATTTTGATTTGTTTAGCACTTTTTTGGTTACTACATGATTCCATATGTGTTATTTCATAGTTTTGATGTCTTCACCATTATTCTACAATGTAGAAAATAGTAAAAATAAAAACCCTTGAATGAGTAGGTGTGTTCAAACGTTTGACTGGTGCTGTATTTGTGTGTTGTGTTTCTGCAGTAAAAAGAAGGTGGTGTATACCTACAGAATCCTCCAGACCCACACTGGAAGCTACACCCTGCAGGTACACCCTGTGTGTGTGTGTGTGTGTGTGTGCGCGCACGCTTGTGTTTGTGTGTGTTTCTGATGGTCTGTCTGTCTGTGTATAGACAGCGTCTGGTGTAGAGGAGAAATTCTTTAAGACGTTAGAGGAGCTGGTCCGCCATTATAAGCGTCGGGGGCAGGGATTGGCTCAGCATCTGCGCCACTCAGTCAAGAGGAAGACACTGCTACAACTTCCCGCCCCCAATGTCATCGATGAGGTGCCTGATTATGAAAGTAAGTAACATTGTCTGTTAGTTTCACTTCCATCTGTCACTTACTTTTTTCAGACCTTTATCAGATGTCCAGATTGTTATCATCCTTAAATAGCCACTCACTACTTGTGTCCTTTCTCTGTCCCTCTCTTGTCTAGATGTGGATGCATCAGACTACGTTGTTGTCCTGCCCTCTTGATTCAGCAGCACACCCCTGACCTATGAGCCTGTAAATATCTAGGTGTGGTGCCTTCAGGCAGGTTTTTTACATTTTTATCCTGATGCCAGGGGCGGACTGGTCATCTAGCATTTCGAGCAAATGCCAGATGAGCTGGTCAAATTTTAGCCCATAAGGCCTGTCTAATTCATATATATTTTTTAGCTAAATTATCATTATCTGGCTAATAATTGGGACCTCAAAAGGGAAAAAATGGGCTGGTGTGTTAGAAATGCCAGGGCTGATTTTTGGTCTCGCTCCTGCCTTATGCAATGTGTTGTGTGCTGTTCTGTGTGCCAGGGATACTGAGATTGTCAGAGAGAATAGTGTTTGTCTGGTTGTTGAAGTGGAAGTTAAAATCTAATTTTATTTGTCACATACACAATGGGTGTAGACTTTACTGTGAAATGCTTGCTTACGAGCCCTTCCCAACTATGCTGAATCAAAAAAAAAAAATATATATATTTATATACTATAAAATATATAGTAACACAAAAGGAAGAAAAAAACAAGAATGAAGCTACGTATATCATAATTTTTTTTATTTTGGTGGGTGCATATATTTGTCCTATCTTACACATCTACAAGTGTGTATTAATACGCATGTGTGAATTAGAAATTAGTGTATTGCATATTCCACTCTCCCGGAGACACCTTCGGAGAGTGGGGTAACAGGGAGTACTAGTATCAGTACCATATCAATGTGTAGAAGTACGAGGTTTTTGAGGTAGATACTGTATGTGCATAAAGGCAGGGTAAAGTGACTAGGCATCAGGATAGATAATAATAAGAGTGAAATAAAGAACAGAGGAGCATATGTGTGTGTGTGGCGTCAGTATGCGTGTATGTGTTGTGTCTATGTGTGTGTGCGTATGTAGTGTATCTAAATGTATGTGGGTTTGTGAGAGTCAGTGTATGTATAATATGTATATATCATCTTGTGACTGAATAGTATCAGTGCACACACACTCCATAGAGACATCCCATATAATTGACTGTTGTCATTCATCGTATGAATTTAGAAACATGAATATCTTTTTGTCACTGTGGTATTCCGAATAGAGTTTATTTACTTGTAAAGATTTAGGCCTACTCTGGATAAGACTAAGCTGTAATGTGTAAATGTTCCTAGCTTAAATTTTAAAAAGTTTGTAAACACCATTTTTTATCTATTTTTCCCTAACTAAATTAAAATGCTGTTATATAACCAACTGTGTGTTGTTGTAACATAAACCCCCCCCCCCCCCCCCCCCCCCACCTGACTCAGTCTGGGGCTACACAGACATACACACTCACGCTCACACACATCCACTTGTTTTTGTCACACTTGTTTTCTCACCTCTCTGCAAGGTCCCCTGCTGTAGACAGTGTGTTTCACTTTCACTGAACCAGAGGACCAGTAACCATTACGTCTTGCAATGGAAACCATTTACCGTCTAAAAACTAAATGGAAGCAAACGGAGCAAATGGAACGAAACTGGAATAGACCTACCTGAATTTGTCCAACCTCTTTTATCGTTGCAAAATCGTTTCTGTGTCGAGAAACAGTTTCTGTGTCGAGAAACAGTTTCTGTGTCGAGAAACAGTTTCTGTGTCGAGAAACACTTTGCAACATACAAAACATTTTGCAACAGAATATGCGTAATGAATACACCCCATATCACCAAATATCTATTAATTAATTAGGTGGGACTTGCGACTCTTCTTCTTCTTATAATTCTCCTGCACTCCTGTATCAAAGTAATCAAACCAATTATTTTATCAAATTTAACTTTTACTATATTTAACTGCTTGGCTTAAGTAAAACAGTTTAAACTTCTTCCACTACCACAAAAATACTTGTAAAGAGTTAAAGCAAGTGCCACCAATTTTTCTTAATGGAAATTATCATCTACTTATGTGTAAATATTGCCAAGCCAATAGGAACTTTTTGTGTGAAACATAAAATGTCTCACTGATAATGTTTCTTGCCTGTTTTATCTACTGAGAATGGAAACATTAAAATAGCATTAGAAGAAAATGTCTGCATGTGGTTGACCAAATAAGTGATATTTATAGGCCTGCTGACACGACAATGCTCCAATGCTGTCCAACCACAGTTTCCACCCCCCTGTAGGCAAATCGGGCCACGCATGTCATGACCAACTGAAATGCACAAACCACAGAGTTTTTAAGTACGCACCAACACAAGACTTCAGGGAATGCATGCAAACAGACCAAAAAATACCAAAGGGTTTGGGGTTTGAGAAGTCAATGAAAGAAGTGAAGAATTCTTCCTTAGTTGTTCATTTTTCTAAAGGCACAACCTAGATTCAAGCCATTAGGCAAGTTTCCATTGACCCAGGTTTGTTCTACAAAAAAAATGTAGCAAAGAAATTAATTGCGACATGGATAATGGAAACGGCAGATATACAGTGCCTTCAGAAAGTATTCAGACCCCTTGACTTTTTCCACATTTTGTTACGTTACAGCCTTACTGTAAATGTATTAAATAAAATATTTCCCTCAGCAATCTATGCACAATACCCCATAATGACATAGCGAAAACAGGTTTTAAGAAATACCTTATTTACATAAGTATTCAGACCCTTTACTATAATACTCAAAATTGAGCTTAGGTGCATCCTGTTTCCATTGATCATCCTTGAGATGTTTCTACAACTTGATTGGAGTTCACCTGTGTTAAATTCAATTGATTGGACATGATTTGGAAAGGCACTCCCCTGTCTATATAAGGTCCCACAGTTGACAGTGCATGTCAGAGCAAGAACCAAGCCATGAGGTCGAAGGAATTGTCTGTCGAGCTCCTAGACAGGATTGTGTCGAGGCACAGATCTGGGGAAGGGTACCAAAAAATGTCTGTGGCATTGAAGATCCACAAGAACACAGTGGCCTCTATCATTCTTAAATGAAAGAAGTTTGGAACCACCAATACTCTTCCTAAAGCTCGTCGCCCAGCCTAACTGAGCAATCGGTGGAGAAGAGCCTTGGTCAGGGAGGTGACAAAGAACCCAATGGTCATTCTGAGAGAGCTCTAGAACTCCTCTGTGGAGATGGGAGAACCTTCCAGAAGGACAACCATCTCTGCAGCACTCCACTAATCAGGTGTTTATGGTAGTGGCCAGACAGAAGCCACTCCTCAGTAAAAGGCACATGACAGCCCGCTTGGAGTTTGCCAAAAGGCACCTAAAGAACTCTCAGACCATGAGAAACAAGATTCTCTGGTCTGATGAAACCAAGATTGAACTCTTTGGCCTGAATGACAAGCGTCATGCCTGGAGGAAACCTGGCACCATCCCTACGGTGAAGGATGGTGGTGGCATCATCATGTTGTGGGGATGTTTATCAGCGGCAGGGACTGGGAGACTAATCAGGATCGAGGCAAAGATGAACGGAGCAAAGTACAGAGAGATCCTTGATGAAAACCTGCTCCAGAGTGCTCAGGATCTCAGACTGGGGTGAAGGTTCACCTTCCAACAGGACAACAACCCTAATCACACAGCCAAGACAATGCAGGAGTGGTCACTGAATGTCCTTGAGTGGCCCAGCCAGAGCCCAGACTTGAACCCGATCGAACATCTCTGGAGAGACCTGAAGGCACACATTTGATACATTTTCTAAAGCTCGACAAAAATGATATCTGTTAGACGGGTGGATTTTCTTTTGTCTAACTTTTGTTATTGCGACCAATTTGTGATGGAAACTGTGTTTTTTTGTTTTGTTTTTTTGAATAAATTATGATTGCCAAATACTTTTGAAGGTACGCGGGGCACTTAATGTCATCGCGTAACTATAAGCTCCACTCCACATTTCATTCTAATGCCCACTGCTTTGCAAAATCTATTTTTGTCCTGACTTTCTGAATGCCTGAATTGCTTTGCCTTGCTGTTCTGGTTGTCTGGCAAGTTTCATCTTCAAATTGTTTCAGATCTACAGGAGTGCAAGTTTCACCATGGCACCATGGACCTTGGCGATACGTTGGTACTCAACAATTATTTGAATATGGCAAATATTAGTCAATTATTGCATTCCATCCATGCTGGCTTTTGTGGGCTACCTGAGACATAAAACAGATCGGTGGGAGGGCGTATCAGGCTGTCGCCAATTTATTAATGCGCAATTTGTCTAAATGGGTAATGGAAACACTTCAATCACTACATTTTTTATTGACTCTGTAGGTTTTTGAGATTTTTGTGCCAAGTGCCATGACTTTCAGCTGTATTTATTGACACAATATAGTTAAATGGAGACGTACCCTAGCTAGCAATTGTTGCATCTATTTTCTATGCCAACTTTCGAAATGTTGACCTAAAATTCTTTGTGCACATTAATGTTAACATAGCTATCGTCATAAGTAGTTGAACATGTTATTACTCCAACTCTGTGAAAGTGACAAACTAGCTAGGTTTCCATCCAATTGGCGACAGATTTTCATGCAAATAATCTAATATCTGCATAAAGAATATATGCACATTTTTCCACCAGTGGTGTGTTTCCACCCAACAGGCTTGTTGCAGATAAAAGTCACTGTGCGATGACATAGTGCACACAAAATGTACCTTTTCACTTAAGTTTTCATGTACCGTATACAGTTCTGAAGTTCAATGTGTTTCCATCACATTTTCAACTCAACCTATAGATTGTCACAAAAACTGTTATTGAATAGCAAATGTCTCTACTCTGGACTTGGCACGTGCGCTCTAGCCAACAGCTTGCGGAAACAATGCAGGTGTGCTGTGCTGGTAGGCTAGTATACATAATGAAATTATTATGGATACCTGTTTCCATCACAGCTTTCATGATAAAAAAATAAAACAATTATGACTTTACTTGCATAAATACTGTGGAGTGTTAATTTTTGTCAAAAAAGGATATCGAAGGACTGCCTGTGGAATTGACAGGCTGCACATGGACAGTTCGGCGCAAGACGACTGTTGGACCCCATAACGTTTTTCTATGTATGAGCTTATGGTGCGTTCAAGACAACTGGGAACTCGGAAAAATACGTGGTCAAATCATGACGTCAGTGATCTTCAGGTTGGAAAGTCTGAGATCTAGAAAGAGGCACGAGTTGGATGACCGTTCAAAACATTTTTTTCCAGTCTGAGCTCTTTTCTTTGCAAGTTCCCAGTAGTCTTGAACTCACTGAAGTCGGAGGTCGGAGATTTCCTAGTTCCCAGTTGTTTTGAATGCAGCATTAGCTAGCCAACGTCGCCATGACAACGGCTGCAAGCGTGATTGGGGATTGCTATTGGAGAAGCAGTTTTAGCCTTTCTTCATATTGTACGGTCTTTGCTCAAGCCATAGAGCCCCACATTGGAAGTGTCATGATACCCATTAAACATAGCGGTCAAACAGGGAAATGGTTCCAATAATTTTTACATCATTCATTTTTCCCATATAGAAATTAGAAACACTTCAAATAAGTGCTGTGTTTAGTGTAGGCTTACCCTGGCGTGACGTTTTGATAACCACGTAAATCTCTTTTAAAGTAGACGTCATGCAAAACTACAAATCCCTGCAAGCTGCTGCACATCATCTCTAGCTGACACCTTTGATGCTGCCTTTGATACCATCGATCACCACATTCTTTTGGAGAGATTGAAAACCCAAATTGGTCTACACGGACAAGTTCTGGCCTGGTTTAGATCTTATCTGTCGGAAAGATATCAGTTTGTCTCTGTGAATGGTTCGTCCTCTGACAAATCAACTGTACATTTCGGTGTTCCTCAAGGTTCCGTTTTAGGACCACTATTGTTTTTACTATATATTTTACCTCTTGGGGATGTCATTCGAAAACATAATGTTAACTTTCACTGCTATGCGGATGACACACAGCTGTACATTTCAATGAAACATGGTGAAGCCCCAAAATTGCCTTCGCTTCTAGCCTGTGTTTCAGACATAAGGAAGTGGATGGCTGCAAACTTTCTACTTTTAAACTCGGACAAAACAGAGTTGCTTGTTCTAGGTCCCAAGAAACAAAGAGATCTTCTGTTGAATCTGACAATTAATCTTGATGGTTGTAAAGTCGTCTCAAATAAAACTGTGAAGGACCTCGGCGTTACTCTGGACCCTGATCTCTCTTTTGACGAACATATCAAGACTGTTTCAAGGACAGCTTTTTTCCATTTACGTAACATTGCAAAAATCAGAAACTTTCTGTCCAAAAATTATGCAGAAAAATTAATCCATGCTTTTGTTACTTCTAGGTTAGACTACTGCAATGCTCTACTTTCCGGCTACCCGGATAAAGCACTAAATAAACTTCAGTTAGTGCTAAATACGGCTGCTAGAATCCTGACTAGAACCAAAAAATGTGATCATATTACTCCAGTGCTAGCCTCCCTACACTGGCTTCCTGTTAAGGCAAGGGCTGATTTCAAGGTTTTACTGCTAACCTACAAAGGATTACATGGGCTTGCTCCTACCTATCTTTACGATTTGGTCCTGCCGTACATACCTAAACGTACGCTACGGTCGCAAGACGCAGGCCTCCTAATTGTCCCTAGAATTTCTACGCAAACAGCTGGAGGCAGGGCTTTCTCCTATAGAGCTCCATTTTTATGGAATGGTCTGCCTACCCATGTGAGAGACGCAGACTCGGTCTCAACTTTTAAGTCTTTACTGAAGACTCATCTCTTCAGTGGGTCATATGATTGAGTGTAGTCTGGCCCAGGAGTGTGAAGGTGAACGGAAAGGCTCTGGAGCAACGAACCGCCCTTGCTGTCTCTGCCTGGCCGGTTCCCCTCTCTCCACTGGGATTCTCTGCCTCTAACCCTATTATAGGGGCTGAGTCACTGGCTTACTGGTGCTCTTTCATGCCGTCCCTAGGAGGGGTGCGTCACTTGAGTGGGTTGAGTCACTGACGTGATCTTCCTGTCTGGGTTGGCGTCCCCCCCTTGGGTTGTGCCGTGGCGGAGATCTTTGTGGGCTATACTCGGCCTTGTCTCAGGATGGTAAGTTGGTGGTTGAAGATATCCCTCTAGTGGTGTGGGGGCTGTGCTTTGGCAAAGTGGGTGGGGTTATATCCTTCCTGTTTGGCCCTGTCCGGGGGTATCATCGGATGGGGCCACAGTGTCTCCTGACCCCTCCTGTCTCCGCCTCCAGTTTTATGCTGCAGTAGTTTATGTGTCGGGGGGCTAGGGTCAGTTTGTTATATCTGGAGTACTTCTCCTGTCTTATCCGGTGTCCTGTGTGAATTCAAGTATGCTCTCTCTAATTCTCTCTTTCTCTCTTTCTTTCTCTCTCTCAGAGGACCTGAGCCCTAGGACCATGCCTCAGGACTACCTGGCACGATGACTCCTTGCTGTCCCCAGTCCACCTGGCCGTGCTGCTGCTCCAGTTTCAACTGTTCTGCCTGCGGCTATGGAACCCTGACCTGTCCACCGGACGTGCTACCTTTCCCAGACCTGCTGTTTTCAACTCTCTAGAGAATGCAGGAGCGGTAGAGATACTCTTACTGATCGGCTATGAAAAGCCAACTGACATTTACTCCTGAGGTGCTGACTTGCTGCACCCTCAACAACTACTGTGATTATTATTATTTGACCCTGCTGGTCATTTATGAACATTTGAACATCTTGGCCATGTTCTGTTATAATCTCCACCCGGCACAGCCAGAACAGGACTGGCCACCCCTCATAGCCTGGTTTCTCTCTAGGTTTCTTCCTAGGTTTTGGCCTTTCTAGGGAGTTTTTCCTAGCCACCGTGCTTCTACACCTGCATTGCTTGCTGTTTGGGGTTTTAGGCTGGGTTTCTGTACAGCACTTTGAGATATCAGCTGATGTAAGAAGGGCTATATAAATACATTTGATTTGATTTCCTGACATGTATTGTGTCCATTTAAAACTTGCACAAGACAATTCACAGAGTTGTCCATTTAAAGAAATATAGCCAATTTATTAATTACTACATTTAGCTAATATTAGATCGTTAATCCAGAGATTCTTACCTTTACCTCGATTCGACAATCTCGTCCAGATCATCATGGCATTAGTAGTTACATATGATTGCCACATTAGCAGATAATTAGCGTTTCATTTTTGGGGGTAAATACAGGGAAATATATTGATAAAAGTCATCTTGTCCTAGAGAGATTTACACAGTTATCAAAATGTCATATCAGGGTAAGCCTACACGAAACCCATCCCTAATTTGAAGTGTTTCTAAAATCCCCTATGGGAAAAATGAAAGGTGGAAAGATGATTGGAACTATTTCCCTGATTGACCGCTAGGTTTTATGGGTATTATGACTCATAATGTGGCACTCTATAGAGACCCCTTTCCAGTATACAACACACTGACTTCATGCTCAGATGCTAGCAGACTATTGGCGGCTTTCTTACTTTCTCAGAGCTCTGAATCGGTCCGTATCTCACCATCTGTTGCGTCATCGATTTCTCCAGAGTCCTGGAAATGAGACCTTTCACACCCAGAATCAAACAGCATTCACACGGAACCAAAACACTCATACAGGTGAAAGTGGCCCACAACACAGTGATTATGACAATTTTCCATTTCCCAAACATACTGTCAAATCAATTTGTAAGAGAATTATCCACCCCATAGTTCTCTGCCAGAGCCTTGGTCACTGATCCATCTGGAGCTGTGTTATTTAAATAATAAACATACAGCAATGAACCCCAATCATTCTACATACTCCGCCCTTTTCTGCCAATTTACATATCGAGAGTCAGTCTATTTTACCAGGCCATGAGGGAGGTGGCGGATAATTGGTCAGAGAACCCCTTTACTGCATCCCCAGTCTCATTCACGAATCTCTGTTGCTTATAATAGATGTCATTAATCCAATCCACATTTTTATTTATTGTCAACCACCAATATAATGTAGTGGTTAAGTCTTCACCTATTTGATCCATAACTTTGTATTAATCTGTAACTTCCCTGAGGATGCCAATAGCATCCATCTAAACTCCCATCCTGGTCAAAACTCCTCCTGTACCTACTTTAGCCTCCTATAACTGGCCTCTGATGACTAACTCGAACTGGTTTGACCATTAACCCCGGTGCGCAATTTCCTGACTACCCTTTTTGGTAGTTTCTGTCGTATGCGTCCTTTGCTGGTACGAGCCCACTACATCAGTTATAGGTGCTGTGAGGTTAAGAATTGTCTCCTGTCCTTCCAAACCTAAGTCCGTCACATTAACGATTACCATTTAAATCATCTAAGTTCTCGTTGCCATTCTTGTATCTTTAACACTGGTACTCATCAGAAGTTAAAGTGAACCGAGGTGGGTTGGCCGAGTACTTCAATCTGGCCATCCCAATCCCTGTACAGTTATTTGCTTTCCTAGGGAATTGTTTAATGTTTACCTTAAATCCTACATCTTGATCTTTTTTGACTCCTTATTTTGTTAGTCACTCATCAGTGAATTATATAGTTTATCTTTTACTTCTTATTAATGACAATGGTGTCATATAATTAGTACCGATAGGTAGTGGATTTGGATTTATCAGAAAGGTTTCAAAGACTAGGATGCAGCTCAGAGCCCCTACTCTTCCCAAAAACCGCCAACCCTCTCCTGCCCTTAGTCGGTCTGCTAGGTACCACCCCATACTCACACTTCTAGGAGCACACACAGTGATGAACGGTTGGGGTAGGAAAACTTTGTTTAAGGAGGTAACCCCCGGACCCTGTTGGTTCTCGGTTCTTCTCCTAACTCTATGTGTGATCAGCAGTGCTTATATGGGTACGTACCTTCTTGCAGTGGGTAACGTGGACCCAAGTGACTCTCTCAGCTTTTCTAATGGCAAAGGCGGTGGTTTAACTTCTCTGCGCTACGGATCCCTTTTACGGGATCATTTTCCTAAACAACCGCTAGAATTGCAGGGCTCCAAATGCAAAAATATTACTAAATATATTTATAATCATGCAATCACAAGTGAAATATACCAAAACACAGCTTAGCTTGTTGTTAATCCACCTATCGTGTCAGATTTTGAAAATATACTTTACAGCGAAAGAAATCCAAGCTTTTGTGAGTGTAGCAATCAATGCTACAACAGCTAGCCCCAAATTAGCATGGTCACGAAAGTCAGAAAAGCAATCAAATTAATCGCTTACCTTAGATAATCTTCAGATGTTTGCACTCACGAGACTCCCAGTTACACAATAAATGTTCTTTTTGTTCGATAAATATTACTTTTATAACAAAAAAATGCCATTTGGGTTGCGCGTTATGTTGAGAAAACTACAGCCTCGTTCCGGTCCTGAAAGGAAGAAGAAAATTCCCAAACATATCAGATTAAAAAATATTACAAAAAATATTTATAATCATGCAATCACAAGTGAAATATACCAAAACACAGCTTAGCTTGTTGTTAATCCACCTATCATGCCAGATTTTGAAAATATATTTTACAGTGAAAGAAATCCAAGCTTTTGTGAGTGTAGCAATCAATGCTAGAACAGTTAGCCTTATATTAGCTTGGTTTGCTTGGTCACGAAAGTCAGAAAAGCAATAAAATGAATCGCTTACCTTAGATAATCTTCGGATGTTTGCACTCACGAGACACCCAGTTACACAACAAATGTTCTTTTTGTTCGATAAATATTACTTTTATCACAAAAAAACGCCATTTGGGTTGCGTGTTATGTTCAGAAAACCAAAGCCTTGTTCCGTTCGACAAATTCCAAAAAGTATCCGTAATGGTCGTAGAAACATGTCAAATGTTTTTTATAATCAATCCTCAGGTTGTTTTTAACAAACATAATCGATAATATTTCAACCGGACCATAACCTATTCATTAAGAGACAAAAGGAAAATGGAGAGCTCCTCTCGCGCGCGCAGGAACTATTCTGGTTGATACCCCTTTAAATGGAAGAAAGACGGTCCAGGAAACACAGATAAAAAAATAAATAAAAAAAATCACTTCCTGTTTATATTTTCTCAGGTTTTCGCCTGCAGAATCAGTTGTGTTATACTCACAGACAATATTTTGACAGTTTTGGAAAGTTTGGAGTGTTTTCTATCCTAATCTGTAAATTATATGCAAATTCTGTCCCCTAGCGCTAAGAGGTTTAACAGAACCTGGTATGGGCCTTCCCAACGGGGCTGCTTCCCGTCTATTCTCCTCAGGGACTGGATCCACACCCAGTCTCCTGGTTGGATTGAGTGAATCACCTTCTCCTGTCATTCACCTGTTGGACACAAAATCTTGGACATACGGGTTTGGTTACCAGAAAGTCTTCTCCTGGGTTTTGCTAGTATATCTTCAACTTCTATGTCTACTTGTCTACTTGTTCTGGTCCCTAACTCTGGCATTTTATTTGTTCTACCTGATTAGCTAAAATGTCATCCATTAACTTAAAGACATATATCCTAGTAAACCAATTCTAGGGATAATATCTTGACCTAATATTTTAGCTTATTTATTACAACAATTGTATTTATTTATTAGTAGTTCATTATCACATAGGCCACTAGGCCACGACATCTTTCCTATCCTGCCTAGGCCACTGGGCCATCAATAGGCCACTAGGCCCTCATCCCTCCGGTTGATACCTGGCTCCGCCCATGTATCAATCTTGCTTCATCTAAACAATGACTTAGGTAAAATAGAGAGGTTCCCTTTGTGCCAAATTCCTCTTTTGTCAACGGCCCCCATCTTAACCCATCTAGTAACTTCCTTAACTGTGGCTCGAAGCTGACTTTCCTTCAGTAATTCTGTGTCTATACTAACTTCCTCCTTCAAGTGAGAATCTGTGTGTGTGAGTGTGGCTCTCCGCCAACCCTTTTTGCTTCCTCTTCTGCCGTTCTGTTCCCAATGCTGACGTAGTCAGTGCCTTTAGTATGTGCTTCGCATTTACAAATCGCTACCTTCTCGGTAATAAGACTGCTTCTAGCAAATTCAAATCTAGCTGCGCATGTGTAATGGGTTTACCTGCCGTAGTGATCATACCCTTGTTTCTCCACTGAGCTGCAAATATATGGATGGTGTTAAAAGCATAAGCACTATCAGTATGTATCGTAATGCATTTACCTTTCCCCAATTCACAAGCCCTGGTGAGGGCGACAATTTCAACTTGCTGAGCAGAGTAAATTTTTTTTAATGCTTCAGCTTCCAACACCTCAGTAAGAGTCACTATTGCATAACCAGTGGCATTTGAGCCATCTGGTTTCTTTCTAGAGGACCCATCCACAAACATAGTTATTTCTGCATCAGGCAAAGGCAAATCAGTTAGATCTGGTCTGGGGAGAACAACTTTCTCCGTTTCCGCTACACAGTCATGGGGGCACCCATCAGTGGCTATGGGGATCAAAGTGGAGGGGTTTAAGGTAGTACACCGTTCAATTGTTAGATTCGGCATGCTCAACAGAATTATCATACCGGACAAATTTCTCGCTGGTGACATGTAAGCCATCTTATGTTCCAATAATAAAATCGATACGGCATGCGGTACCCTTCATGTCAATTCATGATACAGTACTACAGAGGCTGAATCCTCCACAGCCCGTGTGGCAGCCACCACAGTCTACAAACATAGTGGCATGGCTTGGGCTACTTCATCTAAACGAGAGGAGTAGGCAGCAATAGGTTTGCTTTTCCCCCCGTGTTCCTGAGTTAGTACTGACGTCCTGAACCCCTCCCTACAGTCTCCTGTCTGGGTGAAGGGACCATCATCTCTGGGGAAATGCTAAACATAGCATATGTTTTCTGTACTAATGAAATCTCTCCTTCGGGAGTCCACTGTATTTTATCTAACAATAACGTGGGCTAATCTTAAATCAGTCTCATCAAAAATGTTATATATGTTGCATAGTGTGGGATCCATTATCTACAGTAATTTACCATCCCTAAGAACAGCAACATATTTATTTTCATAATACATTTTTTTGCTTATAAAATCACTATTTTTCCATCTCAATCTATTTTCCTGCCCTATTTGCTTAAAATATGTCCTGTCCAACCCTCAAAGGACCATATCCTCCCCCATTTTTAACACATAACTTTCCTTATCCATCTTTCCTTATCACGAGTTACCTTGAAATCAGTATTGCAAATTACCTTAAATTCTCCATCCAAATAGCTTTCCCATGAGGCTGATCAGAAATGAATGAAAGCTACGATAGAGGTCATAAGTCATTCTACCCCTTCAAATAAGTATTTCTTACTCTATTAGACAAATTAATTAAAACTTCTAATATTCCATATGTATGTGTACCCCTTTAAAATAATAGTCACTCAACCTACAATTCACTTTACTGACCTGACAAGGTTCCACATAATGGAAACAGATTGTAATGTTTGAATACATTAACTTTCTGTTCCCATTCACTGGTGTTACCTAAACAATCAACCCAAGAATCAATCACCAGAAACTATCACGAAACTTTTACGATTCAACTATTCAGACCTGAATCTCTTACAGCCAAATATATCCCAGTGAGCGCCACCAACCAGTGATGCTCACCTAGCAACTTTGTTGCTAGATTTAACATCTTTTCAACCTACCCTGACAAATTTTGCTACTTTAAAAAATGTATTTGGAACTTTTAACAACTTTTGAAAAGTGTCTCAAAGCTATAATGCACGCATTTTCCCTCTAAATGACACAAACAATTTTCTCTGTCACACCCTCAGTCACAACATCATTGCCTGGCTGCAAAAGTGCATTGTGAGTGACGTCAGCAGCAGGCGCAATTTCAGCGAATTGCAAATCATTATTGGCTGACTGCAGCAGCAGTTCTAAAGGTTCGACGTGCCAAACCCAATTAATATTGTTGGTCACGAATGTTTGATCTTGAACAGAACTTACAACATCAATCAACATCTCCCAATCAAAATTGTACTGCCAGAAGTACAGAAAAGAGTGGGAGTCTGTCCCTGAACAACTGTCAAATCAATTTGAGTAACGTTATTGTGTATTCTACGTAGTGACACAGTTTTACGTTATCACGCAATGATATCACAACGTCATCTAGCAACAACTCAACCTGCCTCCAGCACTTACCCTGAAAATTAGTCAGCAACACTGCAACCAACTCTCTTATTCCTGCCTCTAGGCAAAAATATACCCCCTACTCAAACCGAGTTCTGCTTTAATTCTATTGTAAGAGTAAAACCAAACGTTCCAACTCTCTCTACTCCAAAATGTAAAAGTACCATGTACTTCGCTAAGTTTATAACGTATGTCAGTCAATCCATAAGAATAAAAACATTTCAATGGACACAACTCTATCGTAATTATCTCTCTGTTATAATTTAGAATTCATTGGATTTAGGCAACTGTCTCTTCTATGATTCAGTCATTTAAATACGATTCCATTCCCAATACGTTATTCCAGCGGACCATTTAGGCAAGACAACTTATTCCATCTAAATCGACTCGCTATTATTTAAAATGGATGAGTCTTTCAATTTAACCTGAACAAGCTATTAAAACATTCAATTTATATCCTATCCAAACACTAGTGACCGTATCTTTCCAGGCAAAAAATATCAATAGTTGAATTACAATCCGAATTAATTTTAGTCTATTTGGTGGGGAGAACAAGTATTTGATACACTGCCGATTTTGCAGGTTTTCCTACTAACAAAGCATGTAGAGGTCTGTAATGTTTATCATAGGTACACTTCAACTGTGAGAGACGGATTCTAAAACAAAAATCCAGAAAATCACATGATATGATTTTTGAGGAATTAATTTGCATTTTATTGCATGACATAAGTATTTGATACATCAGAAAAGCAGAACTTAATATTTGGTACAGAAACGTTTGTTTGCAATTACAGAGATCATACGTTTCCTGTAGTTCTTGACCAGGTTTGCACACACTGCAGCAGGGATTTTGGCCCACTCCTCCATACAGACCTTCTCCAGATCCTTCAGGTTTCGGGGCTGTCGCTGGGCAATACGGACTTTCAGCTCCCTCCAAAGATTTTCTATTGGGTTCAGGTCTGGAGACTGGCTAGGCCACTCCAGGACCTTGAGATGCTTCTTACGGAGCCACTCCTTAGTCGCCCTGGCTGTGTGTTTCGGGTCGTTGTCATGCAGATACCCTAAGTCGTTTCGGACCTAAGTCGCTGAGGACTTCTTCTCTCCTAGGTGGCTCTACACCCGATTCTTATCTTCCAATTGTATAGATACTTCATTCCCTTTAAAACTTTTCTTTACACAAAATTCTAAAGATAGGTCACCAGGTAAGAATTCCGACAGAATTCCAAAGATCAATATCCAAACCATACAATAATCATAATAAATATTTATCTAAATGCAGTCTGAATGTCAATTCCCGAAAATTCGTAAATAAAGATTACTGACCTTCTCTTGAAGACTGGGAAAAGCAATGTATGTTGGATCTCGTCACCACCTCTGTCGTGTACCAGTTCGCCACTGGCCTGAAATTAACTGGCCTGAAATTAACCCTCAACTCAGAGGTCAGGTCTTTGTCTTACGGATCTTAGATCCGCCCATGCACGGGTTTCAGCAGTTCCCTGGGACAACAGAGGCAGATATTGAGATCCGGCTTCGAAGGACCAATTGTTACAAGAATTTTGTTCTCAGTTGTTCATAATACCCAATTGAATTAATTACTCAGCCTGAAACCCAGAATTTGTAAGAAACTGGTTGAAATGAATCAGGCGGAGGCCCAGCTACAATTGTCAGGAATGTTTATTTAGAGAGCTCTGCCGTGTATATACAAAAACGTTCCTTCTCTTATTAACCTACGCACATACATACACACTAAACTTTGGATTCTCTCTTCTCCTGGAGTCTCACCAAAGTTTATTACCACACAGCTGACAGTTCCAGTCCCCTCCAGATACGGGAAATCTGGAGGGGCTCTCCATGTCTTATCTTATCTCCCCAGAGTTATAGCCGGGTCGGTTCAAACATAGTTTAATTATCCACTTTGTTTTCTTTAGGCACACACATACCTTCCTCTCTTCCCATGTACATGCTACATAACCTCTTTCTTATGAACTAACATTATTTATCAATATAGAAAAACAGGGTAGAATTCAATTAGTTATAGTTATAGTTAAATGTATACATCATTTAGTCATTATTCATAAAATTCATAACATGAATATATGGGTGTATGTGTGTTTAAGTTACTTAAATTATGGTCACAATGTTAGCTAGCGAATGCTGTTATAATTTGCAACGTCTTGTCTGAAAAATGTGTGTTCCTTTCCTAGCTAAAGTCCTTTTGCTAACGTCAGCTAACAAGTTGTCAAGCTAGCTATCAGCTATAGCTCAGCCACTTAGATAAAAAAAACTGTAGCTAGCTATACTTTTTGGCTAAGCTGATGAACAGTATCATACAGCCAGTTGATCCTAGCTGCTACTGAGGTCAGAATTGTTTTTTTGGGGCAGCAGGTAGCCTAGTGGTTAGAGCGTTGGGTTTGTAACCGAAAGGTTGCAGGATGGAATCCCCGAGCTGACAAGGTAAATCTCTCGTTCTGCCCCTGAACAAGGCAGTTAACCCACTGTTCACCGGTAGGCCGTCATTGTAAATAAGAATTTGTTCTTAACTGACTTGCCTAGTTAAATAAAGGTTAAATAAAAAATAAATAACAACATGTCTGATGTCTCTCCTGCTGGCCATCCACCAGTACAGAGACAATAGGACGGCCCATAACACTGCCCTACTGCAGAAACAAGTGGAGGTCAGTTTCAACATGTTTACACTGTGGCCAAGCACACACAATGGAAGATATGCATCTCAAGGTGTGTGTAGGAGCTGTCAGGACTGCAGCGTGGTTGTCTGTTGTCATCGGGCCAGGTGCTGCCCAGTGAGTGTGTCAGTGGAGCTGGCAGGAGACCCCAACACTATCCCTGCACTCACAGGAACCATCATCTCTCTACTGGTCCAACTTGGTACTGATGAGTTCCCAATGCATTTCTGTCCTATAATGTCTTGACAAATGATTGAACTTGTCTTACAGCTATACTATGATGTGTGTGTGTTCTCTCTCCCAGCCTGTGTTGATGATAGCAGAGAGGTTCTCCAGAGCAGTTATAACCTGACCAGCACTCTGGCCTCCATCATCCACTACCACAGCGGCACCCCCAGGGAGCTGTTGGTACTACAGGTAAGACACTGAAATGACATGAAGAGACTAAACCAGTGGTCATGAACCCTGGTCTTGGAGAACGATGGAGCTACACAAAGCTAAAGCTCTGGTGAGGAACATGGCTGTAGGATCTGATCTGTTCAGCTAATGCTGTAGTAACTCTCTTTCTTTCTCTCTCTCTCTCTGTGTGTGTGTGTGTGTGTGTGTGTGTGTGTGTGTGTGTGTGTGTGTGTGTGTGTGTGTGTGTGTGTGTGTGTGTGTGTGTGTGTGTGTGTGTGTGTGTGTGTGTGTGTGTGTGTGTGTGTGTGTGTGTGTGTGTGTGTGTACAGGTGCTACAGAGGCTCACGTACAACACCCGGATAATCCACTGTGCCAACTAAATCTATGAACGCAGACTTTCTCATGACCAACATGTAAGATACCTCTCGACTCCTCTCCTCTTTTCCCTCCTCCTCCTCCTCTCTTTTTCCACTCTACAGTATAGCAGAGATGAATGTGTACATGTAAGTATTAATTTAGTCTCCTATGTCCCCCCCTTCCAGCCAGTTGCACAATGGTGACATCATCATGCTGTGCCTGGGTCTGAAGGCTAACCTGTGTCACTACAACCTGTCGGTACAGACTCACATCAAAGCTCTGGTGAGGAATATCCTTCATCTTCTCTACCACTGTCTGTCCACCCTTTCTCTCTCTTTTTTGTAGTACTCATCCTCTCTTCTTCCTTCTCTTGTTCTCGCTACTCTTTGATGTAACAGGTTGTTGTAATGTGAAGGAGTTCTACTGTACGTTGATTAACCTGTGTGTGGGTGGGTCCTCCGGAGTAATGTCAAGGCGTTCTACCGTACCCTGATTACCTTCCTGGCCGACAACAGTTTTGACGGTGGTGGTGTTCGCTCTCTCCATACTGGCCAGCCTCACTCTCAATGAGGAGGTGGGGGAGTAGGTAACACACACATACACACCAATGTTTTCTCTATCTTTGGTTCTGGTTGTGACTACTATCTCTCTGGTTTGTGTGTGTGTGTGTGTCAGCTGTTCCATGCTAAGAACATCCACCTGACGTTCCAGCGGATCTTCAACATCATCGTCAACGGCGACGGAACCCTAACCAGGAACTACTCTGTTGACCTACTGGTGGACCTACTGAGGAACTGCAGATAGCTGACTACCTGACCAGGTACACACACAAACACACACATGCACACACTCACACACTTATAAAACAATAAAAGTGATGTTGTGTATGTCTCTCCCTCCTCTCTGTGTAGGTATGAACACTTCTCAGTGTGCGTATCCCAGGTGTTGGGTCTGCTACATGTCAAAGACCCGGACTCTGCTGCCAAGGTGTTGGAGCTGCTCCTGGCTCTGTGTGGTTGGTCAGGCCTAAGGTCTCTGCTGTGTGAGGTCGTGTTCCGTCCCGTCGCCCCACGGCTGCGAGCTGCAAGCTGCAGACAGGGGGCGGGCCTAGACGCAGGCCAGAAAACCGAGCCGGGCTTAGCTCTCATCCAATGGCTACAGCTCTCCAGCTGACGGGGAGGAGTCATGCTGTCTACAGGCGCTGCAGCTGCTGACTGAACTACTGGAGGTACGGCAACCCAACGTGGACGTACAGAACTAAAAGTGGAAGCCTGTATCTACATAGTTTTCATCATCCAGTCTAAATCGTTGATAACTCCTGTATGTACATCCAAAGTTATTTTTCTTTGTCCTTTCTTATGTGTTTCTCTTCAGGAGGCGTTGGGTTGAGGTTGTGTGTGTGTGTTGGGATTCGTTGAGTTGTTGGTTCCAATGGTGTTGGGTCTACAACAGGGACTGGACCCAGCCGCACCAGACAGCCAGCTCAGAACACACTGCATACGCACCACACACACCACCAGCTTGCTACTAAATATCCTTTACATGGGGGGAATGGTCTGTGTGTTGGTCTGTGTGTTGGTCTGTGTGTTGGTCTGTGTGTTGGTCTGTGTGTGTGTGTGTGTGTGTGTGTGTGTGTGTGTGTGTGTGTGTGTGTGTGTGTGTGTGTGTGTGTGTGTGTGTGTGTGTGTGTGTGTGTGTGTGTGTGTGTGTGATCAGCCTTAATTCTTCCACTGCTGTGTAATGAGGACTGTGTGTAGCATGGTGTCTCGTCAGGTGAGCTCCCAGGTCTGTCTCTCTCAGGTTCAAATACTGCTCTCCTGTTGCCATAACAATGACCCCCTCACCAGCCACGACTGCAGCCTCAGGTCAGTGACCGCTTAACAGACACATATTAAGATAACACACATACAGCAAATGCATCAACACAGGCATCAAGCATTCTCATACCAAAGAGATGGGCTCAAAATTATGTGTATGTGTGTTTCAGTCAAGTGTGTGGTGAGGCGGTGTTGAAGACTCTGGAGTTGATGAGTAAACTGAGACAGAAGGTGAAAGACATGGAGACCAGCTTCTACAGAATACTACAGGTACACACACACCTGTGGAGCTGAGCTAAATGATTGACACGTTAAATCTCTCTCCCTATAGGACCAGAGGATGGTCACATTCCTCTCTCTGGCTCTCACGTTCAATCACTAAGAACATGTTCAGACTGGGCTTCGTCTACTGTTTGAGGCCACGCCTCTCCCAGACTTCTGACTGAACACAAACATAAACAAGCACAATTAAATCAAATGTTATTTGTCACATGCTTTGTAAACAACAGGTGTAGACTAACAGTGAAATGTTTACTTACGGGCCCTTCCCAACAATTCTGAGAGAAAGAAAATATAGAAAAGTAATAACATGTAATGATAAAAGTAATAATAAATACACAATGAGTAATGATAACTTGGCTATTTGTATTTATTATGGATCCCCATTAGCTGCTGCCAAGGCCCCTACTCTACTACCACATATCTACAACACAAAATCCATGTGTACGTACTAACTTATTCCTTGCCACCCATTCTGAAACTAACTGCAGCTCTTTGTTAAGTGTTGCAGTCATTTCAGTCGCTGTAGTAGCTGACGTGTATAGTGTTGAGTCATCCGCATACATAGACACACTGGCTTAACTCAAGACTATGATCGATAATGTCAAAAGCTGCACTGAAGTCTAACAAAATGGCCCCCACAATCTTTTTATCATCAGTTTCTGTCAGCCAATCAGTCATTTGTGTAAGTGCTGTGCTTGTTGAATGTCCTTCCCTCAACTTGTTTACTGTAAAATAGCATTGTATCTGGTAAAACACAATTCTTTCCAAAAGTTTACAAAGGGTTGGTAACATGCTGATTGGTTGGCTATTTGAGCCAGTAAAGAGGGGAATAACTTTTGCTTCCCTCCAGGCCTGAGGGCACACACTTTCTAGTAGACTTAAATGGAAGATATGGCAAATAGGAGTGGCAATATCGTCCGCTATTATCCTCAGCAATTTTCCATCCAAATTGTCAGACTCCGGTGGCTTGTCATTGTTGATAGACAACAATTTTTCACCTCTTCCACACTTACTTTACGGAATTCAAAATTACAATGCTTGTCTTTCATAATTTGGTCAGATATACTTGGATGTGTAGTGTCAGCGTTTGTTGCTGGCATGTCATGCCTAAATTTAGCTAATCTTGCCAAAAATCATTAAAGTAGTTGGTAATATCAGTGGGTTTTGTGATGAATGAGCA
Organism: Salvelinus alpinus; assembly: GCF_045679555.1. Taxonomy (NCBI): domain Eukaryota; kingdom Metazoa; phylum Chordata; class Actinopteri; order Salmoniformes; family Salmonidae; genus Salvelinus; species Salvelinus alpinus. Next base: position 64,744,658 of record NC_092093.1, read on the forward strand.
ATCTGATTCAATGAATGATGGAGCGGAGTTTGCCTTTTTGCCCATAATTTCATTGAAGGTGCTCCAAAGCTTTTTACTATCATTCTTTGTCATTTATCTTTGTTTCATAGTGTAGTTTCTTCTTCTTTTTATTCAGTTTAGTCACATGATTTCTGAATGTGCTGTACGTTTGCCAATCGGTTGTACAGCCAGACCTATTTGCCATTTATTTCGCGTCATCCCTCTCAACCACACCATTTTTTAATTCCTCATCAATCCACAGGGATTTAAGTTTCTACAATAATTTTCTCAATGTGTGCATGCTTATTAGTAACTGGGATAAGCAATTCCATACATGTGGTAAGTGCAGCGTCTGGTTGCTCCTCATTACACACCACAGACCAACACATTCTTTACATCAACAATGGGAATCACTGCAAAGCTTCGTGTATGACCTCTTATACACTATATTAGGCCCATCCTTCAGAACTTTGGTTTTCCTAGATATGGCATCTATATTGTGATCACTACATCTGATGGATTTGGATACTGCTTTCAAACAAATGTCTGCAGCATTAGTAAAGATGTGATCAATTGATGATTTAATTTCTGTGCTGTTTGTAACTACCCTGGTAGGTTGATTGATAACCTGGACCAGCTTGCAGGCATTAGTTACAGTTTGAAGCTTTCTCTTGAGTGGGCAGCCTGATGAAAGCCAGTCAATATTTAAATCACTCAGAAAATGTACCTCTCTGTTGATATCACATACATTATCAAGCATTTCACACGTTATCCAGATACTGACTGTTAGCACTTGGTGGTCTATAGCAGCTTCCCACCAGAATGGGCTTTAGGTGAGGCAGATTAACCTGTAGCCATATTACTTCAACAGTATTTAACATGAGATACTCTCCAAGCTTTACAGGAATGTGGTTCTGAATATAAACAGCCACACCTCCACCTTGGGCATTTCTGTCTTTACTGTAGATCTTATAACCATGTATTGCTACCACTGTATCATCAAAGGTATTATCTAAGTGAGTTTCAGAAATTGTCCGAATATGAATGTCATCTGTCATCTAGCAATTTATGGATTTCATGAATCGGGGGAACATGTCGCAGATTATACACTTAATAGTCCGCGAGTCCCCATCAGATTCAAAGCAGTTTTCACTGCTGAAAGCTGACAGTCCAAGGGAACAAACATTTGCCACGCCGCTGGGGACTTAGATGCACCCTCCATGGCCGCTCCTACCAGCGCCTGGCACAACTGTGTTGTCTGTCTCGTTGAATGTGAAGAGCGAGAGAGAAGCGCAGGGAGGCGGGTGATGGCTGGGTCGGTTGTCAGTGGCAGGTTGCCGGCTGTTCCTTGCTACGCACCTGCCTGGCTGCGTGTTAGCGTTTGGTGTAGCCTCAGAGCTGTGTCGGGTGTATCCCCAGTGTCTGTAGTCGTGGGGAATACACAACATACAGTTACAGCATGTACTGTCCAACAACTGGAGTCACACTCACACACTGGAAATAAGCTATTTCCTTTTGTAGTTCTATAGAGAGCGTTGTATGTTGAGCTCTTGGTAGCCTGGCTCAGTTGTCGGTGTCCATGTACTAAAGCGTCCGGGGTGAAAAAGTGGAGCGAGGAAAAAACTAAGATGTTTGAAGATGTGTTAAATGCAGAGTTTTGATTTAAACAGTTATTTAAAGTAAAAAAACGAAAAGTGTGGTAGGTAGCCAAGTCGCAACAAGCAGCACAACGATGCGGAAGTGTGCCGTTTTCACACTGTGAACAGTAAGTACCAGTACCGAGTCGATGTGCAGGGGTACGAGGTAATTGAGGTAGATATGTACATAAAACTAGGAATAAAGTGACAGAAAGTAAACAGTAGCAGCAGCGTATGTGACGAGTCAAGGTTTGTGCAAAAAGGATCAATGCAGATTGTCCTGGTAGCTATTTTGCTAACTATTTAACTAACTATTTAGCAGGATGGACTTGGGTGGCTGGAGTCTGACAATTTTGAGGGTCTTCCTCTGACACCACCTGGTATATAACACCTAGAAGGCAAGGAGCTCGATCGCAGTGATGTAGTGGTCCGTCCGCACTACCCTCTGTAGCGCCTTGCGGTTGGATGCCAAGCTTGATGGTTCGTTGGCGGGCATAACTGGATTTCTTTTAAGCTTCTGGGTTAGAGTCCCGCTCATTGAAAGTGGCAGCTCTACCCTTTAGCTCAGTGCAGATGTTGCCTGTAATCCATGGCTTCTGGTTGGGGTACGTAGTGTCACTGTGGGGACGACGTCGTCAATGCACTTTTTGATGAAACCAGTGACTGATGTGGTGTACTCCTGTAGTCTACATATGCCCATCAAAAAAATAGATGACGTCAGATGAGAACCTCGGTGAATACCGGTAAACCTCTTATTTAGAAGTTATTTTCCCTGTAACAATTGCTTGTTTTTCCTTTCACATTTTAAAAACCCAAATCCCTCCATAGGCTTCCCTTACACTAGCCCTACTATAATGAAGTCTAGTTCAACAGCAATACGTCATGTTTTTTTATCCTGCCGATTTTATTATATCATTACATTTTACATGTATGTATTGTTGTTGTTTATGGAAAAAAAGAACAGATTGCTTGTTTTCGTATATTAATTAAAATTCAAACCAAACCGATTAGAATGATCCACACTGTCCTGGTTTTATGGTGAGAACGTCCTTGGTACACATGCAATGCAACTTCTGGAGAAGTGGCAATGCGATCTCTACGATGGTTCCAATATATAATTGTTTTTATTTGGGAGCAGTATAAAGGTGAGTGGACATTCTCCCTTTCGCTTTATATTGGATCTGTCCAGCTACTGTGAAAAGTTTAGATGTGTTTAAAATCCTCCATGATTGCCCACAGGGAGCAATTATGGTGCCTGTAAGTGTATTTAGGCATAGCCTATTTAAAACAAGTTGTGTTGTTTAGAATTTGATTATAATTTTTCTCTCTTTATCTTATTGACGAGCAGAGCCACCGCGCTGCAGCACCGGTTACACCAGCACTGCACTGATCATTATTGGTTGTGAACATAGCTCAACATATTTCTGACACACCCCTAGCACTACTGCCAGAGCTAGATTTAGACCATTGCGTTAGGTTTGTTAATCGATTACAAATTACATGACCCTCCTGTGGACTAAATAAAAAATACTAAACCCTCCCCTGACTGAAATTTAAAAAACATAAATTTTCCTCTGGGTAACAATTGTGTAAATTTCAACCACTCCCTGAATATCTTTGTTCAATGTCATGATTCCTCTCATCCCTCCCCAAATGTGTAGCTGTCTTTCTATTTATTTAATTTTTTAACATCGTCTACGGGCAAGCACAGATTTTTTTCAGGTCCCTCCTATGTACTTCACTCATTTTCAGTCACCCTTTTAGCCAATGGTGTTACATACCTTTTTTTCTTGTTGGGACAAGTGACTTCAGCTTTCGGCCAAGTAAAAAATCTGTCCTGCATGTCAGAGGGACAAGCGTCTAAAGAAGTTCATGTCAAGTCCTCCCACTGGGCACGGACATAAATTCTATGTCTATTCCACTTTGGTTCAATGTAATTTCATTGGAATTACGTGGAAATAACATTGATTCAACCAGTGTGTGCTGTTTGAACCAGCAACCAGAACCTGACCTGTTATACAAGTCGAGACCTCTTAGCAGAGTCTGTAGTAGACAAAGCTCACAGGGAGGTACATTAAAATTAAGGAGTTTTATACACATCCAACTTACCCATCCAAAACCTACAGTACTGTATAGTGACTCAGTTGGCCTGTTATTGCTCTTTATATTCTGCAGTCCTCAATTCTGCATTACAGAATGTATCTGTAATGCAGGAACCATTTCTGTAAATTCATTGCCTGGAAGGCCGCACATTAGTGAAGCAAAGCTCATAAGTGTCCTGTGTCCCCTTACATACTTTCTGTCTCTCACACACCCTACCCCCTATCCTGTATCTCTGTGGCGGAAGTGGGGGATTGCGTGCCTACCCCGGCCTGTGTCTCCACCTGTTTCCGCCACTCACGGCTCCGGGGGTCACGTCAGGAGCACAAGGAGAGAATGGATAACTTTTTTTAATTTCCAGAGTCTGTCCGGTGCCGAACAGCCATGACCCGCCGTTTATTGGGACCGGGAGCCCTGGTTCTGTTCGCGGTCCTTGTAACCGGTAAGTCCGTTGAAGTGTAAAGTTTTATTTTTTTCTTGTGAGCATTTTGGATATATTGTTTTTGTTCAATTAGGACTATTTATTCCCAAAATAACGTTTATCCTTCAACATGTTCTATTGAAAGTAGACTATATTTTCTGTAGCCGATGCCTAATTGTAGCCTAAAAGTGAGTTATGACCATTATTAGGCCTGTGATTTACTACACACACTGGTTCAATGTCCAAGACTTCTTAAAACCTTTTACTGCATTGGGCTAACTCAGAGTCAGTGTTTCTTGGCAGTCTTAAACAAATCTACCATGAAACAAAAGTATACACCTCTAACACAAGGTTATGGGCTTAAAAAAAGAAGACGCCTGTACCATGTCACATATGAAGTTGAAAGGTATTACATTTTGAGTTTGCATCCCAATATTACACTTTATGTATGTCACATAAGACTGAAATATAACAAAACTGACATCGAAACACTTTATTTTCATTGTTTATTTGATTTATTAGTTTATTAATTATTAATTATGAAAAGTATGAATAACATTCAACCCATGAGGCCACTAGGTCATTTGACTGCAGGAAAGGGCTACTCTCCATTGGATTGAGGCTACTATGTGGGCTATTTAATATTGCTGTTCGATGCCTATAATGAATGTATCTGTGCATTGACTCCTGTGTGTGTGTGTCAGAGTGTTTGGCCAGGAATGAGGAAGAGCGGTTGATTCAACACCTGTTCAAGGAGAAGGCTTACAACAAGGACCTCCGGCCCGTAGAAAAACAGGGCGAAGCTGTCGTTGTGTACATCGCCCTCACACTCTCTAACCTCATCTCTCTGGTATGACCACTCTGTGTGTGTCGATGTGTTTGTGACTGGTATGCGTTTCTGGGTCCTCTGCCCCCTCCCTCCGTGTGTGTGTGTGTGTGTGTGTGTGTGTGTGTGTGTGTGTGTGTGTGTGTGTGTGTGTGTGTGTGTGTGTGTGTGTGTGTGTGTGTGTGTGTGTGTGTGTGTGTGTGTGTGTGTGTGTGTGTGTGTGTGTGTGTGTGTGTGTGTGTGTTATTAATAGCCCAGTCTGATCCTCATGGATGTACAGTACCAGTCAAAAGTTTGGACACACCTACTCATTCAAGGTTTTTTTCTTTATTTTTACTATTTTCTACATTGTATAATAATAGTGAAGACATCACAACTATGAAATAACACATATGGAATTATGTAGTAAGCAAAAAAGTGTTAAACAAATCAAAATATATTTTCTAATAGCCACCCTTTGACTTGATGACAGCTTTGGCACACTCTTGGCATTCTCTCAACCAGCTACACCCGGAATGCTTTTCCAACAGTCTTGAAGGAGTTCCCACTTATGCTGAGCACTTGTTGGTTGCTTTTCCTTCACTCGGTGGTCCAACTCATCCCAAACCATCTCAATTGGGTTGAGCTTGGGGGATTGTGGAGGCCAGGTCATCTGATGCAGCACTCCATCACTCTCCTTCTTGGTCAAATAGCCCTTACACGGCCTGGAGGTGTGTTGGGTCATTGTCCCGTTGAAAAACAAATGATAGTCCCACTAAGCCCAACCCAGATGGGATGGTGTATCGCTGCAGAATGCTGTGGTAGCCATGCTAGTTCAGTATGCCTTGAATTCTAAATAAACCACAGACAGTGTCACCAGCAAAGCACCATCACACCACCTCCTCCATGCTTCACGGTGGGAACCACAAGTGCGAAGATCATCCGTTCACCTACTCTGCGTCTCACAAAGACACGGCGGTTGGATCCAAAAATCTCAAATTTGGACTCATCAGACCAAAGGAGAGATTTCCACCGGTCTAATGTCCATTGCTCGTGTTTCTTGGAGGAAGCAAGTCTCTTCTTCTTTTTGGTGTCCTTTAGCAGTGGTTTCTTTGCATAAATTTGACCATGAAGGCCTGATTCACACAGTCTCCTCTGGACAGTTGATGTTGAGATGTCTGTTTTATTTTGGCTGCAGTTTCTGAGGCTGGTAACTCTAATGAACTTATCCTCTGCAGCAGAGGTAACTCTGGGTCTTCCTTTCCTGTGGAGGTCTTCATGAAAGCCAGTTTCAACATAGCGCTTGATGGTTTTTGCGACTGCACTTGAAGAAACATTCAAAGTTCTTGACATTTTCTGGATTGACTAACCTTTATGTCTTAAAGTCATGATGGACTGTCGTTTCTCTTTGCCTATTTGAGCTGTTCTTGCCATAATATGGACTTGGTCTTTTACCTATTAGGGCTATCTTCTGTATACTACCCCTACCTTGTCACAACACAATTGATGGGCTCGAACGCATTGAGAAGGAAATAAATTTCACAAATTTACTTTTAGCAAGGCACATCTGTTATTTGAAATGCATTCCAGGTGACTACCTCATGAAGCTGGTTGAGAGAATGCCAAAGCTGTCATCAAGGCAAAGGGTGGCTACTTTTAGGAATCTCAAAAATAAAATATATTTAGATTTGTTTAACACTTTCTTGGTTACTACATGATTCCATATGTGTTATTTCATAGTTTTGATGTCTTCACTATTATTCTACAATGTAGAAAATATTGAAAATAAAGAAAAACCCTGTGTGTGTGTCCAAACTTATGACTGGTACTGTATGTCACTAAGAGGACCATGATCCAGTCAGCCTGAACAACCTGGAGAATGTAGAAAAACAGACACTGCCTGGTCTCTCTCTCTCTCTCTCTCTCTCTCTCTCTCTCTCTCTCTCTCTCTCTCTCTCTCTCTCTCTCTCTCTCTCTCTCTCTCTCTCTCTCTCTCTCTCTCTCTCTCTCTCTCTCTCTCTCTCTCTCTCTCTCTCTCTCTCTCTCTCTCTCTCTCTTGCTCTCTCTCGCTCTCGCTCCTTAGAAAGAGGTAACTGAGACTCTGCTGACCAATGTGTGGATGGAACATGTAGGTATATTCTTCTGCTTTAATTCAACCAGTTGGTCTTATCACTGTGTATCTTTATAAATATAATACATCTATAACAGTTTCCTATTCACATACACGCTCACATTATTCACTGTGTGTGTCCAGGGCTGGTATGATACCAGGCTGTCTTGGAACACCACTGAGTTTGATGATATCGATGTTCTGCGCCTCCCGCCCAGCATGGTGTGGCTGCCGGAGATCGTCCTAGAGAACAAGTAACATACACCCTCATCTTCTCTGGGTCTGTTATCCTTTTCTCCCCTGTCTTACAATGCCCAGTTCCAGACTGTTTCCTACTGTAATATATTGCTGTGGGTGTGTGTCAGTAACGATGCCCAGTTCCAGGTGGCGTACTACTGTAACGTGTTGATCTATCCGGATGGTTATGTGTACTGGCTGCCGCCAGCCATCTTCAGATCCTCCTGTGCCATCAACGTCAACTACTTCCCCTTCGACTGGCAGAACTGCACTCTCAAGTTCACGTAAGGAAGGGTCTGATCTCCCCCCCCCCCCACACACATACACACAAACGCAGGCATGCACACACACACGTAAAACTCTGTTTCCCATGATGCAGCTCCCTGACTTACAATGCTAAGGAGATCACCATGCAGCTGAAAGAAGAGCTGGAAAATGACAAGTCCTACAAGGTGGAGTGGATCATCATAGACCCTGCAGGGTTCACAGGTACACACACACACACACACACACACACACACACACACACACACACACACACACACACACACACACACACACACACACACACACACACACACACACACACACACACACACACACACACACACACACACACACACACACACACACACACACACACACACACACACACACTGCTGAATCATCCATAAGCCAGCCCATAGAAATGCCAGTATATAAACCTCTCCTTCACTACTCGCTCACTCTCATCCCTCCCTCCCCCTATAGAGAATGGAGAGTGGGAGATCATTCATAAACCGGCCCGTAGGAACACCTATAAGAATATCCCTATAGAGAGCAACAAGCACCAGGACATCACCTTCTATCTCATCATCAAACGCAAACCTCTGTTCTATATCATCAACATCATAATCCCCTCTGTCCTCATCTCCTTCATGGCTACACTGGTCTACTACCTACCAGCTGACAGTAAGTATACCCTTAACCTCTTATCCCTTACCTCTACCATGAACCCTGACCTTACTACCTAACTACCACACTACGTCCACAGTGATTACTGTGTGTGTGTGTCTAGGTGGGGAGAAGATGACTCTGTCTATCTCGGTGCTGCTGGCTCAGTCTGTGTTCCTGCTGCTGATCTCACAGAGACTGCCGGAGACCTCCATGGCTATACCACTTATTGTCAAGTAGGACACACACACCCTTTTGTATGTGTTTGTGTTTCATAGACACACTGTTTATGTGTTTGTGTTGCAGACTGTCAGGTACCAGTTGTTTGATTTTGAGAAGAATCCCCATGATGATCATGGTGTTTGTGTGTGTGTCTTTTGTCTGTGTGTGCGTGCATGCGTGTAGGTATCTGATGTTCATCATGGTTCTGGTTACGGTGGTGGTGTTGCACTGTGTGGTGGTCCTCAACCTGCACTTCAGGAGCCCCAGTACACACATCATGACAGAGTGGACTAGAGAGGTACACACAGACTACACAAGGAGTAGAGCAGGCCTAATCGTTACTCCATGAATGCCTGCAACTGCAATTTAAACTAAAATGTGACATGGTTTTGTGTGTCTGTGTGTGTGTCTGTGTGTGTGTGTCTCTGTGTTTTTGTCTCTGTGTGTGTCTGTGTCCTCTCCTCCACTAGTTCTTCCTGGAGAGGTTGCCCCGCCTGCTGCGGATGTCCCGCCCTGCAGAGTCAGAGTCTAGCTGGGAGGGGGCGTTGCCAAGGCGATCTAGCTCCGTTGGTTACATTGCTAAGGCGGAGGAGTACTACAGTGTGAAGTCACGCAGCGAGCTGATGTTTGAGAAACAGTCTGAGAGACATGGACTGGCCACACGGGCTACACCTGCGGCAGGTACACAGAGCAGACACACATATATAGGCACAGAGAACAGACACATGAACATGCACAATCTTCTATAGTGAATGTTATGTACATATGATTCCTTACTTTGTGTGCGTGTAGCTGTGAAGCCCCAGTCAGATGGAGAGGTGACAGAGCAGCTGTACTCTGAGATGAAGCCTGGTGTGGATGGAGCCAACTACATTGTCAAACACATGCATGACAAGAATGACTACAATGAGGTAAGAGAGGAGGGGGGAGATGGAGAGAAAGAGGGGGAGGGGCAGGGGGAAAGGAGGAGGGAGGCACAGAACATTAGATATAATACAATACATTATCCTATTCATGTTAAACTCCCCAGTGGGACTTGGGTCTGTAACAAAGGCTTCAGTCACTAGTGTGTTAGTGTGTCATTACGGCTCAACAAAGGTGATCATGACATACATGAATGCACTGCTTGCTGACCCCCCCTCCTCTCGCCTTCTCTCTGCTCGCCCCGTAGGAGAAGGATAACTGGAGTGGTATAGCTCGTACGGTGGACCGTCTGTGTCTGTTTCTGGTCACCCCAGTCATGACAGCAGGCACCATCATCATCTTCCTCATGGGTATCTACAACCACCCTCCGCCCCTGCCCTTCGAGGGAGACCCCTACAACTACCTGGAGGAGAACAAACGCTTTGTCTGATACACACCAACGCTTACACACTTTCGCACAACGTGAAGCGCAGTTCTGCTGTTTGTTCACCTTCACCTTCACTAACACATCCGCAACCGCCCAAATATAAAATCTGAGGCCTGCCCCCGACCCTAACCCACAAATATAGAAAATGCACTGTGGGCCTACAGTCAGATGGCAGAACTATTTTTGGACAGGCCTTTTTATATAGGCCTATGTTTCTGCTTGTCATTTCCAACATTTTGGTAGGTTATTTGTTAGTCAACTTGCTTGTAAATTGATAGGCCTATATGTAGCTTCTCTACTGTCATTACTAGTTGACCTAGAAGACTAAGTAAACCCTTTACCAAAATGTAATAAATCCATAGAATGAATGTTTCAATCTACTTGACATCGGTAAAGTTTGTTTTCTCTTTCATCTCTGCTTCTTTCGCAGCAAAGACATGTAAGGCCCGGGGAGAAAATTCTATAACATCATAAAAAAACTGGAAAGATTTTTTGTGAAAATTTCCTAATGACATTAATTAAGATCTATTAAAAAGACCCAACATGTTTTTGATAAGATTTCAGTTCGGCTTGGATGCATATTTTATGTGATTGAAATGCTATCAGTGTCACGGCCGATGCTGGAAGAAGACCAAGGTGCAGCGTGGTGAGCGTACATAATCCTTTTATTTAGAAAAATGACGCCAACAAAACAACAAACGAAGAAAACAACCGTGAAGCTTACAGGGCTAAGTGCCACTAACAAAAGTCAACTACCCACAACGAAAGGAGGGAAAAAGGGCTACCTAAGTATGGTTCTCAATCAGAGACAACGATAGACACTTCGTAATTATGAGGTATTGTGTGTAGATTGTTGACAGAAAAAATGTATTTGATACATTTTAGAATAAGGCTGGAACGTAACAAAATGTGGAAAAAAATCTAAAATATGAATACTTTCCGAATGCACTGTAAATCCCATTTTTCTAGTCCTGTTCCCGAGTCAAAATGTTGTGTATAATTTTACTGCATGGAATTCTTTATTCTGCAGGAGTTAATATTATATTAGGCTAAGTGGGAGGTTATAGACCTGTAGTCAGTGTCCAGATTTCAGTCAGGTTACTATTCCATTGAACCCATTTGAACAGTACAGTTCCTTGACGTGCCATTTTGAATTCCCCGTCTTATGACTGTTGAATTTGTATAGCACCTCACAATCATCACACATAACACAGCCAGCACTGCTATCATCTTCTTTTACCACTTCACCAAATCTTTCCCAAACATTAGACTACTGTTCTGGCCCTCCTTCTATTTATACAACAAATACAACAGGTGTAGACCTTACTGTGAAATGCTTACATACACCCCTTAACCAACAATGCAGTTCAAGAAATAGAGTTAAGAAACTATTTACTAAATAAACTAAAGTAAAAAAATTAAATAAAAAAGTAATACTAGAAAATTACATGACAATAACGAGGCTATATACAGGGGGTGCTACACACTAACAGCAGATACAAATGATGAATTAAAAAACAAAATGTAGCATATAGATATGAATGTTAATGCATTGTTTTCTCTTTATTCAACCCGCCATCCACACAATATTTCATGACCCTAATCCCGCCCGATCCGCGTATATATACAGGTTGAGTTAACCGCGCATCACTAACGCACGCAAACACACACACACAAGACACTTGAAGGCCATGCTACAGCCAATCAAAAACATTTGTTGTCTTTCCTATAAGGCTCAGTCACTCTGGGTTGACGGCCTGGTTTCAATGTGTGATCTTTAACTGCCTAGCTGCCTAGACTTTTTTTTACTTAAAACTTCCCCTGGGTAGTGTCTTGGCAATTTGGATTAACTTGACTTTTTATGACTTACATACGTGTGTGTTTTTAATAAATATTTACACTGTTGTGTGTTTAAAAAAGCAATTTGCCTATTGTATCTGTGTTCAGTGTGGTATTTATCATGTGAAGGAGAGGTTGTAAAAAGACAGGTGAAAGACAGGTCTCAAAGATGGCGCCGACAGATATGGCAGCTCTGCTTCTAGCTCCTAAGCAACTTTGCGGTATTTAGTTTTTTGTGTGTTATTTCTTACATTATTAGCCAATATTTTTTTTCTGTAATTACATACAGACAGAAATAACTTTAGGATATCAGAGCGGCAGTAACTTACCAGCATTACGACAAGGAATACGACTTTCCCGAATTGGATCCTTTGTCCGTACCCCCAGAGCAATTGAACTTATTCCAGAGGCTGCTCCAAACACCACCGGCGGAGAAGAGGTATTCGTAGTGGACTCCTAGTCCGACTCAGGAGGCATGCACACCATCCACCGCTTCCGAGTATATTACTCGCTAATGTTCAGTCTCTGGATAATAAAGTAGACGAGGTCAGGACGAGGATCTCCTTCCAGAAAGACATCAGGGATTGTAACATGCTCTGTTTCACGGAAACATACTGTCCCCGTCCATACAGCCATCGTTCTCGGTACATCACGCAGACAGGAATAAATAACTCTCCGGGAAGAAGAAGAAAGGCGGGGGTGTATGTTTTATGATTAACCACTCATGGTGTGATTGTGATAACACAGAAATTCAAGTCCTTTTGTTCACCTGACCTAGAATACCTCACAATCAAATGCCGACCATATTACCTCCCAAGAGAATTCTCTTCGGTTATAGCCTCAGCCGTGTATATTCCCCCTCAAGCCAATACCATGACAACCCTCAAGGAACTACACTGGACTTTGTGCAAACTAGAAATCACATATCCTGACGACACATGTATTATAGCTGGGCATTTTAACAAAGCAAATTTGAGGAAAATGCTACCAAAGTTCTACCAACACATTGACTGTAATACTCACGCTGGTAAAACATTTCACCACTGCTACTCAACTTTTCAAAATAACTACAAGGCCCTCTCCCGCCCTCCCTTCGGCAAATCTGATTAGAACTCCATTTTGCTCCTCTCTTCCTATAGGCAGAAACTCAAACAGGAAGTACCCATGCTAAGATCTATTCAATGCTGGTCTGACCAATTGGAGTCCATGCTTCAAGATTTTGATCACGTGGACTGGGATATGTTCCGGGTAGCCTCTGAGAATAACATCGACGAATACACGGATACGGGGACTGAGTTCATCAGGAACTGTATAGGAGATGTTGTACCCACTGTGACTATTCATCCTATCCAAACCAGAAACTGTGGATAGATGGCAGCATCCGCGCAATACTGAAAACGCGAACCGCCGCATTTAACCATGGCAAGGTGACTGGGAATATGGCCAAACACCAACAAATATTCCCTCCGTAAGGCAATCAAACAGTTAAAACGTCAGTACAAAGACAATGTGGAGTCGCAATTGAACGCTTCAGACACGAGACGTATGTGGCAGGGTCTACAGCCACGTGGACACTGATGTCTTGCTTCCGGACAAGCTAAACACTTTTTCGCCCGCTTTGGGGATAACACAGTGCCACCTGTGCGGCCCTCTACCAAGGACTGTGGGCTCTCCTTCTCCATGACTGACGTAAGACATTTAAGAGTGCTAACCCTCGCAAGGCTGCCAGCCCAAAGGACATCCCTAGCCGTTTCCTCAGCATGCGCAGACCAGCTGGCTGGGGTGTTTACGGACATATTCAATCTCTCCCTTTCCCAGTCTGCTGTCCCCACTTGCTTCAAGATGTCCACCATTGTTCCTGTAGAAAGCAAAGGTAAGTGAACTAAATGACTATTGACCCTGAGCACTCAATTCTGTCATCATGAAGTGCTTTGAAAGGCTAGTTAAGGATCATATCAACTCTACCTTACCTGACACCCTAGACCCACTTCAATTTGCTTACAGCCCCAATAGATTCACAGACGATGCAATCGCCATCGCATTGCACACTGCCCTATCCCATCTGGATAAGAGGAATACCTATGTAAGAATGTTGTTCATTGACTATCGCTCAGCATTCAACACCATAGTACCCTCCAAGCTCATTAAGCTCGAGACCCTGGGTCTCGAGCCCGTCCTGTACAACTGGGTCCTGGACTTTCTGACGGGCCGACCCCAGGTGGTGAGGGTAGGAAACAACATCTCCACCCCGCTGATCTTTAACACTGGGGCCACACAAGGGTGCGTTCTCAGCCCTCTCCTGTACTCCCTGTTCACCCATGACTGCGTGGCCATGCACGCCTATAACTCAATCATCAAGTTTGCAGACGACACTACAGTGGTAGGCTTGATTACCAACAACGACGAGACGGCCTACAGGGAGGAGGTGAGGGCCCTCGGAGTGTGGTGTCAGGAAAACAACCTCACAACCTCAACAAAACAAAGGAGATGATCGTGGACTTCAGGAAACAGCAGAGGGAACACCCCCCTATCCACATCGACGGGACAGTAATGGAGAAGGTGGAAAGTTTTAAGTTCCTCGGCGTACACATCACAGACAAACTGAAATGGTCCACCCACACTGACAGCGTGGTGAAGAATGCGCCTCTTCAACCTCAGGAGGCTGAAGAAATTTTACTTGTCACCAAAAACACTCACAAACTTTTACAGATGCACAATCGAAAGCATCCTGTCGGGCTGTATCACCACCTGGTACGGCAACTGCTCCGCCCACAACCGCAAGGCTCTCCAGAGGGTAGTGAGGTCTGCACAACGCATCATCGGGGGCAAACTACCTGCCCTCCAAGACACCTACACCACCCGATGTCACAGGAAGGCCAAAAAGATCATCAAGGACAACAACCACCCGAGCCACTGCCTGTTCACCCCCCTATCATCCAGAAGGCGAGGTCAGTACAGATGCATCAAAGCTGGGACCGAGAGACTGAAAAACAGCTTCTATCTCAAGGCCATCAGACTGTTAAACAGCCATCACTAACATTGAGTGGCTGCTGCCAACATACTGACTCAAATCTCTAGCCACTTTAATAATTAAAAATTGGATGTAATAAATGTATTACTAGTCACTTTAAACAATGCCACTTCATATAATGTTTACATACCCTACATTACTCATCTCATATGTACAGTGGGGAGAACAAGTATTTGATACACTGCCGATTTTGCAGGTTTTCCTACTTACAAAGCATGTAGAGGTCTGTAATTTTTATCATAGGTACACTTCAACTGTGAGAGACGGAATCTAAAACAAAAATCCAGAAAATCACATTGTATGATTTTTAAGTAATTAATTTGCATTTTATTGCATGACATAAGTATTTGATACATCAGAAAAGCAGAACTTAATATTTGGTACAGAAACCTTTGTTTGCAATTACAGAGATCATACGTTTCCTGTAGTTCTTGACCAGGTTTGCACACACTGCAGCAGGGATTTTGGCCCACTCCTCCATACAGACCTTCTCCAGATCCTTCAGGTTTCGGGGCTGTCGCTGGGCAATATGGACTTTCAGCTCCCTCCAAAGATTTTCTATTGGGTTCAGGTCTGGAGACTGGCTAGGCCACTCCAGGACCTTGAGATGCTTCTTACGGAGCCACTCCTTAGTTGCCCTGGCTGTGTGTTTCGGGTCGTTGTCATGCTGGAAGACCCAGCCACGACCCATCTTCAATGCTCTTACTGAGGGAAGGAGGTTGTTGGCCAAGATCTCGCGATACATGGCCCCATCCATCTTCCCCTCAATACGGTGCAGTCGTCCTGTCCCCTTTGCAGAAAAGCATCCCAAAAGAATGATGTTTCCACCTCCATGCTTCACGGTTGGGATGGTGATCTTGGGGTTGTACTCATCCTTCTTCTTCCTCCAAACACGGCGAGTGAAGTTTAGACCAAAAAGCTCTATTTTTGTCTCAACAGACCACATGACCTTCTCCCATTCCTCCTCTGGATCATCCAGATGGTCATTGGCAAACTTCAGACGGGCCTGGACATGCGCTGGCTTGAGCAGGGGGACCTTGCGTGCGCTGCAGGATTTTAATCCATGACGGCGTAGTGTGTTACTAATGGTTTTCTTTGAGACTGTGGTCCCAGCTCTCTTCAGGTCATTGACCAGGTCCTGCCGTGTAGTTCTGGCTGATCCCTCACCTTCCTCATGATCATTGATGCCCCACGAGGTGAGATCTTGCATGGAGCCCCAGACCGAGGGTGATTGACCATCATCTTGAACTTCTTCCATTTTCTAATAATTGCGCTAAACAGTTGTTGCCTTCTCACCAAGCTGCTTGCCTATTGTCCTGTAGCCCATCCCAGCCTTGTGCAGGTTTACAATTTTATCCCTGATGTCCTTACACAGCTCTCTGGTCTTGGCCATTGTGGAGAGGTTGGAGTCTGTTTGATTGAGGTTGTGGACAGGTGTCTTTTATACAGGTAACGAGTTCAAACAGGTGCAGTTAATACAGGTAATGAGTGGAGAACAGGAGGGCTTCTTAAAGAAAAACTAACAGGTCTGTGAGAGCCGGAATTCTTACTGGTTGGTAGGTGATCAAATACTTATGTCATGCAATAAAATGCAAATTAATTACTTAAAAATCATACAATGTGATTTTCTGGATTTTTGTTTTAGATTCCGTCTCTCACAGTTGAAGTGTACCTATGATAAAAATTACAGACCTCTACATGCTTTGTAAGTAGGAAAACCTGCAAAATCGGCAGTGTATCAAATACTTGTTCTCCCCACTGTATATACTGTACTCTATACCATCTACTGCATCTTGCCTATGCCGTTCGTCCATCGCTCATCCATATATTTATATGTACATATTCTTATTCATTCCTTTACACTTGTGTGTATAAGGTAGTTGTTGTGAAATTGTTAGATTACTTGTTAGATATTACTGCATGGTCGGAACATCTCCCGGGTGGCGCAGTGGTCTAGGGCACTGCATCGCAGTGCTAGCTGTGCCACCAGAGTCTCTGGGTTCGCGCCCAGGCTGGGCTGGGTTCGCGCCCAGGCTCTGTTGCAGCCGGCCGCAACCGGGAGATCCGTGGGGCGACGCACAATTGGCATAGCGTCGTCCGGGTTAGGGAGGGTTTGGCCGGTAGGGAGGGTTTGGCCGGTAGGGATATCCTTGTCTCAGTATGTAAAAAATGTAATAAAATGTATGCACTCTACTGTAAGTCGCTCTGGATAAGAGCGTCTGCTCTTGGCCGGTAGGGATATCCTTGTCTCAGTATGTAAAAAATGTAATAAAATGTATGCACTCTACTGTAAGTCGCTCTGGATAAGAGCGTCTGCTAAATGACTAAAATGTAAAAAAAAAAAAAATGTAAATGTAACTAGAAGCATAAGCATTTCACTACACTCGCATTAACATCTGCTAACCATGTGTGTGTGACCAATAACATTTGATTTGATTTGATTTACGTTAAGTCTGTGCGGAGTTGACACAGAAAAAAGTGAAATAGGCAATCTTATGCCTTATCTCATGTCATAGTAATACCCTCCTGGATGTACTAGTCTCCGCAAAGCACATGTCAGTGGCTGTCGGTGCCGTTTAAGATGAGCCGTTTTATTATGAGCATGGCCTTATTTCTATTACAGCATATTGGATGACTGTCATTCAAATTTCATTCACCCAGCTCAATGTAACATTGATAGGTTTAGGCTACTACATGATACTAGAATTTTCCCTATACCCATCATGAATGAATGAATTTTTACAACGTAGGTGCACCGGTAGAGAGAAATTTGAGTAGTCAAGGTGACAGACAGTGACACATTCAATAAATACACCCCTGATCACACACAAGCACAGTTCACTTGCAAAGCAGCCACATAAAAACAGCATGATCCCTTTGATTGTTGGATAATTCCTTATCATATCTATGCGCCCTCCTTCTCTCACCTTTTCCCTTCGCTAGTGGACTTCAGTGTACAACACATCTGCTGTCTGTGACCAGGTAAAAAAAAACTTTCCAAGCCAAACTTTAATATCATATAACAGCTAACCGCTACACACAGCCTACATCATTGTCACCATATTAGCTAACGTCAAGGCAAAATAGCTACTAGAACTTATGCGATAGTAAACCCGCTACAATCATGTAGTACAGTGTACAGTTAGCAAGCAGTTTAGTAGTTACACCAGTGGGCCCAGTGGCCAGATAGGTCCGGTCCGGCCGGCCAGATAGGTCGGTCCTTTCCTGTTTCAGCATGACAATGGCCCTGTGCACAAAGTGAGGTCTATACAGAAATGGTTTGCCGAGATCGGTTTGGAAGAACTTGACTTGCCTGCACAGAGCCAGATTGGTATTGTCCGGCTGACTGGCCGGCCAGATAGCTAAGTTTGGACCCAACTCTCTTGCCGGATCTACCTATCTGGCCTGTCAGACCTACCTGGCCGACCAGACCGGCTCGATTAATTAGGTCCGGCCGGCCAGATAGGTAGGTCCAGCCGGACCTAATTAATGCTAGATCCAGCCTGCCTGGCCAGATAGGTAGTTATGGGCGGCCAGATAGGTCTTGTTCAGATATGTCTTGTCCGGCTGGACAGATAGGTAGTTCCGGCCTAGCTATGTGGCAGGCCGGACCTAGCTATCTGGCAGGCCAGCCAGACCTACCTCTCTGGCCAGCCGGCCGACACGACCAGCTAGGTGCTGCCAGCCCGCCCTCCAGGTTTCTTTTCATATTTCAACCTGCGTGTTCTGATCCATGTTCTATTTTAGCGCCTGGCTACACATACTCTCATTGACTAGCGCGAGCAGTTTGGATGAAATTATTTGAATAACATGTATGTGTACATTTATTTTGCAACGCTCGTGGGCTCAACGTGGGCAATGTGGTCAGCATGTTATCCTGATGGCCGGGCCGGCGGTGGGGCCTAATCATATAAATATATTTAATTCAATAGCGTCTGTGTGGGCCTAGTCATAAAGATTTCTCATTTTAACTTTAAAAATGTATTACTTTTTATTGTGGCATAAACATTACCAGTCATGATGTTTTCATCTGATTATCAAACAATCACTTCAACGGGCTCCTTTAGTAGGCTACCTGGGCACGTTCATCCACTTGCAACATATTTCCAGCCTTCAAACAGTGGTGAATGGAAAGAGATACCTGTTACACAAAACACCAACAACTGTAAAGACATTTGGTGATTGTCATTAGGCCATACTGAATGCCTCCCCTGCTGTCTGCGTGCCTCGGCCACTCCTCTCTGCCTTGGAAAAATGTCAGTGTTCCCCTCAAACCACATTGCATTTTGGAGCGTATAGCGTCTTATTCTGGTGACATGATCATCAATGCTTGGCTGCTTTTTGACAAATAATAATAATAGCAATCTCATCACGTAGGCCGTATGTGTGCTCTAGCCAACAGCGTGTAGATAGATACCTGTGCGCTGTTGGCTAGAGCACACATGCCAATACCAGACTGGGCACACTCGCTATATAACACACATCAGTAGAGTAAAAAATGTGATAGAAATCCATTGAACTTTTAACCTATTTTACTACAAAAAGGTATTTTTATGTGTACTACATCATCCCGTACAGTGTTTTATCTGCAACAAGTAAATTTGATGGAAACATCTCTGGTGGGAAAATGCGCATATAGTTTTTATGCGTATTTATGAATATTCGCATGAAAATCTGTCGCCAATTGGATGGAAACCTAGCTTGTGTTTTCTTGTCTCGGCTTTAGGCCTATATATCATGGTGGCAAGGCATATGAACTAACATTACAACGCAACTATCACAATACAGGTTGTAATACGCCTTTTTTTCTGGCTTGGCTTCCCTAGTGATTTTACCCACAAAAAGTCAATTTTTTGGGGAAGCCTGGCTTCCCTTAGCGTTCATGAATACACGCCACTGCAGCAAAGACATGTACTACAGCATATTGGTTAATAAGGACATTCCTGCTATGGAAGAGTGGGCTTGTAGAGTGAAATAAATGTATTTTATTATAAATATCACCAATAAAATAAAACCGCTTACAGATGTATGTGAAAAAAATGGGAACCGTTCCTAGTAAAAAAATATTGTGTAGACATACTGTAAGATTCATTAGTCTCGAAGCAACCTATACATATGATATATTTGATGACTGTGTATTTATTTTTTCAAATTATTTTATTTCCTTTTGTTGCTTAATTGTATAGTTATCTCGTTTGTTGTATACTGGTTTGTTGACTGCACATAGCACAGACACATAGTACTGACATTCATTCCGCAGTGGTTGGGAATGGGTCGGGGAGCTGGACAATCATAATGAAGATGCTGATAAGGATTTTTCCACTACCTCTATGATGAATTACTGAACTATAAACCTATGCTTGAAAACGAATACAAATATAAGTACAAGAAATAGGTATTTTAATAGCCTTCATTTTTAATGATCTATATTAAACGCTTGTGTTTTACTTTCTAGATGTATTTATTATCTGTGGATGTTTACAGGATGTTTTTACAGGATTTTATTATATTGGAGTGAAAAGATGTAGTCTTCTAAATGACAAATGTGATGTGAATAATATACCCTAGATGACAGATAAGAGGCGCTGTTTTGAAGCCTTTTTTATACTCCTACACCATTGTAAAGCTATAGAGAAATATTATATTACACTAGTCTCCCAGTCCCTATTACACTAGTCTCCCAGTCCCTGCCACCACAATGCTTCGTCGTAGGGATGGCGCCAGGTTTCTGTCAGACCTGACGCTTGGCATTCATGCCAAAGAGTTCAATTTTGGTTTCATCAGACCAGAGAATCTTGTTTCTCATGGTCTGAGAGTCCTTTAGGTGCCTTTTGGCAAACTCTAAGCAGGCGGTCATGTGCCTTTTACTGAAGAGTGGATTCTGTCTGGCCACTACCATAAAGGCCTGATTGGTAGAGTGTTGCAGAGATGGCTGTTCTTCTGGAAGGTTCTCCCATCTCCACAGAGGTACTCTGGAGATCTATCAGAGTGACCATTGGGTTCTTGGTCACCTCCTTGACCAAGGCCCTTCTCCCCCGATTGCTCAGTTTGGCCGGGCAGCCCGCTCTACGAAGAGTCTTGGTGGTTCCAAACTTCTTCCATTTAAGAATGATGGAGGCCACTGTGTTCTTGGGGACCTTCAATGCTGCAGACATTTTTTTTATACCCTTCCCCAGATCTGTGCCTTGACACAAACCTGTCTCAGAGCTCTACAGACAATTCCTTCGATCTCATGGCTTGGTTTTTGCTCTGACATGCACTGTCAACTCTGGGACCTTATATAGACAGGTGTGTGCCTTTCCAAATCATGTCCAATCAATTGAATTTACCTCAGGAGGACTCCAATCAAGTTGTAGAAACATCTCAAGGATGATCAATGGAAACAGCATGCACCTGAGCTCAATTTCGAGTCTCATAGCAAAGGGTCTGAATACTGAATGAATGAATGATAGGAATGAATGACATGAATGGATTACATTTTATTTTCGTGTCAAATCGTCAGTTGGCAACCCATCCCTTATTGGATTAATTGACACAAACAAACATTACAATAATTCACTGAGATAATTCAGTGATAATCAGCGCGCATCGCATAAAGAGTGAAAAAATGTAAGATAGAAATCAATACATAATAGTAAATAAGGTTATCCAAACAATAATTATATCCCTAGAGCAGTAAAAAAATATATTGTACATACATACATATACATATATACACATACATACATACATACATATACACTGTATATAGACACATACATACATACATACATATACACTGTATATAGACACATACATACATACATACATACATACATACATACATACATACATACATACATACATACATACATACATACATACATACATACATACATACATACATAACAAATACAGAAAAATGAAACAGAAGGCATTTGAACGCAGTCAGGCACAAAGAGAAGATTCATGTGGGGACAAGCCTATACACAATCAATATTCACACGTGCCATTTACCACATAGAAGCTAAATATTTTTATAATTTAATTATAGACAGCCCTTTTTCCTTTTATTCCAGGCTTTGTCTAAATATTCTGCAAAGGGAAATATACAATGGTCAAAAAAACATTTCAATTTCTCCTCATCACTCAGCCACATAATGCCAGGGTATATCGTGGTACAAAGGGCAATAGAGAATAACATGAGTTTCATTCTCTATTTCTTCGAGGTCACAATAGTTACATTGTCTTTCCTCTTCCATTTCACCACAATACCTGTTTCAATACGCAGAGACAATATCCCTGATCTTACCTGTTTCAATACGCAGAGACAATATCCCTGAACTTACCTGTTTCAATATGCAGAGACAATATCCCTGACCTTACCTGTTTTAATATGCAGAGACAATATCCCTGATCTTACCTGTTTCAATACGCAGAGACAATATCCCTGACCTTACCTGTTTCAATATGCAGGGGCAATATCCCTGATCTTTCCTGTTTCAATACGCAGAGACAATATCCCTGATCTTACTTGTTTCAATACGCAGAGACAATATCCCTGATCTTACCTGTTTCAATACGCAGAGACAATATCCCTGATCTTACCTGTGCACATAGCGATCTCTTGCTTTTAGGTAGTTTAAAGAAATAATATCTATATAACAAGCTGATGGGATCCTCACGCAGTTGCATAGCTTATAGAAAGGTTGCGCAACATGAGCTCATGGGCTCTCATGAAGTGTTTGATTTGATTTTCAAAAATGTTTGCATTGATATCAGAGTGATTCGAGGGACAATAGAGTGCTGAGTACCAGGCAGTTAGCAAGTTTGGTAGGCTACTAATGACCAGCAGCATCAGAGCTTGGAGAAGCCTAAACACCTTGACTAAACGGTCACGTGGAATTTGACTGCGGTCATGACTCGGGACCGCTGGTGTGCCGGAAATATGGTCACCATAACAGCCCTACTCCAGCCTCTGGCCTGCTATCTCACCCTCTCACTTGTTGTGTTACTCTCTCTCTCTCTCTGACTGTCGCCCACTCTTGTTGTCTTCCCCAGAGAGAGCCTGTCTGGGAGTTCCAGATGGATCATGCTACATACAGGTATCTTTAGGTAGGCCTAGAGATGACGTGCGTTCATCAAGATGTGGGCATGATGGTACAGTAGATAAACTCGGTATCACAGTGTATTATCAATTAGATTTCCTCACCTCCTGCGTCCTCTCAACACCAAATCTGATGGAAGAAGTTGGTGAATGACCTATGCTGCCCAAAGAGCAAAAGGTTATAAGCCAAGTAAATTAGTGTAACCGCTTCCTGTAGAAACACTGAGACACTTCCTCTCCAGTCATTCTCCTATTTCTGTCACTGCATCACCCTGCGCTACTTGTTGTACTTCTGTCTTCCTCTCCTCCCCTCGTTTATTCAGGGGCTCGTTGAGATGATTAACTTGATTATCTACACAAGAGGGATTGTTAGTCAGTTACATGAACACGGTCTAATATATCACCCAAACAGATCTTAAAGTTGCACTATACATAAATTGCTCCGCCATTTCCTGGTTTCTAAAACTCTAATAGATCACCCAATTTCAGTTTGTGACAAAATAAGCTAGTATAGTGTAGAGAATCATTGTACCATCTAATGAATGAAATATATCTTCCATAACCAAAAATATTTCTGTTTAAGCTGTTTGAAGCTGGTGTACAAAACCGAAAGTTAAAGAAGCAAAAACAAAACTTAAGAATGGGAAGCATAGAAATAGCACACATAGAACATATATATACTTGTTCTTAGACTTGCTTTCAAGTAGAATGATAAATATATAACTCACATTTCTATGTGAATTTGGTCGGGTCGCCAAAAAAGTTACACATTGCCACTTTAAACTATCACTTGATGCAAATACACATAATAGTCAATCCTACTGTACCTGAAATGCCCTCTCCTTGTAAAGTATCTTCCCGGCCTGCATAATACAATCAAATTCAACAATCACTGTCATCTCCTTGACTAGTACATAGAGGACATTATGGTGTTAAATGGTTCAGTAGAGGCTGATTATGGTGTCCATCTTACCTCTTTTTTTAAGATACATGTATACTCCTGCTGCTGTTGCTATAGTGACTACAAACACTACAGCAACGATGGTGCCTGAGACAGTGACAGGAGAGGGAATGTCTGTCACTTTATTACCAATGATACTGTCAGTGCCAATGTATACCGATGACAACCATAAGCATGAGTATTTAGGGCTAGATTCAATCCGATCGCCCCTTTTCGGCTATGCACCTTTTAACAGCAATGTTTCTGCGTTCGCAGAGACCACATTCACAGTAAATGCTGCATATGTCGGCTCAATCAGAAATTACTTTTAAATGTCAATCAAACTGTAACGCAAATCTTCTGTGGTCTGGTTTGAATCTAGCCCTTAGTTAAATCAAGATGATATCAGGGCAGAACTGTAAGCAGAAATCTGGTCTAAATGAATCTTATGTTTACAGTATATTACCAGCAGATAGTTTATCCGGTGTGATCTCTAGGTAAGTGAGGAACAGGTGTGTGTCTCTGGAAGTATAGAGTTCACAGCTGTAGCTCCCCTGGTGAATCACGGTTAGCCTGTGGAGCTGAAGGCTGCCGGACTCTGACATGTCTTGAACCTGCTCCTTCCACTGGTCATTAATGTACATCTGAGGTGTGCCCTTGGTGTAGGTAGCGGTGAGGATATTGACTATCTGGTTAAACCTCCAGGTGAGGTTGAAGGTCAGGAGGTCAGACTGAGGGATCCTGCAGGGGATAGACACCTCACTGCTAGGAGAACACTGGACCGGATCTGAAATGATGTCATGAGAAAGTACCTTTTTAGCATGTTCTTTGTGTATACTTTCTCACTGTGTTTTTGTCAGTGGTGTAAAGTACTTAAGTAAAAATACTTTAAAGTATTACTTAAATCGTTTTTTGGGGTATACATACTTTACTTTACTATTTATATTTTTGACTACTTTTACTTTTACTTCACTACATTCCTAAAGAAAATAATGTACTTTTTACTCCATACATTTTCCCTGACACCCTAAAGTACTCGTTACATTTTGAATGCTTAGCATTGTCAAATTCCCGCACTTATCAAGAGAATGACCCTGGTCATCCCTACTGCCTCTGATCTGGCGGACTCTCTAAACACAAATGCTTCATTTGTAAATATGTCTGAGTGTTGGAGTGTGCCCCTGGCTATCTGTTAATTTAAAAAATCAAGAAAATGGTGTCGTCTGGTTTACTTAATATAAGGTTTTTTAATTGATTTATACTTTACTTTTGATACTTAAGTATATTTAAAACCAAATACTTTTAGACTTTTACTCAAGTAGTATTTTACTGGGTGACTTTCACTTTTACTTGAATAATTTTCTAATACGGTATCTTTACTTTTACTCAAGTATGACAGTTGGGTACTTTTTCCACCACTGGTTTTTGTACAGTTTGCAGACAGATACATTTATGGAATTATTTTGTTGATTGATAAATTGTTTGATTAATTAGTTGATTGATTGATTAGGGCTACCGACGTTAAGGCTAATCTGAAGATGGTGCTGGCTAAAGCTAAAACTGGCGAGTGTAGAGAGTATAGAGATATTGTTATCCACGTCGGCACCAACGATGTTAGGATGAAACAGTCAGAGGTCACCAAGCGCAACATAGCTTCAGCGTGTAAATCAGCTAGAAAGATGTGTCGGCATCGAGTAATTGTCTCTGGCCCCCTCCCAGTTAGGGGAGTGATGAGCTCTACAGCAGAGTCTCACAACTCAATCGCTGGTTGAAAACTGTTTTCTGCCCCTCCCAAAAGATAGAATTTGTAGATAATTGGCCCTCTTTCTGGGACTCACCCACAAACAGGACCAAGCCTGGCCTGTTGAGGAGTGACGGACTCCATCCTAGCTGGAGGGGTGCTCTCATCTTATCTACCAACATAGACAGGGCTCTAACTCCTCTAGCTCCACAATGAAATAGGGTGCAGGCCAGGCAGCAGGCTGTTAGCCAGCCTGCCAGCTTAGTGGAGTCTGCCACTAGCATAGTCAGTGTAGTCAGCTCAGCTATCCCCATTGAGACTGTGTCTGTGCCTCGACCTAGGTTGGGCAAAACTAAACATGGCGGTGTTCGCCTTAGCAATCTCACTAGGATAATGACCTCCTCCATTCCTGCCATTATTGAAAGAGATCGTGATACCTCACATCTCAAAATAGGGCTACTTAATGTTAGATCCCTCACTTCAAAGGCAGTTATAGTCAATGAACTAATCACTGATCATAATCTTGATGTGATTGGCCTGACTGAAACATGGCTTAAGCCTGATGAATTTACTGTGTTAAATGAGGCCTCACCTCCTGGTTACACTAGTGACCATATCCCCCGTGCATCCCGCAAAGGCAGAGGTGTTGCTAACATTCACGATAGCAAATTTCAATTTACAAAAAAAAAAAAGACGTTTTCGTCTTTTGAGCTTCTAGTCATGAAATCTATGCAGCCTACTCAATCACTTTTTATAGCTACTGTTTACAGGCCTCCTGGGCCATATACAGCGTTCCTCACTGAGTTCCCTGAATTCCTATTGGACCTTGTAGTCATAGCAGATAATATTCTAATTTTTGGTGATTTTAATAATCATATGGAAAAGTCCACAGACCCACTCCAAAAGGCTTTTGGAGCCATCATCGACTCAGTGGGTTTTGTCCAACATGTCTCTGGACCTACTCACTGCCACAGTCATACTCTGGACCTAGTCTTGTCCCATGGAATAAATGTTGTGGATCTTAATGTTTTTCCTCATAATCCTGGACTATCGGACCACCATTTTATTACGTTTGCAATCGCAACAAATAATCTGCTCAGACCCCAACCAAGGAGCATCAAAAGTCGTGCTATAAATTCTCAGACAACACAAAGATTCCTTGATGCCCTTCCAGACTCGATCTGCCTACCCAAGGACGTCAGAGGACAAAAATCAGTTAACCACCTAACTGAGGAACTCAATTTAACCTTGCGCAATACCAATACCATGACTAAAAACATTTGTCATAAGAAACTAGCTCCCTGGTATACAGAAAATACCCGAGCTCTGAAGCAAGCTTCCAGAAAATTGGAACGGAAATGGCGCCACACCAAACTGGAAGTCTTCTGACTAGCTTGGAAAGACAGTACCGTGCAATATCGAAGAGCCCTCACTGCTGCTCGATCATCCTACTTTTCCAACTTAATTGAGGAAAATAAGAACAAACCAAAATTTCTTTTTGATACTGTTGCAAAGCTAACTAAAAAGCAGCATTCCCCAAGTGAGGATGGCTTTCACTTCAGCAGTAATAAATTCATGAACTTCTTTGAGGAAAAGATCATGATCATTAGAAAGCAAATTACGGACTCCTCTTTAAATCTGCGTATTCCTCCAAAGTTTAGCTGTCCTGAGTCTGCACAACTCTGCCAGGATCTAGGATCGAGAGACACTTAAGTGTTTTAGTACTATATCTCTTGACACAATGATGAAAATAATCATGGCCTCTAAACCTTCAAGCTGCATACTGGATCCTATTCCAACTAAACTACTGAAAGAGCTGCTTCATGTGCTTGGCCCTCCTATGTTGAACATAATGAACGGCTCTCTATCCACCGGATGTGTACCAAACTCACTAAAAGTGGCAGTAATAAAGCCTCTCTTGAAAAAGCCAAACCTTGACCCAGAAAATATAAAAAACTATCGGCCTATGTCGAATCTTCCATTCCTCTCAAAAATTTTAGAAAAAGCTGTTGCGCAGCAACTCACTGCCTTCCTGAAGACAAACAATGTATACGAAATGCTTCAGTCTGGTTTTAGACCCCATCATAGCACTGAGACTGCACTTGTGAAGGTGGTAAATTACCTTTTAATGGTGTCAGACCGAGGCTCTGCATCTGTCCTCGTGCTACTAGACCTTAGTGCTGCCTTTGATACCATCGATCCCCACATTCTTTTGGAGAGACTGGAAACCCAGATTGGTCTACACGGACAAGTTCTGGCCTGGTTTAGATCTTATCTGTCGGAAAGATATCAGTTTGTCTCTGTGAATGGTTCGTCCTCTGACAAATCAACTGTACATTTCGGTGTTCCTCAAGGTTCCGTTTTAGGACCACTATTGTTTTTACTATATATTTTACCTCTTGGGGATGTCATTCGAAAACATAATGTTAACTTTCACTGCTATGCGGATGACACACAGCTGTACATTTCAATGAAACATGGTGAAGCCCCAAAATTGCCCTCGCTAGAAGCCTGTGTTTCAGACATAAGGAAGTGGATGGCTGAAAACTTTCTACTTTTAAACTCGGACAAAACAGAGATGCTTGTTCTAGGTCCCAAGAAACAAAGAGATATTCTGTTAAATCTGACAATTAATCTTGATGGTTGTAAAGTCGTCTCAAATAAAACTGTGAAGGACCTCGCCGTTACTCTGGACCCTGATCTCTCTTTTGACGAACATATCAAGACTGTTTCAAGGACAGCTTTTTTCCATCTACGTAACATTGCAAAAATCAGAAATTTTCTGTCCAAAAATGACGCAGAAAAATTAATCCATGCTTTTATTACTTCTAGGTTAGACTACTGCAATGCTCCACTTTCCGGCCACCCGGATAAAGCACTAAATAAACTTCAGTTAGTGCTAAATACGGCTGCTAGAATCCTGACTAGAACCAAGAAATTTGATCATATTACTCCAGTGCTAGCTTCCCTACACTGGCTTCCTGTTAAGGCAAGGGCTGATTTCAAGGTTTTACTGTTAACCTATAAAGCGTTACATGGGCTTGCTCCTACCTATCTTTCCGAGCTGGTCCTGCCGTACATACCTACACGTGCGCTACGGTCACAAGACACAGGCCTCCTAATTGTCCCTAGAATTTCTAAGCAAACAGCTGGAGGCAGGGCTTTCTCCTATAGATCTCCATTTTTATGGAATAGTCTGCCTACCCATGTGAGAGACGCAGACTCGGTCTCAACCTTCAAGTCTCTACTGAAGACTTATCTCTTCAGTAGGTCATATGATTGAGTGTAGTCTGGCCCAGGAGTGTGAAGGTGAACGGAAAGGCTCTGGAGCAACGAACCGCCCTTGCTGTCTCTGCCTGGCCGGTTCCCCTCTCTCCACTGGGATTCTCTGCCTCTAACCCTATTACAGGGGCTGAGTCACTGGCTTACTGGTGCTCTTTCATGCCGTCCCTAGGAGGGGTGCGTCACTTGAGTGGGTTGAGTTACTGACCTGATCTTCCTGTCTGGGTTGGCGCCCCCCCTTGGTTTGTGCTGTGGTGAAGATCTTTGTGGGCTATACTCGGCCTTGTCTCAGGATGGTAAGTTGGTGGTTGAAGATATCCCTCTAGTGGTGGTGGCTGTGCTTTGGCAAAGTGGGTGGGGTTATATCCTTCCTGTTTGGCCCTGTCCGGGGGTATCATCGGATGGGGCCACAGTGTCTCCTGACCCCTCCTGTCTCAGCCTCCAGTATTTATGCTGCAGTAGTTTATGTGTCGGGGGGCTAGGGTCAGTTGGTTATATCTGGAGTACTTCTCCTGTCTTATCCGGTGTCCTGTGTGAATTTAAGTATGCTCTCTCTAATTCTCTCCTTCTCTCTTTCTTTCTCTCTCTCAGAGGACCTGAGCCCTAGGACCATGCGTCAGGACTACCGGGCATGATGACTCCTTGCTGTCCCCAGTCCACCTGGCCTTGCTGCTGTTCCAGTTTCAACTGTTCTGCCTGCGGCTATGGAACCCTGACCTGTCCACCGGACGTGCTACCTGTCCCAGAGCTGCTGTTTTCAACTCTCTAGAGACTGCAGGAGCGGTAGAGATACTCTTAATGATCGGCTATGAAAAGCCAACTGACATTTACTCCTGATTATTATTTGACCATGCTGGTCATTTATGAACATTTGAACATCTTGGCCATGTTCTGTTATAATCTCCACCCGGCACAGCCAGAAGAGGACTGGCCACCCCTCATAGCCTGGTTCCTCTCTAGGTTTCTTCCTAGGTTTTGGCCTTTCTAGGGAGTTTTTCCTTGCCGCCGTGCTTCTACACCTGCATTGCTTGCTGTTTGGGGTTTTAGGCTGGGTTTCTGTACAGCACTTCGAGATATTAGCTGATGTACGAAGGGCTATATAAAATAAACTTGATTTGATTTGATTACCTTGCTGTCTCAGGGTTGCTGTCTCCCCTCGTGTCCCAGAGGTCACGGTACAGATGTTGGTTCGGTCTCTGCTAAACTGTTTCGTGCTGGTGATGTCATAGAGGCCCCGGTCATCTACCGTGGTCCTGGTCTGGGTGGTTCCGGGGTCCAAGGGCATATCAAAGGGAAGGTTAGTGGACCAGGTGAGTTTAGGCTCGGGGTAGATATCTTTGGAACTGCAGGTGATGATGTCATCTGATAACTGTATGTTCACCAAGTGGACTGGAGCTGCAACAAAGTAGACATTACAGATGGAGCAGCCATAAAGTGATCATCACAGACAGACAGACAGATAGACATTCCTTACCCTCCACTGATATGTTAATGAAGGACTCCTTGTTGCCTTTAATAGTGCTGGTGTAACACTTGTATCTACCCTGGTCCTGGAGAGTGATCGCGCTCAGCAGTAGTGATGCGTTTCCTTTGTGGATCTGGTCATTGAACAGGGCTGTTCTCCTTCTGTAACGCAGGCTCTGCTGTTGGAGCTGATCTGTACTGTAGTAGTAGGTGTGGACAGTCAGGTCCCCAACTGGTTTCAGCCAGTGGATGACTTCCTCACTCCCAGGCATAAAGCTGCAGGGCACGACACAATCCTCTGAGAACACACAGGTTACATAGACGTCTGTAAACAGAAACATACACACACAAGTTAAATGGGCATCTGAAGCAGAGTGGAACAAGCAGACCCACGTGTATACTGTAGTGTATTTGTTGACTTTACTGTAGTATTCACTGTAGTGTACAGTAATATTTACTATAGTATAAGCGCAGTAGTAATATTAACTATAGTATAAACACTGTAGTAAAAGAAAACTGTAGTATATACTATAGAGTGGTGAGGGAGAGGAGTCTACCTTGTCCGGAAACTACTTCACCATTCATTTTCTGGATTCAGGTTCACGCAAACGTCCATTTTAAGCTTTGTTTTACTATTGACACTTACAGTTGATTTCTGGATTGTAAATCGATTCGCTGACCTTAAATATTTGACATCTGATATATTCATTTCAGTCTCTGAATTGTTCAATCTAACTTTTCACCACCAGCTCCTTAAATCAAGGCATTAAAACTACAATCTGTGTCCTGAATTAGCCTAGTGTGCATGTGCGTAGGGCTGTCGCGGTGACCGTATTACCGCCACAGCTGCGGTCACGAGTCATGAAGGCAGTCAAATTCCACATGACCGTTTAGTCAAGTTATTTAGGCTTCTCCAAGCTCTGATGCTGCTGATGGTCACGGACTACAAAAGGAAAACCAGCTATGTTGCGGACACCGACGCCTTGCTTCCAGACAAGCTAAATACGTTCTTTGCCCTCTCTGAGGATAACACTGTGCAACCGACGTGGCCAGCTACCAAGGACTGTGGGCTCTCCTTCTCTGTGGACAACGTGAGTAAGACATTTAAACGTGTTAACCCTTGCAAGGCTGCAGGCCCAGACGGCATCCCTAGCCGCATCCTCAGAGCACGCGCAGACCAGCTGACTGGTGTGTTTAAGGACATATTCAATCTCTCCCTATCCCAGTCTGCTGTCCCCACATGCTTCAAGATGGGCACCATTGTTCCTGTTCACAAGAATGCAAAGGTAACTGAACTAAATGACTATTGCCCAGTAGCACTCGCTTCTGCTTTGAGAGACTAGTCAAGGATCATATCACCTCCACCTTACCTGTCACCCTAGACCCACTTCAATTTGCTTACCGCCCCAATAGGTCCACAGACGATGCAATCACCATCGCACTGCACACTGCCCTAACCCATCTGGACAAGAGGAATACCTATGTAAGAATGCTGTTCATTGACTATAGCTCAGCATTCAACACCATAGTACCCTCCAAGCTCATTAAGCTCGGGGCCCTGGGTCTGAACCCCGCCCTGTGCAATTGGGTCATCCCAATTGCACACCACCTGACGGGCCGCCCCCAGGTGGTGAAGGTAGGAAACAACACCTCCACTTCGCTGACCCTCAACACTAGGGCCCCGCAAGGGTGCGTGCTCAGCCCCCTCCTGTATTCCCTGTTCACCCATGACTGTGTGGCCATGCATGTCTCCAACTCAATCATCAAGTTTGCAGATGACACAACAGTAGTAGGCTTGATTACCAACAATGACAAGACAGCCTACAGGGAGGAGGTGAGGGCTCTGGGAGTGTGGTGTCAGGAAAATATAATCTCAGTCAACATCAAAAAATCAAAGGAGATGATCATGGACTTAAGGAAACAGCAAAGGGAGCACCCCCCGATCCAAATTGACAGGACACCAGTGGAGAAGGTTGAAAGTTTTAAGCTCCTCGGCGTACATATCACCAACAAACTGAAATGGTCCACCCACACAGACAGTGTGGTGAAGAAGGCGCAACAGCGCCTCTTCAACCTCAGGAGGTGGAAGAAATGTGGCTTTTACAGATGCACAATTGAGAGCATCCTGTCGGGCTGTATCACCGCCTGGTACTGCAATTGCACCGCCCACAACCGCAGGGCTCTCCAGAGGGTAGTGAGGTCTGCACAACGCATCACTGGGGGCAAACAACCTGCCCTCCAGGACACCTACAGCATCCAATGTCACAGGAAGGCCAAAAAGATCATCAAGGACATCAACCACCTGAGCCACGGCCTGTTCACCCTGATATCATCCAGAAGGCGAGGTCAGTACAGGTGCATCAAAGCTGGGACCGAGAGACTGCTTCTATCTTAAGGCCATCAGACTGTTAAATAGCAATCACTAGCACAGAGAGGCTGCAGTCTACATACACAGACTTGAAATCATTGAGACTTTAATAAATGGAACGCTAATCACTTTAATAATGTTTACATATCTTGCATTACTCATCTCATATGTATATACTGTATTCTATCCTATCTACTGTATCTTAGTCTATGTCACTCTGACATTGCTCGTCCATATATTTATATATTCTTAATTGCATTCCTTTACTTAGATTTGTGTGTATTAGGTATTTGTTGTGAAATTATTAGATATTACTTGTTAGCTATTGCTGCACTGTCGGAACTAGGGGTGGCAAAAGGTTGCATCCCTGAGCTGACAAGGTAAAAATCTGTCGTTCTGCCCCTGAACAAGGCAGTTAACCCACTGTTCCTAGGCCGTCATTGAAAATAAGAATTTGTTCTTAACTGACTTGCCTACTTAAATAAAGGTAAAATAAATACACTAGAAGCACAAGCATTTCACTACACCCACAAAACATCTGCTAAACATGTGTATGTAACAAATAACATTTGATTTGATCATTAGTAGCCTACCAAACTTGCTAACTGCCTGGTACTCAGCACTCTGTTGTCCCTCTAATCACTCTGACATCAATGCAAATGTTATTGAAAATCTAATCTAACATTTAGGGGCGACAGTGTTGGGCCAGTAACCGAAAGGTTGCTGGATTGAATCTCTGAGCTGACAAGGTAAAAATATGTCGTTCTGCCACAGAGCAAGGTAGTTAACCCGCTGTTCCCTGGGTGCCGAAGATGTGGATGTTGATTAACGTTCTAAACACGTTTCATGGGACGTTGCAAGAAAATTAATGTGTC
Source organism: Salvelinus alpinus (assembly GCF_045679555.1). Taxonomy (NCBI): domain Eukaryota; kingdom Metazoa; phylum Chordata; class Actinopteri; order Salmoniformes; family Salmonidae; genus Salvelinus; species Salvelinus alpinus. The sequence continues at coordinate 64,778,100 of NC_092093.1, forward strand.
CAGTTTTCTGAGGATTGGGAGAATATTCCATCAACGTTCCACCAAACATACACAGAAGATGTTTGCCATGTTTTGGGAATATACAATATTAGTGTCCAAGACACGTTTCATTGAACGTTGCAAGAACATTCATGTGTCGTCCAGTTTTCTGAGGGTTAGAAGAATATTCTGTCAACGTCTCACCAAACATACAGACATGGATATAGAACAAGACAAGGCACGTTTCATGGGAACGTTGTAAGAACATTTCTGTGTATCAGTTGTCAGGACGTCGCCTGATGATTCTAAAGAAACGTTGCCCCCCCCATATTTTAAAATTACACCTTGTTAGTTGCCAAACCCATGATTGGTGAACCACTGATGCATTCACAGCTCTTTTTTGTCTGTTGGCAAGGTTACACGCACACAGTGCTTTTAACATGTTTTCAACTTACATATAAACACACGTGATTATATTGGGCATGTTAATTTATACAGAAATTATTATTCAACATGTCGTCACCTGGGATTTGAACTCACAACCTTTTGGTTCACTGCATTCAGATATTCATTCTACACTACCATGTCTGTGGAAGTTATCAGTTACTTTGATTATTCTCTCATCATTGATTTGATAGTTGTCTAATGTTGGTGGGGCATATTTAACCTTTTTTAATGATACTCATGAATCACTACAATCAATAAAGTGTTTCTTGATTGTACTTTTACCAGAGCTGATAGTTACTTCAAAGTGCATTGATCCTATTGTTTACACCTATCAAGTTGTTTCAGATCTACACAAGTGCCGAGGGAGGAGGGGTTAGGGTTTCTTCTGGACAGAGCCTAACTACACTGGTCAAATAAGAACAAGCTCTACAGATATCCCTTATTTGGACAGTGTTTAGGGTGTTCGTCATTGGTGGTGGTCTGGGTTTGAGACGTGCTAGTGGAGTCACCATGCTCTCACATTCCTACTCTCCCCTATCGGATCTCAATCCCAGACCACCAGCACCAATGACTAACTCCCATATCGCTGTCCCATAAGGGATATATCTAGGGCATGTGCTTATTGGACCAGTATAGTATAGGGTGAATGCACTTTGAACTAAATCTCAGCTCTGTTAAAGGTAGACTCAAGAAAATATTTTATTGATCATGGTGATTCAGGAGTATCATTAAAACACGTTAATATGCCCCACCAACATTAGTCAACTATACAGAAAGCCCTTAAGTTTCTGAAATACGTGAAGAAAATCAATGATGAGAGAATAGTCTGATGAACTGATACCTGACATGGTGGCGAAGCAGGAAGATTGGAGTACCGTGAACCAAGAGGTTGGAGTTCAAAATCCCATGTTAGAACATGTTGAATAATAATTACTGCAATGTTCTCATTTAACGTGTGTAGAACATTAATAGTTTATATTCTGAGAATATGTCAACCATGTTCTGTGTGTTGTTGGTGGGACGTTGATGGAATAATCTCCTAAACCATAGAAAACTGGACACGAATGTTCTTGCACCATTCTCATTTAACGTGTCTAGAACATTCATATTTTATGTTCTCAGAACATGGTAACCACATTCTGGGTATGTTTAATTTAACATTTCGAGAATGGTCTCTTGGTGATGGGTTCTGACTTCTCAACTTGAAATATGGAATATCCTTGTTCATGGTACGGAGGGAGAGAGGTGAATGCGAGGGGAATGCGTTCTGTCAGAACACATTATTGTTAGACATCAGGTATCCTTTGGAAAGGAGAAGGGCCACAGTCTGGTTGCTACACGAGAAGTGAATGATTATCTGTAGGAGGAATTTATATGGTGGAGTCAATCAAGGTTGCATATAAGCCATGGCCTCGGAATGTTACTGAGTAAGGGAAAGGCAATCACATGGTTGCTGTCACTGATAAGGATGGATAGCGGTGGATTAGTGAGGAATGGGGGCCGAGGAGGAGAACAAACATAGGAGGAAGGTTTAAATACCAGTGCTTGAATCAACATGTCGTTGTCTGTTCTGTTGTCTGACCCTTTGGGGGAAAAAACGTAATTTGAGCTTTTCATAGTTGTCCGCCAGTTTTTACCCTGTTATTTAGAACCTAACATCGGAAACAGGAACATTCCTATTAAAACGTTATTTAATTACCTAATGAGACTCTTGGGTGGGGAATAGGCAGGGTATATGCTATTTAAATACTGTAGTATTTACTATAGTTAACAAAAATGACTTTTGTGATTTTGCGGACATTACTGCAGTATTTACTACAGAGTTCTGTTATAGATAATACTGTAGTATTTACTATATCATTCTAGAGTATACTACAACATTCTATAGTAAGTAATGCACATGATCGAGGGATACTTCCTTGTGCAGTATAGTATTCTACAGTATACTACTGTTTAATACAGAATTCTATAGTATTATAGTATTCTGTAGAAAAGTGTTGTATATTTCCATGTGAGTGTAATACATACAAAAATGCAGGTAAACACTCTTGGATTTTGTATTGGTATTTGGTCATGGCAATCCTTGATACTGTACATTACTTTGCCTTTACTCCTGACTCCTTTACTCCTGAGATAGCTTAGTCAAAAACTCAGTTATCCAGTCTGTATCACATCCGGACGTGATTGGGAGTCCTATAGGGCGGCGCACAATTGGCCCAGCGTCATCCGGGTTTGGCCGGGATAGGGCGTCATTGTAAATAAGAATTTGTTATTTAACTGACTTGCCAAGTTAAATAAAAGTTAAATAAAATAATTTTAAAATACTGTAAGTTAAACTGACCAGCAAAACTGTCTTGATTTGGGTACATGGCTCTTTAGACAAAGGCTTGGCGCTCCATTCTGGTGTACGTTTGGTCAGACAGTCAGGAGAAACCACTGCCACCTCACCCTGGCCCAGCCACACTCTGACCTGAAGAAAGACTACTGCACCTTATTCCTCCCTCTTACTCATAGCACAGCACCACCTATTCCAGGAAACGCAGAGATTTACTTGTACTGTATATTAATAACCTCTACTTGCTACCAAACCCGGATCCGGGAGCACCCCCCACAGTAAAAAAGCTGACTAGCATAGCCTAGCATAGCGTCACAAGAAAATAGTAGCATCTAAATATCATTAAATCACAAGTCCAAGACACCAGATGAAAGATACAGATCCTGTGAATCCAGCCATCATTTCTGATTTTTAAAATGTTTTACAGGGAAGACACAATATGTAAATCTATTAGCTAACCACTGATAGCAAAAGACCTCATTTTTTTTTCACCATTTTTTTCCTGCATCAGTAGCTATCACTAATTCGACTAAATAAAGATATATATAGCCACTAACCAAGAAACAACTTCATAAGATGACAGTCTGATAACATATTTATGGTATAGGATAGTTTTTTTGTGCATTTGTGCATTTTTCAGGTATAAATTACAGTTTACCATTGCAGCTGCAATCTGAAATAGCGTTGGAAGCAGCCGGAATAATTACAGAGACCGACGTCAATTACCAAAAGAATCATCCTAAAACACTTCAGAAAAATACACAGCCTACAGCAATCTAAAGACACAGATCTTGTGAATCCAGAGAATATTTCAGATTTTCTAAGTGTTTTACAGCGAAAACACAATATAGCATTATATGAGCGTACCACAATAGCCAGAATCACAACCGCATTTACCAGCTGTAAATGTTAGCGATCGTAATAACCCAACAAAAGATATATAATTTTACTAACCTGGATTTACTTCATCAGATGACAGTCCTGTAACATCATGTTACACAATGCATATAGCTTTTGTTCGAAAATGTGCATATTTAGCAGCATAAATCGTGGTTATACTATGTAATCACTACAAACATTGCATGTATTCTGGCCGGCGCCATTTTGGATTAGCGCCTATTCTTATAAAAATACTATTCATAAACTTGACAAAAAAATATAAGTTGGACAACAATCGAAAGATAAATTAGTTCTTAATGCAATCGCTATGTTAGATTTTTAAAATTAACGTTACTAGACATATAGTGTGCGTTGCAGCCAGACCAGTGCCTGCAAAAGTGGCGCGCAAACACTATGACATTTTTCCACATAAATACGTAATAACATCATAAATAGTTCCTACTTTTGGACGAGCTTCCATCAGTATCTTGGGCAATGTGTCTTTTCTTCAAAAGAATAGTTGCTTTGTTGTAAAACGTCCTCTTCACCTTTGGAACTAGCTGCTACCATTAGCTATGTCGCACAAACATGTCCAAATCCTCAAACTAGATACAAAGGAAATTCAGAAAAATAGCACTATACTCGCATAAACTGATATAAATCGGTTTCAAATAACATCGTTATGATGTTTCTAAAACCTATATTTAATTAAATTACAGACGGATACATCTCTGGTCGATAACTGAGCGTTCCAAAATTTCATCCTGAGTTGTTGCCAGGCGCCATTACGAACGAGGAAAAGAAATGTACTCTCGTTCCATCCGGCTTTATAACCTCGGACAGCTACGTAGAGAGCCGATTCCACTTCTCATTGGTTACTGACATCCAGGGGAAGGCGGGGGCAGTTCATTTCCAGCCATAGGATATACACAGGCTTTAAAACTGAACCCAGATCAGAGGATAATTCTCAGACCTTCGCAAGTCATGTCAGGATTTTTGCTGTAGAGGGAGTTCTGGGTCACCCACAGACATAATTCAAACGGTTTTAGAAACTAGACAGTGTTTTCTATCCAATAGTAGTAAGGATATGCATATTGTACGATCAAGAATTGAGCAATAGGCCGTTTAATTTGGAGACCAATTTTCGCTAAGTCGAAACAGCACCCCCTATATTCTCAAGATTAAATAACTGTGTCACGTTCCTTGGGTATGAAGAGAATGTGACCATTCAGGCTGTGCACTCATAAAATAATAACTTGTTCCTTTACCATGCTCCTTTTCTGAACATCAAACATTTTCACAATAATCATAATAATGCAGTCTCCACCACACTGTAAAAAAATGATGTTGATTCAATGTACAATTATAAGGCAACCAGCTGCAATAGGATTGTGAGTTGGCTGAAGATAATTTTTACACACAAACTTTTTGTTGTGAGTTTGCTCAACAACATTTCTGTTTGAGCACAATCCCATTGCAGCTGGTTGCCTTATAATTGTACGTTGAATCAACATACTTTTTTCCAGTACAAAGTCTGTGCGTAAATGGTTTTGCTTTGACAAATAAAACACTTATAAAACACTTAAGATCACATTAATTTCTCTGTGCTGTGGGTGAGCTGCCCAAATTAAACTATGATAAGATGCAGTAATAATGAGCAATAAAAATAACATGTCTTATATTGATTTGTTTATAACCAAAATGTTTTCAAATTATACATTTTCTGAATTACCATGTTTCACCCTCAACCCTTATCCAGATGGAGAGAGGTTTACAGATGTTCTGGAGACAGATGTTCCAAAACACAACTCAGTTGTTAACATCTCACCTGTTACTCCCTTATCAAGTCAGATTGTATCAGTAGTACCTGTTCAGGCTGGGCGTGGAAATTAGTCAGAGTTATGTTGTATTTTCAGAGTTAAGTTTATTTCATTAACCCATGCCCTTCTGAAAAGCTATCATCGAGGCAAAGGGTGGCTACTTTGAAGAATCTAAAATATATTTTGATTTGTTTAACACTTTTTTGGTTACTACTTGATTCCATATTTGTTATTTAATAGTTTTGATGTCTTCATTGTTATTCTACAATTTAGAAAGTAGTAAAAATAAAGAAAAAACATTGAATAATTAGGTGTGTCCAAACTTTTGACTGGTACTGTACATCCCTCATTGGCCTATCCCTCTGTTCTTTCACATATCTACTATTCACAAAGAACCTGTCAGAATCCCTCAACCTTGATCCACCCTCCTCTACTGTCTTTAGTACCTGAGCATATGACATCTTCTGCACTACTTTGACCCTGGCCACCTCAACCTGCCTCTCTGACCCTGGCCACCTCAACCTGCCTCTCTGACCCTGGCCACCTCAACCTGCATCTCTGACCCTGGCCACCTCAACCTGCCTCTCTGACCCTGGCCACCTCAACCTGCCTATCTGACCCTGGCCACCTCAACCTGCCTCTCTGACCCTGGCCACCTCAACCTGCCCCTCTCGTACTGGACACCTCCGATCCCCGGCAACATGGGCAACCCTACAGTTGGCACACATACATTTTTTCCACTGAAACTACACAGTCCTCTGTCCCATGTCCTCCTGCACACTTTCCACATCTTGGATTCTCCCTCCCACACGCAGCTGCAACATGCCCATAAACGTGACACCTATAACACCTCAGTATATTCGGCACAAAAGCTCTAACAGCATAACTCATATATACAAATATTAGTTTGTCAGGTAAAGACTCTAAATCAAAGTTCAAAAGAACAGAGGAAGTCTGCCTAGAAGGCCAGCATCCCGGAGTCCCCTCTTCACTGTTGACGTTGAGATTGGTGTTTTGCGGGTACTATTTATTGAAGCTGCCAGTTGAGGACTTGTGAGGCGTCTGTTTCTCAAACTAGACACTCTAATGTACTTGTCCTCTTGCTCAGTTGTGCACCGGGGCCTCCCACTCCTCTTTCTATTCTGGTTAGAGCCAGTTTGCGGTGTTCTGTGAAGGGAGTAGTACACAGCATTGTACCAGATCTTCAGTTTCTTGGCAATTTCTCACATGGAATAACCTTCATTTCTCAGAACAAGAATAGACTGTCGAGTTTCAGGAGAAAGTTCTTTGCTTCTGGCCATTTTGAGCCTGTAATCGAACCCACAAATGCTGATGCTCCAGATACTCAACTAGTCTAAAGAAGGACAGTTTTATTTTTTCTTTAATCAGCACAACAGCTTTCAGCTGTGCAAACATAATTGCAAAAGGGTTTTCTAATGATCAATTAGCCTTTTAAAATGATAAACTTGTATTAGCTAACACAATGTGCCATTGGAACACAAGAGTGATGATTGCTGATAATGGGCCTCTGTACGCCTATGTAGATATTCCATAAAAAATCAGACATTTCCAGCTACAATAGTCATTTACAACATTAATAATGTCTACATTGTATTTCTGATCAATTTGATGTTATTTTAATGGGCAAAAAATTTGCTTTTCTTTCAAAAACAAGGCATTTCTAAGTGACCCCAACCTTTTGATCGGTAGTGTAGGTGACAGCCACATGGTGGTACCACAGATAGAACAATGAGACAAATATTTCACTGGGTGTATACTAAGCAAAAATATAAACGCAATATGTAAAGTGTTGGTCCCACGTTTCATGAGCTGAAATAAAAGATCCCAGAATTTTTGATACACACAAAACCGGACAAATTTGTTTACATCCCTGTTAGTGAGCATTTCTCCTTCGCCAAGATAATCCATCCACCTGATAAGTGTGGCATATCATTTATCCAATCAGATCAAAACACACACACACACACACACACACACACACACACACACACACACACACACACACACACACACACACACACACACACACACACACACACACACACACACACACACACACACACACACACACACACACAGAGCGGAATACATCAGAAAAGAGGGCAGAGAAATCACAGGACAGGATGGAGCAACACATGGAATCAGAGAGAATCAGAACCAGGTTAGACATGGAACACATCTCCAGAATAATCACACTTGTTGAGTCATTACCCTCTGGTGCAGTGTTTCTCTTCTCTGTTCTAGCCTCCCACACGGGCACATGATTCAACTAATCAAGTGCTTGATGATTAATTGATTAACTAAATCAGGTGTGCTAGTGAAGGGCTAGAACATAATTATGATCTGGTGTATACCCATGCAGAAATAATAATGTTTCCCAGTTCATAAAAGCAGAAACACTTAACATGATCACACTTAATGATACCAACAAGTATTCAGCTGTTCTTTACTTCTTTATATCTTTTATTTTAATTTCCCCTTTATTTTAGCAGAGAGTCCCACTGAGACCAAGGTAGAGACCAAGGGAACCCTGCATGACCAACCGCAATTACTTGTACACATTAAATACTTCCATCAAAAGTATTAAGTGTTGATCAGAGTTATCTGGCTAACTTATTGATTCTGGTGTGTAAAAAAACACCCTGGTGTTGGTTTGTGTTCTGGTTAGGATTTTGGGGGTTAGTGTTAGGAAGGAATGGACTAAATGACTTAATATTATTACTACGTCTATAAAGTGTGTGTTCAGTGCTATATTGTGTATAGCTCTGTAGTGACTAAGTTACTTCCTATAAAAAAGAGAGAACTGAAAAGCACACTTGCGTGAGATAGTTACTACCCTGGTCCATGTTTAGAGAACATTAGGGAGGAAGAGGGGAGAGAGGAGGCCAAAGAGAGAACTGCTCCCAATTTCTTTTGAGAGTGAGGAGTTTGACTGGACTGAACCAACTGGTTACTTGGAGAACAAACACACACAGAAAAATCCCTGTGCTTTGAGGGAGAGTCAGGGGGGTAATTAGTTAGGAGGTGGGTATGACCAGTGGTGGAAAAAGTACCCAATTGTCATACTTGAGTAAAAGTAAAGATACATTCATAGAAAATTACTAAAGTCAAAGTCAAAGTCACCCAGTAAAATTCTACTTGAGTAACAGTCTAAAAGTATTTGGTTTCAAATATACTTAAGTATCAAAAGTAAATGTAATTGCTAAAACATACTTAAGTATCAAAAGTAAAAGTATAAATCATTTCAAATTCCTTATATTAAGCAAACAACATTACACCATTTTCTTGTTTTTTACATTTACGGAAAGCCAGGGGCACGCTCCCACACTTAGACATAATTTACAAACAAAGCATGTGTTTAGTGAGCCCGCCAGATCAGAGGCAGTAGGGATGACCAGGGATGTTCTCTTGATAAGTGTGTGAATTAGACCATTTTCCTGTCCTGCTAAGCATTCAAAATGTAACAAGTACTTTTGAGTGTCATTGAAAATGTATGGAGTAAAAAGTACATAGTTTTCTTTAGGAATGTAGTGAAGTAAAAGTAAAAGATGTCAAAAATAGAAATAGTAAAGTAAAGTACAGATATCCCCCAAAAGTAGTACTTTTAAGTATTTTTACCTAAGTACTTTATACCACTGGGTATGACAACACACACGCGCACGCACGCACGCACACACGCACACACACACACACACATTAGAGAGAACTCAAATACTGATAGATATGTGGACGTTCAAAGACACACACTAATGCGCACACACCTGGTCGTAGATGTTAATCCTGTGTAATTACAGTATATGCCATATTTGTATTAATTCGCAAGTGGAGTACAGCCTGATTACTGAAGGGAGTGTGTGTGTACAGTGGGGAGAACAAGTATTTGATACACTGCCGATTTTGCAGGTTTTCCTACTTACAAAGCATGTAGAGGTCTGTAATTTTTATCATAGGTACACTTCAACTGTGAGAGACTGAATCTAAAACAAAAATCCAGAAAATCACATTGTATGATTTTTAAGTAATTAATTTGCATTTTATTGCATGACATAAGTATTTGATACATCAGAAAACCAGAACTTAATATTTGCTACAGAAACCTTTGTTTGCAATTACAGAGATCATACGCTTCCTGTAGTTCTTGACCAGGTTTGCACACACTGCAGCAGGGATTTTGGCCCAATCCTCCATACAGACCTTCTCCAGATCCTTCAGGTTTCGGGGCTGTCGCTGGGCAATACGGACTTTCAGCTCCCTCCAAAGATTTTCTATTGGGTTCAGGTCTGGAGACTGGCTAGGCCACTCCAGGACCTTGAGATGCTTCTTACGGAGCCACTCCTTAGTTGCCCTGGCTGTGTGTTTCGGGTCGTTGTCATGCTGGAAGACCCAGCCACGACCCATCTTCAATGCTCTTACTGAGGGAAGGAGGTTGTTGGCCAAGATCTCGCGATACATGGCCCCATCCATCCTCCCCTCAATACGGTGCAGTCGTCCTGTCCCCTTTGCAGAAAAGCATCCCCAAAGAATGATGTTTCCACCTCCATGCTTCACGGTTGGGATGGTGTTCTTGGGGTTGTACTCATCCTTCTTCTTCCTCCAAACATGGCGAGTGGAGTTTAGACCAAAAAGCTCTATTTTTGTCTCATCAGACCACATGACCTTCTCCCATTCCTCCTCTGGATCATCCAGATGGTCCTTGGCAAACTTCAGATGGGCCTGGATATGCGCTGGCTTGAGCAGGGGGACCTTGCGTGCGCTGCAGGATTTTAATCCATGGCGGCGTAGTGTGTTACTAATGGTTTTCTTTGAGACTGTGGTTCCAGCTCTCTTCAGGTCATTGACCAGGTCCTGCCGTGTAGTTCTGGGCTGATCCCTCACCTTCCTCATGATCATTGATGCCCCACGAGGTGAGATCTTGCATGGAGCCCCAGACCGAGGGTGATTGACCGTCATCTTGAACTTCTTCCATTTTCTAATAATTGCGCCAACAGTTGTTGCCTTCTCACCAAGCTGCTTGCCTATTGTCCTGTAGCCCATCCCAGCCTTGTGCAGGTCTACCATTTTAGCCCTGATGTCCTTACACAGCTCTCTGGTCTTGGCCATTGTGGAGAGGTTGGAGTCTGTTTGATTGAGTGTGTGGACAGGTGTCTTTTATACAGGTAACGAGTTCAAACAGGTGCAGTTAATACAGGTAATGAGTGGAGAACAGGAGGGCTTCTTAAAGAAAAACTAACAGGTCTGTGAGAGCCGGAATTCTTACTGGTTGGTAGGTGATCAAATACTTACGTCATGCAATAAAATGCAAATTAATTACTTAAAAATCATACAATGTGATTTTCTGGATGTTTGTTTTAGATTCCGTCTCTCACAGTTGAAGTGTACCTATGATAAAAACTACAGACCTCTACATGCTTTGTAAGTAGGAAAACCTGCAAAATCGGCAGTGTATCAAATACTTGTTCTCCCCACTGTATATGTGTGTGTATGTGCTTGTGCATGTGTGTGTGTGCCCTCCCTCAGTTAGTAGATTAGTGAGAGATTGCCAGGGCTGCAGATAAGAGGATTTGAGTGGAATTTGTGTCATTCTATCGGCGGAGGAATAGATTTATATTGATTTTAATCAGAGAGAGACAGATTCACTGAACCACAGATAATATAGATGGGGAGAGATAGAGAGAGGCAGAGAAGGTGTCAGAGGTAAACACAGAAAGAGAGAGAGCAAGCAACTGACGAGAGGAGAGAGAATATTAGAGAGAAGATAGAGGTTCTCCAAAACAAAAACACACGACACGCTGGCCGGGTGTTTCTACACTTGGAGAAAGAATGAAAGATCAATGGAACATCAGGACACTTTTATGAGGACGAAGAGCTAACAACACACTCATCACATCTTGGAGTATTTGAAGAAATGCAGCTGTGTGGTGAGTGATCATCGACCACAACCATCAACATTGCAACCACGACCACAACCATCAACAGTGCAACAAGGACCACAACCATCATCACTGCAACCACGACCACAACCATCAACTGTGCAACAACGACCACAACCATCATCACTGCAACCACGACCACAACCATCATCACTGCAACCACGACCACAACCATCAACAGTGCAACAAGGACCACAACCATCATCACTGCAACCACGACCACAACCATCATCACTGCAACCACGACCACAACCATCATCACTGCAACCACGACCACAACCATCATCACTGCAACCACGACCACAACCATCATCACTGCAACCACGACCACAACCATCAACAGTGCAACAAGGACCACAACCATCAACCCCAACCCCTGACTGTGATCGGAGCGATCATAGTTCTATTGGAGTCCCTGCTTTAAGTGACCGTCATTTATTTTTCTAATATGCTTTTATTAGTTCATGTTTCCCTGGAAAAACAGTGACACATGTTATTGCTCTGTGGACTATACTGGCTACATAAAGATGAACTGAACTCCTGACCTCTAACTCCAACCCTGACCACATCATGAACGCTGTCCTTCTGGCCGTGAAGTGGCTGTGCTTGGTCTGGGCCGTGACGTGGCCTGTAACAATGGTGACAGGGATCCGTAACCCGGGACGACGGAGGCACAAAGACGTTTACGTGGGGGAGCACAGCAAGAACAAACACAGAGGGTAGGAGGACACATACTATAGGCACGCATGCTGGCCGGGTGTTGGGGTCAATTCCTTTTGAATTCCAGTCAATTCAGAAAGTACACTGAAATTCAAACTCTCCAATGTTTGGAATTGGAATTTGGTTTACTTTCTGAATTGACTGGAATTGAAATGGAATTGACCCCAACCCTGGCATGCACACACATAACTTCGTAACCCTGTAAACCACATACCTCCATAACCCTATACATCCTGTAATTCAGTGCTTCTCAAACCTCTCCTGGGGACACACAACCGTTCCATGTATTTGATCTATTCAGTGCTACAACAAAATTGTGAAATGTCTGGCAGTCCCAAGGAGACGTTTGAGAACCATTGCTGTTATTTTTTCATTGCTCTTACTCCCCGACCTGGGGTCCACCTTGGCTTCCAGCTATATCAGTCTTCATCAAGTTACGGAGTGCCGGCCCGGAAGAAGTCTGGAGTGATTCCAGGGAGTAGCTAATTACCAAATTTGGCAGTGTGTGTATGTGGGAGGGCTGTTGTGAAAACCGCAGGCTGTGTTTCTTCAATCAAACCCTACAATTACATTCTTATTAAAGAAACATATTTCTCAACTATTGCAGGGTGTTGGGGTGTGTGGGTTTATAATGTGTGTTGTCTTTCCAGGCGTATAGACCATAAACTGACGAGGCAGGACAGCACCAAGTCTCTACTCATTAAGACTGAACAGCTGCTGAGGATCGAGGAGCACGACTTCGCTATGAGACCTGGCTTTGGAGGTGAGAAACACGCATGTCCACCATACACAGGAAACACTAAAACTAATCCAATCAGTCACTCTCTGTCCCCCTTTAATGATGCGTACGATGGCTGTGCTATGAGAGGATCTGCAGGCCACTGGGTTTCCCTGAACACATCGCTCCCAAACCAACACTGACCCACATTACACTGTGTGTGTGTGTGTGTAACAGATGTGAAATGGCTAGCTAGTTAGCGGGTACGCGCTAGTAGCGTTTCAATCAGTTACGTCACTTGCTCTGAAACCTAGAAGTAGTGTTGCACCTTGCTCTGCAAGGGCCGCGGCTTTTGTGGAGCGATGGGTAACGACGCTTCGTGGGTGTCAGTTGTTGATGTGTGCAGAGGGTCCCTGGTTCGCGCCCGAGGTCGGGGCGAGGGGACGGTCTAAAGTTATACTGTTACATGTGTGTGTGTGTGTGTGTGTGTGTGTGTGTGTGTGTGTGTGTGTGTGTGTGTGTGTGTGTGTGTGTGTGTGTGTGTGTGTGTGTGTGTGTGTGTGTGTGTGTGTGTGTGTGTGTGTGGCCTACATACTACCCAAAGGCCTTCATACTACCCAAACAAGTAATTGACAGTGAGAGAGAGAGTTGACTGGTTAATAAGGCTTTAACTTTAATATAGAGATGTTTATTCTGTTGGTTTATGAGTCACTCTGTGTAACAGGAGGAAGCAGAGGCTTAATTAGAAGATGTGGTGTGTTTGTGTGGTTTGTTTAATTGTGAGGGAGGTTCATTTAAAACAATGTTTATTGGGCTGAAAGGCTGCTAGCATTCAGAGAACATCAACATACTTCACACCCATAAAAAAATGATCAATAAAAACACACACATATAATAATGGCACCACCGTTGATGGCTGCCGTTTTACGGACTCCCAACCAACCGTGCTATTATGTTTATTTTTTTGCATTGTTTGTAACTAATTTTGTACATAATTTTGCTTCTACCGTCTCTTATGACTGAAAATAGTTTCTGGTCATCACAACAGTGATTACTCACCTCCAACTGGACAAAGATTTTGTATTTAATGAGTCTGATGTGAAGGATATACTGGTTTGTCAAGACAAGGCCCAAATCACCGTCATCAGCGTGAAGAAAAGACGGAGAAAAAGGGGGTGGAGTGCCTTGTAAGAATTCGCCGATGAGTAGGTAAACCACCACTACCCTTCGTATTATTGGCCGACGTGCAATCATTGGAAAACAAACTGGACGATCTACGATTAAGACTATCCTACCAACAGGACATTAAAAACTGTAATATCTTATGTTTCACGAGACGTGGCCAAACGACGACACGGATAATATAGAGCTGGCTGGCTTCTCCGTGCATTGGCAGGACAGAGCAGCTACGTCTGGTAAGAAGAGGGGAGAGGGTGTGTCTATTTGTCAATAACTGCTGGTGCGCGATGTCTAATATTAAAGAGGTATTGTTCGCCAGAGATAGAATACCTTATTATAAGCTGTAGAACACACTATCTACCAAGAGAGTTATCATCTATATTTTTCATAGCCGTCTATTTACCATCACAAACCGATGCCAGCACTAAGACTGCACTCAACCAGCTGTATAAGGCCATAAGCAAACAAGAAAATGCTCATCATCCAGAAGCGGCGCTCCTAGTGGCTGGGGACTTTAATTCAGGCAAACTTAAATCCATTTTACCTCATTTCTACCAGCATGTCACATGCAACCAGAGGAAAAAAATACTCTTGACCCTCTTTACTCCACACACAGAGACGCATACAATGCTCTCCCTCGCCCTCCATTTGGCAAATCTGACTATAACTCTATCCTCCTGATTCCTGCATACAAGCAAAAACTAAACCAGTAAGTACCAGTGACTCGCGCAATAGGGAAGTGTTCAGATGACGCGAATGCTACACTACAGGACTGTTTTGCTAGCACAGACTGGAATATGTTCCGGGATCCATCCAATGGCATTGAGGAGTTTACTACCTCAGTCACCGGCTTCATCAATAAGTGCATCAATGACGTCGTCACCACATTGACCGTACGTACATTTCCCAACCAGAAGCCATGGATTACAGGCTACATCCGCACCGAGCTAAAGGCTAGAGCTGCCGCTTTCAAGGAGCGGTACACTAATCCGGACGCTTATAAGTGCTCGTCGGATGTGGCAGGGCTTGAAAAATATTACGGACTACAAAGTGAAACCCAGCCGCGAGCTGCCCAGATGAGCTAAATGCCTTTGATGCTCGCTTCGAGGCAAGAAACACTGAAGCATGCATGAGGGTGTTGGTGTTTGTTTCTCTGTTTTGGTGGTTTGGATGAGGAGCTCTGCCGGTCCTGACCAGATGTGTGTGCGTGTGTGTTCTCAGGTGCAGCCATCCCTGTAGGCATTGATGTTCAGGTGGAGAGCATCGACAGCATTTCAGAGGTCAACATGGTATGAGCCTGTGTACCCTTGGTGTTTAATCTATACATGTGTGTGTATAATCCACACACGTGTCTGAGTGTGTTTAATCATGAGTGTGTGTTCTGCTCAGGACTTCACCATGACTCTGTACCTGCGCCACTACTGGAAGGATGAGCGGCTGGCGTTTCCATCTCGTAGCAACGTGAGCAGGACATTTGATGGGCGTCTGGTGAAGAAGATGTGGGTTCCTGACGTGTTCTTCGTCCACTCCAAGAGGTCCTTCATCCATGACACCACCATGGAGAACATCATGATCAGGGTTTATCCTGACGGAAGCATACTCTACAGCGTCAGGTAGAGCATCAATGTGTGTGTGTGTGTGTGTTACTATATGTAGGTTTACTGTATCTTATCTGTTGGCATACGATTATTATGTGGGTGTTATAGGATCACAGTGACTGCTCTTTGCTCCATGGACTTCAGCAGCTTCCCTCTGGACACACAGAACTGTTCACTGGAACTAGAGAGCTGTGAGTCACACTGACATACACACATCACGCAGCAGCACACATGCACACACACACATACTGTAAATATAAACCTGCATATATAAATATAAACCCTAAATATAAACCTGCACCCACACTAACATTCTGATTGCTGATTGATTGGTTAAACAAGTACACACCAAACTCTCTCTCTCCCTCTCTCCATCCCCCTTTCTAGATGCGTATAATGAGAATGATCTAATGTTGTATTGGAAGAATGGCAACGACTCTCTGAGGACAGATGAGATGGTTCTGTCTCAGTTCTTCATCAAGAAGTTCCACCCTTCCAGTGGGCTGGCCTTCTACAGCAGCACAGGTCTGTCTGGATATTTGTGTGTGTGTTCTGCGTTCCATGTGTCTCATCTCTCATACCATTTAGACCAGGGGTACTCAACTACTATTTGAGAAGGTCCGGTCACACAAATTTCCTAGGTGGCAAGGGTCCGGATAGATATTTATTGGCATAGTAACAAACCCCCACCCAGTTTAAAAGCAAATTTCTTGCAATACTACACATTTTGCCATGTCTTATGTGTTTTCATATGATACCTGAGTGACTCAACAAAATCAATAGGGGCCCCCTGGGGGTCGAGGCCCCTGGGCACGTAATCTGGGCATGATAAATACAAGATTTAGATTGGTACGTTAGGCTAACCAGCTATCTAGCTAACATGGGCTAGTTGATCAACTGGACATTTCTGACAGGTTATAAATAGCTCTCTGACATCTATCAGTGAATTACATAACAAGAGGAAACTGCTGATGCACAACCAAATATCGAAATTGCACCTTGGGCATTACAGTGCCTTCAGAAAGTGTTCACACCCCTTGGCTTTTTCCACATTTTGTTGTGTTACAGCCTGAGTTTCAAATTGATTACATTGAGATTTTATGTCACTGGCCTACACACAATACACCATAATGTATAATGGAATGATGTTTACAAATTAATAAAAAATGAAAAGCTGAAATGTCTTGAGTCAATAAGTATTCAACCCCTTTGTTTTGGTAAGACTAAATAAGTTCAGGAGTAAAAATGTGCTTAACAAGTCACATAATAAGTTGCATGGACATATTGTAATAGTAGTGTTTAACTTGATTTTTGAATGACTGCCTTATAAATCTGCCTTCAAACTGGACAGTTTTATCTCAATCTCTTCATTCAAAGACTCAATCATGGACACTCTTACTGACAGTTGTGGCTGCTTTGCGTGATGTATTGTTGTGGCTGCTTTGAGTGATGTATTGGTGTCTCTACCTACTTGCCCTTTGTGCTGTTGTGCACAATAATGTTTGTACCATGTTTTGTGCTGCTACCATGTTGTGTTTCTACCATGTTGTTGTCATGCTGTGTTGCTACCATGCTGTGCTGTCATGTATTGCTATCTTGCTATGTTGTTGTCTAGGTCTCTCTTTATGTAGTGTTGTGTTTTCTCTCTTGTCGTGATGTGTGTTTTGTCCTATATTTATATGTTCATATTTTTTAAACATTTTATCCCTGCTCCCGTCGCGCAGGAGGTCTTTTGCCTTTTGTTAGGCCGTCATTGTAAATAAGAATTTGTTCTTAACTGGCTTGCCTAGTTAAATAAAGGTAAAATTATCTGTAAGGTCCCTCAGTCGAGCAGTCAATTTCAAACACAGATTCAACCCCAAAGACCAGGGAAGTTTTCCAATGCCTTGCGAAGAAGGGCACGTATTGGTAGATGGATCAAAAAAGCATACATTGAATATCCCTTTGAGTATGGTGAAGTTATTAATTTCACTTTGGATGGTGTATCAAGTCACCACAAAGATACAGGCGTCCTTCTTGACTTAGTTGCCGGAGAGAAAGGAAACTGCTCAGGGATTTATTTCACCATGAGGCCAATGGTGACTTTAAAACAGTTACAGAGTTTAATGGCTGTGATAGGAGAAAACTGAGGATGGATCAACATCATTGTAGTTACTACACAATACAACCTAAATGACCGAGTGAAAAGAAGGAAGCCTGTACAGAATAAAAAATATTCCAAAACATGCATCCTGTTTAGAAATAAGGCACTAAAGTAAAATTGCAAAAATGTGGAAAGAATTTATCTTCATGTCATGAATACAAAACGTTATGTTTGGGGCAAATTTAACCGAACACATCACTGAGTACCACTCTTCATATTTTCAAGCATGGGGGTGGCTGCATCATGTTATGGGTATGCTTGTCATCGGCAAGGACTAGGTATTTTTTGGTGGATAAAAATAAATGGAATAGAGCTGAGCACAGGCAAAATCCTAGAGGAAAACATGGTTCAATCTGCTTTCCAACAGACACTGGGAGATGAATTCACCTTTCAGTAGGACAACAACCCAAAACAGTAGTGCAAATATACACTGGAGTTGCTTACCAAGATGACATTGAATGTTCCTGAGTGGCCTAGTTCGAGTTTTGACTTAAATTGTCTTGAAAATCTATGGCAAGACTTAAAAATGGCTGTCTAACAATGATCAACAATCAATTCGACAGAGCTTGAAGAATTTTAAAAAGATAATTAGCAAATATTGTGCAATCCCGGTGTGTAAAGCTCTTAGAGACTTACCCAGAAATACTTAAAGCTGTAATCACTGCCAAAGGTGATTCTAACATGTATTGACTCAGGAGTGTGAATACTTATCTAAATTAGATATGTCTGTATTTAATTTTCAATCAATTTGCAAACATTTCTAAAAACTGGCTTTCGCTTTGTCATTATGGGGTATTGTGTGTAGATCGGTGAGAAAACAAATATATTTATTCCATTTTGAATTCAGGCTGTAACACATCAAAATGTGGAATAAGGGTATGTATGTAAGGGATTTAGTCACTTTGTCTCAATCTCTCACGCTGTCCCTTTCTTTATCTCTTTTTCTCTCCCCTCTCTCACCCCATCACCTATCCCCTCTCTCCCTCTCTCTCTCTCTCTCTCTCTCTCTCTAGGTTGGTATAACAGGTTGTATATAAACTTCATCCTGAGGAGACATATCTTCTTCTTCATGCTGCAGACATATTTCCCCACCATGCTGATGGTCCTGCTGTCCTGGGTCTCCTTCTGGATTGACAGGAGGGCTGTGCCTGCACGTGTCTCCCTAGGTAAACACAAACACACACCAGGAAACACACCCCTGAAAACACCTGGCTACACACCCAATTCACATGATTATACGCACACTCCTCTCCCTTCAGAGCTCTACAGCCCTAACACGCCTGCCGTCCTCTCCCTTCAGGTATCACTACAGTACTGACCATGTCCACCATCATCACTGGTGTGTCCTCCTCTATGCCACAGGTAAGTGACTGAGTGTGTATGTGTGGGTGGGTGAGGAACTAGCGAGTTTTCTTGAGTGTTTAATTCTTACTCTGTGTGTGTGTGTGTGTGTGTGTGTTTTCCAGGTGTCCTATGTGAAGGCAGTGGACATCTACCTGTGGACCAGCTTCCTGTTTGTGTTCCTGTCAGTGATAGAATATGCTGCTGTCAACTACTGCTCTACGCTGGAGGAGATGAGACGACTGAAGAGAGGAAAGGTCAGAGGTCATCCATATTATACCTGGAGCAGAGAGCGCCTGTCCCTGACAGGATATTTGTGGGGAGAGTATTCTCTCTGCACAACACTGCTCTCTAGTGGTTAGATAGAGAAAGGACGCCAAGAAATCATCACTTCCAGAAATCATCACAAGTTTCTCGCTAACTTTGTCCCCAGGTTGGAGACGATATTAGTTTATCTCCTAGTCTCCATGGTCTATGTGTATACATCTATAGATACACAGTATATCTATATGGAGATGTTATATATCTGTATGTGTGTCTGTCTGTCCCCCCATTCAGCTCCCAACCTCGTACAACGCCAGCAAAGCCATGGCCTTCGACGGCTGTTTCCATGACAGTGACATTGCGCTGACCCCGTTCTCCCGTCTGCCAACCTCCATGACCTCCAACCATCACAGAACTCCACTCCAGAACCCTGAGGACCCCCCCACCGAGGGGACACGTCTCCGCCGGCAACGGTCGGTGCAAGAGAACGTGGATCTGCTACTTAGCAACAGCTACTTGATCGACTCGTACTCCCGCATGGCCTTCCCTCTGTCTTACCTCCTATTCAATACCATCTACTGGAGTATGTACTCCTCCTGAGGGACCCTGCTGAGTATAGTGCTGGGACCCTACTGACTAGAACTCCTTCTGAGGGACGGTCCTACTGAGTACTGGGACCCTACTGAGTATGTACTCCTCCTGAGGGACTCTACTGAGTATAGTGCTGCGACCCTACTGACTATAACTCCTCCTGAGGGACCCTACTGAGTATAGTGCTGGGACCCTACTGACTATAACTCCTCCTGAGGGACCCTACTGAGTATAGTGCTGGGACCCTACTGACTATAACTCCTTCTGAGGGATGGTCCTACTGAGTACTGGGACCCTACTGAGTATGTACTCCTCCTGAGGAACCCTACTGAGTATAGTGCTGGGACCCTACTGACTATAACTCCTTCTGAGGGATGGTCCTACTGAGTACTGGGACCCTACTGAGTATGTACTCCTCCTGAGGGACCCTACTGAGTATAGTGCTGGGACCCTACTGACTATAACTCTTTCTGGGGGACGGTCCTACTGAGTACTGGGACCCTACTGAGTATGTACTCCTCCTGATGGACCCTACTGAGTATAGTGCTGGGACCCTACTGACTATAACTCCTTCTGAGGGACGGTCCTACTGAGTACTGGGACCCTACTGAGTATGTACTCCTCCTGAGGGAAGTATAGGGACCTTACGGAGTATTGACCACCTAAGGGAGGGACCTTACATGGACTCTTCCTGTGGGAATCTACTGAGGATACTACTGGCACCCTACGGAGTATGGACTCCTACTCAGGGGAAGTGTATAATACTGGAACCCTACCAAATTCTAAAGGGCACTTTTCTGTGTGTAATCCGATAATAATGTATGTAGCCCTTATTCTGCCCAGACTGAAACAATAAATGCTGGTCACTACCGATTAAGGACTATTAACAGAGGGGAACCTTTACTATAGCTAATTGTTGAGTGATTTGTGATTTTCAGTTTGTTGAAATTCTGTGGTGAATTAATGGTGTATCTTATGTCCTTTATCCACATATCCAGTCATATAAACTCAGCAAAAAAAGAAACGGCCTCTCACTGTCAACTGTGTTTATTTTCAGCAAACTTAACATGTGTAAATATTTGTATGAACATAACAATATTCAACAACTGAGACATAAACTGAACAAGTTCCACAGACATGTGACTAACATATATTGAATAATGTGTCCCTGAACAAAGGGGAGGTCAAAATCAAAAGTAACAGTCAGTATCTGGTGTGGCCACCAGCTGCATTAAGTACTGCAGTGCATCTCCTCCTCATGGACTCCACCAGATTTGCCAGTTATTGCTGTGAGATGTTACCCCACTCTTCCACCAAGGCACCTGCAAGTTCCCAGACATTTCTGGGGGGAATGGCCCTAGCCCTCACCCTCTGATCCAACAGGCCCCAGACGTGCTCAATGGAATTGAGATCCGGGCTCTTCGCTGGCCATGGCAGAACACTGACATTCCTGTCTTGCAGGAAATCACGCACAGAACGAGCAGTATGGCTGGTGGCGTTGTCATGCTGGAGGGACATGTCAGGATGAGCCTGCAGGAAGGGTACCACATGAGGGAGGAGGATGTCTTCCTTGTAACGCACAGCGTTGAGATTGCCTGCAATGACAACAAGCTCAGTCCGATGATGCTGTGACACATCGCCCCAGACCATGACGGACCCTCCACCTCCAAATCGATCCCGCTCCAGAGTACAGGCCTCGGTGCAACGCTCATTCCTTCGACGATAAACGCGAATCCGACCATCACTCCTGGTGAGACAAAACCGCGACTCGTCAGTGAAGAGCACTATTTGCCAGTCCTGTCTGGTCCAGCGGCAGTGGGTTTGTGCCTATAGGCGACGTTGTTGCCAGTGATGTCTGGTGAGGACCTGCCGTACAACAGGCCTACAAGCCCTCAGTCCAGCCTCTCTCAGCCTATTGCGGACAGTCTGAGCACTGATAGAGGGATTGTGCGTTCCTGGTGTAACTCAGGCAGTTGTTGTTGCCATCCTGTACCTGTCCCACAGGTGTGATGTTCAGATGTACCGATCCTGTGCAGGTATTGTTACACGTGGTCTGCCGCTGCGAGGACGATCAGCTGTCCGTCCTGTCTCCCTGTTGCATTGTCTTAGGCGTCTCGCAGTACGGACATTGCAATTTATTGCCCTGGCCACATCTGCAGTCCTCATGCCTCCTTTCAGCATGCCTAAGGCACGTTCACGCATATGAGCAGAGACCCTGGGCATCTTTCTTTTGGTGTTTTTCAGAGTCAGTAGAACGGCCTCTTTAGTGACCTAAGTTTTCATAACTGTGACCTTCATAACTGTGACCAGCCTAGCGTCTGTAAGCTGTTAGTGTCTTAATGACCGTTCCACAGGTGCATGTTCATTAATTGTTTATGGTTCATTGAACAAGCATGGGAAACATTGTTTAAAACCTTTACAATGAATATCTGTGAAGTTATTTGGATTTTTACGAATTATCTTTGAAAGACAGGGTCCTGAAAAAGGGACGTTTCCTTTTTTGCTGAGTTTATCATATCCAAGGAGCCTGAAATCTGACATTTTCATTCATCATTCAAATCAGTTGCCATGTAGTTGAGAGATTTTTTGAATAATAATTGGATTTAAACAAAAAATATTAAATGTCTATAATTTGTTGTTAATTACAAATTAGCTATATATACACACTACCAGTCAAAAGTTTTAGAACAACTACTCATTCAAGGATTTGTATTTATTTTTACTATTTTCTACATTGTATAATAATAGTGAATACATCAACACTATGAAATAACATATATCATGTAGTAACCAAAAAAGTTATAAAACAAATCTAAATATATTTTATATTTGAGATTCTACAAATAGCCACCCTTTGACTTGATGACAGCTTTGCAACCTCTTGGCATTCTCTCAACCAGCTTCACCTGGAATGCTTTTCCAACAGTCTTGAGGGAGTTCCCACATATGCCGAGCACTTGTTGGCTGCTTTTCCTTCACTCTGCGGTCCAACTCATCCCGAACCATCTCAATTTGGTTGAGGTCGGGGGACTGTGGAGGCCAGTTCATCTGACACAGCACTCCATCCCTCTTCTTCTTGGTTAAATAGCCCTTACACAGCCTGGAAGTGTGTTGGGTCATTGTCCTGTTGAAAAACAAATCATAGTCCCACTAAGCCCAAACGAGATGGGATGGCGTATCGCTGCAGAATGCTGTGGTAGCCATGCTGGTTAAGTGTGCCTTGAATTCTAAATAAATCACAGACAGTGTTACCAGCAATGCACCCCCACACCATCACACTTCCTCCTCCATGCTTTACGGTGGGAAATACACATATGCTGTTCACCCACACCGCGTCTCACAAAGAAATGGCAGTTGGAAACAAAAAAAAACTATTTGGACTCCAGACAAAAGGACAAATTTCCACCGGTCTAATGTCCATTGGTCGTGTTTCAAGGCCCGAGCAAGTTTCTTCTTCTTATTTGTGTATTTTAGTAGTGGTTTCTGTGCAGCAATTCAACCATGAAGGCCTGATTCACACAGTCTCCTCTGAAAAGTTGATGTTGAGATGTGACTGTTGAATTCTGTAAACAATTTATTTTGGCTGCAATTTCTGAAGCTGGTAACTCTAATGAACTTATCCTCTGCAGCAGAGGTAACTCTGGGTCTTCCTTTCCTGTGGTGGTCCTCATGAGAACCAGTTTCATCATAGCGCTTGATGGTTTTTGCGACAGCACTTGAAGAAACTGTCAAAGTTCTTGACATTTTCTGTATTGACTGACCTTCATGTCTTAAAGTAATGATGGACTGTCGTTTGTCTTTGCTTATTTGAGCTGTTCTTGCTATAATATGGACTTGCTATATTACCAAATAGGGCCATCTTCTGTTTACCCCCCTACCTTGTCACAACACAACTGATTGGCTCAAACGCGTTAAGAAGGAAAGAAATTCCACAAACAAACTTTTAAGAAGGCACACCTGCTAATTGAAATGCATTCCATGTGACTACCTCATGAAGCTGGTTGAGCGAATGCCAAAAGTGTGCAAAGCTGTCATCAAGTCAAAGGGTGGCTATTTGAAGAATCTCAAATATAAAATATATTTAGATTTGTTTAACACGTTTTTGGTTACTACATGATTCCATATGTGTTATTTAATAGTTTTGATGTCTTCACTATTATTCTACAATGTAGAAAATAGTCTAAATAAATAAAAACCCATGAATGAGAAGTTGTTCTCAAACTTTTGACCGGTAGTGTATATATAATATGTTTTTTTTGTCTCAGTTGTGGTGCCCATGGTTACAGAAAAATGTTGCTAGCTACATTACATCATGTCCTTTTGTTGGAGGTAGACTTGAAGGTCGGCGGTCTGAAAAGCAACACACTACTAGACTAGCTGTCACGTTCGTCGTAAGGAGGAGACCAAGGCGCAGCGTGATATGAATACATACTCTTTAATTAAACAAAGAAACACGAAACAAACTAACAAAAATAACAAAACGAACGTGAAGCTATAAACAACGAGTGACGCTCTGGACTGGGTACTGTCGCCGGACGCTCTGGACTGGGTACTGTCGCCGGACGGACTGCCGAGGTGCACTGGAGGCCTGGTGCGTGGTGCCGGAACTGGTGGTACCGGGCTGAGGACACGCACCTCAGGGCGAGTGCGAGGAGCAGCAACAGGGCATACTGGACCCTGGAGGCGCACTGGAGGCCTGGTACGTGGTGCCGGAACTGGTGGTACCGGGCTGAGGACACGCACCTCAGGGCGAGTGCGAGGAGGGGGAACAGGATACACTGGACCGTGGAGATGCATTGGAGATCCAGAACATAGAGCTGGCTCAATATGTCCTGGCTGGATGCCCATTCTAGCCCGGCAAATGCGAGGAGCTGGAATAGAGCGCACCGGGCTAAGAATGCGAGCTGGAGACACCGTGCGCATCTCTGCATAACACGGTGCCTGACCAGTTACACGCTCCCGACGGTAAGCACGAGGAGTTGGCTCAGGTCTCCTACCTGACTCAGCCAATCTCCTCATGTGCCCCCCCCAAAAATAAAATCTTGGGGCTGCCTCTCGGGCTTCCGTGCTAGCCGTGTACCCTCATATCGTCGCAGTTCCTCTATTCTCCGGTATTTCTCCTCGTAGTATCGCCGTTCCTCCTGCGCTGTTTCCACCTGCTTCCATGGCAAGGTCTTGTCCCCTGCCATTACCTCCTCCCTGGTCCAGGTTGTCCTCCACTCATTGATGTCCATGATGTCCACTCCTCTTTATCACGCTGCTTTGTCCTTTTATGGTGGGTTATTCTGTCTCGTTCGTCGTAAGGAGGAGACCAAGGCGCAGCGTGATATGAATACATACTCTTTAATTAAACGAAGAAACACTAAACAAACTAACAAAAATAACAAAACGAACATGAAGCTATAAACAAAGCATGCTGAAACAGGCAACTACACATAGACAACAACCCACAAAACCAAAATGAATAATGGCAACCTAAATAGGATCCCCAATCAGAGACAACGATAAACAGCTGCCTCTGATTGGGAACCAATTCAGGCCACCATAGACCTACATATGCCTAGACTACACACACACACCTAGACATACGAAAAACCCTAGACAATACAAAACAATCATACCCACCCTCATCACACCCTGACCTGACCAAAATAATACAGAATACATAGAATACTAAGGTCAGGGCGTGACACTAGCTAACATATGCAGAGGAGATTAAGTTAGCCAGGTGAGTTGCTTTGTGTATGTAGCTAATAATAGCTATCAAAGTAAACTCTTTCAGTAAGTTATTTGGTCAATGACTGTGAAAGCAACAGTTAGCTAACACATTGTCACCAAGGCTAACGTTGTGTCGGGAACCTATAAACAAAACTTCTTCACTGGTTTATTTTGATAGTCATATTGCTAACGTTAGCTAGTTAACTATGTCTAGCTTGATGGATGCTTACCTACCTAGCTAGCTAACTTTGCCAGATATAGCAACGGCCACTGGCACTTGGAACGGACTTCAGTCAGCTAAATTTGGCTAGCTAACGCGATTGCTGTTTTACTTTGAATGAAAGCGAATAAGGTAATTGAGTCAGGTGGCAACTCACCAATTTACAGCTGGCCAGTTGTCGACATTTTCGAAGTTAAGTTGACTAGCTAGCTAGCTTAAGTTATGTATGCTCGCTAAAAAAACATCCTAAAATAACTAACTTTATTAGTTAAGCTAAGCTAGTCTAAAATTGACATGAATGCTCCCACAAAAGCCAGCTGACTGATCTTTTAAACTCTTGTCTGCCAATGTGGTGCAACAAGCCACATACTGGACAGAGGTGATAGTCAGCTGTCATGGTCTCTCTGGTAAGTTGCTGTCAGATGTCCAGAGTCTGAAGCAGTAGATTGTGTCTGTGTCCTGCACCATGCACATTCTCTTCTCTATCTATATATGTCTTGCTATATATACACACACACTACATTACCAAAAGTATGTGGACATGTGCTCGTCGAAAAACATGTCATTCCAAAATCATGAGTATTAATATGGAGTTGGTCCCCCCACTTTGCTGCTAGATGTTGGAACATTGCGGCTGGGACTTGCTTCCATTCAGCCACAAGAGCATTAGTGATGTTAGGGATGTTGGTTGATTAGGCCTGGCTCGTAGTCGGCGTTCCAATTCATCCAAAAGGTGTTCGATGGTGTTGAGGTCAGGGCTCTGTGCAGGCCAGTCAAGTTCCTCGACCTCGACAAACCATTCCTGTATGGACCTCGCTTTGTGCACGGGGGCATTGTCATGCGAAACAGTAAAGGGCCTTTCCCCAAACTGTTGCCACAGAGTTGGAAACACAGAATCATCTAGAATGTCATTGTATGCTGTAGCATTATGATTTCCCTTCACTGGAACTAAGGGGCCTAGCCCGAACCATGAAAAACAGCCCCAGACCATTATTCCTCCTCCACCAAACTTTACATTGGCACTATGTATTGGGCCAGGAAGCCTTCTCCTGGCACCTGCCAAACCAAAATTTGTCCGTCGGACTGCCAGATAGTGAAGTGTGATTCATCACTCCAGAGAACGCGTTTCCACTGCTCCCAAGTGGAAACGCCTCCAACCAACGCTTGACATTGCGTATGGTGATCTTAGGCTTGTGTGCGGCCGCTCGGCTATGGAAACTCATTTCATGAAGCTCCTGACAAACAGTTCTTCTTTTAACATTGCTTCCAGAGGCAGTTTGGAACTCTGTAGTGAGTGTTGCAACCGACGACAGAACTTTTACATGCTACGCGCTTCAGCACTCGGAGGTCCCGTTCTGTGAACTTGTGTGGTCTATCACTTTGCGGCTGAGCCGTTGTTGCTCCTAGATGTTTCCACTTCATAATAACTGAACTTACATTTGACCGGGGCAGCTCTAGCAGAGCAGACATTTTTTAGAAAGGGGGCATCCTATGACAGTGCCACGTTGATAGTCACTGAGTTCTTCAGTAAGGCCATTCTACTGCCAATGTTATCTCTATGGAGATTGCATGGCTGTGTGCTCCATGTTATACACCTGTCAGTAATGGGTGTGACTCAAATAGCTAATTCCACTTTTGTGTGTATGTACAGTATATATATATATATATATATATATATATATACACACACACACACACACACACACACACACACACACACACACACATAGCTGAAGTCGGAAGTTGACATACACTAGTTTTTCAACCCCTCCACTTCTTGTTAACAAACTATAGTTTTGGCAAGTCGGTTAGGACATCTACTTTGTACATGACACAAGTAATTTTTCCAACAATTGTTTACAGACAGATTATTTCACTGTATCACAATTCCAGTGGGTCAGAAGTTTACATACACTCAGTTTACTGTGCCTTTAAACAGCTTGGAAAATTACAGAAAATTATGTCATGGCTTTAGAAGCTTCTCATAATTGACATAGTTTGAGTCAATTGGAGGTGTACCTGTGGATGTATTTCAAGGCCTACCTTCAAACTCAGTGCCTCTTTGCTTGACATAATGGGAAAATCAAAAGAAATCAGCCAAGACCTCAGAAAAAGAATTGTAGACCTCCACAAGTCTGGTTCATCCTTGGGAGCAATTTCCAAACGCCTGAAGGTACCACGTTCATCTGTACAAACAATAGTACGCAAGTATAAACACCATGGGACCACGCAGCCATCATACCGCTCAGGAAGGAGACGCGTTCTGTCTCCTAGAGATAAACGTACTTTGGTGCGAAAAGTGCAAATCAATCGCAGAACAACAGCAAAGGATCTTGTGTTGATGCTGGAGGAAACAGGTTCAAAAGTATCTATATCACAGTAAAACGAGTCTTATATCGACATAACCTGAAAGGCCGCTCAGCAGGGAAGAAGCCACTGCTCCAAAACTTCCATAAAAAAGCCAGACTATAGTTTGCAACTGCACATGGGGACAAAGATCGTACTTTTTGGAGAAATGTCCTCTGGTCTGATGAAACAAAAATAGAACTGTTTGGCCATAATGACCATCGTTATGTTTTGTGGAAAAAGGGGGAGGCTTGCAAGCCGAAGTACACCATCCCAACCGTGAAGCATGTGGGTGGCAGCATCATGTTGTGGGGGTGCTTTGCTGCAGGAGGGACTGGTGCACTTCACAAAATAGATGGCATCATGAGGGAGGAAAAATTTGTGGACATATTGAAGCAACATCTCAAGACATCAGTCAGGAAGTTAAAGCTTGGTCGCAAATGTGTCTTCCAAATTGACAATGACCACAAGCATACTTCCAAAGTTGTGGCAAAATGGCTTAAGGACAACAAAGTCAAGGTATTGGAGTGGCCATCACAAAGCCCTGACCTCCATCCTATAGAACATTTGTGGGCAGAACCGAAAAAGCGTGTGTGAGCAAGGAACAAACCTGACTCCGTTACACCAGCTCTGTCAGGAAGAATGCGCCAAAATTCACCCAACTTTTTGTGGGAAGCTTGTGGAAGGCTACCCGAAACGTTTGACCCAAGTTAAACAATTTAAAGGCAATGCTACCAAATAATAATTGAGTGTACATAAACCTCTGACCCACTGGGAATGTGATGAAAGAAATAAAAACTGAAATAAATCATTCTCTCTACTATTATTCTGACATTTCACATTCTTAAAATAAACTGATGATCCTAACTGACCTAAGACAGGGAATTTTTACTTGGATTAAATGTCAGGAATTGTGAAAAACTGAGTTTAATGTATTTGGCTAAGGTGTATGTAAACTTCTGACTTCAACTGTATACACACACATCCGTGTCTATGAATATCCTATCTATACCCAACCAGCTTCCCTGGTGAGCAGCAGCACCCATCGCTGAGAGGAGTCCAGACATCACATGACGTCAGATCAGTAGTTGGCCGTCCCAGCTAAGCCTCAGGTGCTGCTAACGCGGGAGACATGGTCACATGACCTCGGCCCGGAGCATCAACACCTGGTACCACAGCTCTCTGCTCACACGGGTCTGGTAGAGTAGATAACATGTAGGGCCAGGAGTTCTCTCAGCTATGTGACCTGACCAATCAAACCTAGTACCTAAGTAGAACCCAGAGTTTTTGTCAGGAAAACCTACTAGCTCTAATCATTAGATACAAGTCACACACTGCGGATAGCCACAAGGAGGAATGTGCAGTTGTTCGTAACTTGTAACACCCATAACTATTTTATCCCTCCTGCTGCTCAGAGCTTCAGTTGGTATTTAGCCATAGAGTCACAGTCTAGGCATGCCTTCTGTAGTGGCCTTGCAGGGAGAGAGAGAGATGGTAAGCGAGTGAGTCAGTCAAATAGAGAAGAGTCAGAGAAAACAAGAGAAACAGAGGTCAAGAGGGGATAGAGTAAGTAAAGAGGGAGAGATAGAAAAAGGGGGATGGCTTCCTCTATACTCTTGCATTGGTGCTCTTCTGGCCATGTGCCAGAATACTAATCCTATTCAAACTATAACCACACACACACACACACACACACACACACACACACACACACACACACACACACACACACACACACACACACACACACACACACACACACACACACACGGAGGCTTTCTTGAGTGGCAGGGCCATGTGAGCTCCTGAACATGTGCTATTCTGGGCAAGGGAGGAGTAAAGCAGAGAGGAGGAGGGGAAAGCAAGGGTTAGTTTGGGGTCTTTTCTTTTTGTGTGTGAGAAGGGTGAGTGAGAGGAACTGTGTCTGAGTGTTGGTGAAGTGCTGCTTTGCTGTTTTAGAAGCTGGTAGCGTAGTGAAAATGGGGTGCTGCTGCAGTAAGGAGCTGAGCCCAGGCCTGCTAAGTGAGAGGACCAGGCTGCTTCAGGCATCAAGCCCAGAGGCGCTGGGGATCAAGAACCAGGACAGACTACACACTAATGCTTTGGCTCAACATGTGTCTGACCAACTGGCTCAACACACGTGTGTACCGGACGGACCGGCCAAATGGAAACTTCAGGAACAGGAGAAGAAGAACAATGTCATCCCGGACAACGTGTCGACAGGCCCCAAGGCGAGGCATAGCAGTGTCCGTGGCATGCGGAGTGGGGGGCTACTCACTCCGCAACACTCACACGAGGAGGAACTGGCTATTATTAACGCCTCCACAGGCCCCAGCATGGTCACACAGACAAACACGGACACACACACACACATGGACTCGACGGAGGCAGGCGTGCCACACACACACGCTGCCAAGGCCAGCTGTGGGAATGTTCCATATTTGGAGGGGAGTGTGAAGAGCCCATTAAAACAGAAGATAGCAGAGAACACTATGGATAATTCTGTTAGACAAAGGATACAGAGCAGCATGGAGAACCCACCCAAACAGAAGATGGAGAAGACAATGGAGAACCTAGCGAGACAGATAGAGAATACCATTCAGAACCCAGACAGACAGAGGATAGAGAAGACCATTGAGGTCCCAGAAAGACAGAGGATAGAGAACACTGTGGAGAGCCCAGTGAGACAGAGGATAGCGAAGAACGCCCTGCTCAGGTCTACCTGGTTCAACCAGACCCCGGAGCCCGGCCAGGAAGAGACAGAGGGCTGGAGGACCCCCCTGGTCGGAACATCCCCAACCCACCAGCTGTATGATATCAGAGCTGGGGGGGATTCCACTAGAGTAGGACCAGAGGAAGATGAGGAGGAAGACTGTGTCATCAGGGCAACCTTGGGGCGGGGTTTCAGGGCCAGAGCTCAGAGCTTCTACAGCATCTGTTCCATCGATGCTGACGACCTAGACACTGACCAATCCAATACAGAGGAACATACAGCCTTCATCCAATCACACGCAGCGGAACCTAGAGCAATCGAATCACACATAGCCAAAACTACATCCTCTATTCAATCACACGTAGCCGAACATACAGCTTTCCAATCACATTCAGAGGAACATACAGCCTCTATCCAATCACACGCAGAAAAACCTAAAGCCAATGACCAATCACACAGAGTGGAACCTACAGCCTTTGACAAATCCCACGGTGAGCCCCCTGAGGCACCCGTTCTGCCGGACCTTCTCTGGAGAAGCTATGAGGACCCTCAGACTTCACAACAGGACAGCTCCATCGCCCCCGGAGACACCAGGACCCCACCACTAACTGGAGACATTACAGATCCCGACATACTTGAGCTGACATCACGCCAGGAGAAGAGTGTGTGTGTGAGGGACGAG
The DNA here is from genome assembly GCF_045679555.1 of Salvelinus alpinus. Taxonomy (NCBI): domain Eukaryota; kingdom Metazoa; phylum Chordata; class Actinopteri; order Salmoniformes; family Salmonidae; genus Salvelinus; species Salvelinus alpinus. Next base: position 64,809,744 of record NC_092093.1, read on the forward strand.
AATGTGTGTGTTAAGAAGACAGGTATTTTGTCCACAGTGAAGACTGTTGATAGCAGCCAGGAAGGAGAAAACAAAAAGAGGGATTTGAACCTCCATGATACTCATAACAATATTCCCACCCCCACATACCCCTGCCCTCCTAACCCTACCATTACAGAGGAGCAACTCACACACAGCCTCAGCCTTAGCTCTAGTCCTAGCCCCAGATCCAGCCCCCTGCTTGGGGCAGTGGATGGGGCCACATGTGTAGAGGAGATGGAGGGGATTGAGGTATACCAAGCTGTCTCAGTGAGGATGATCAGTGAGGGGCTGAAAGGAGAGACAGAGGAGGAGGAGGAGGAGCAGGAGACCATACTCAGCAGCACAGTGGAAACCACACTAACAGAGGTATCACCAGTCTCCACACTCTCCTCACTATCCACAGTCTACCCAGTCTATGCAGTGTCTCTACCCATGGACTTTACTGTCCACTCATTCAAATCTGACCTTAGACCAGTGGATATGGAACATGAAGTTGGAACAAAACCTGATCAGTATAATACTACTTCTGACAGCAACGCCAAGCCTGATCAAAACACAACACATGTGTATGCTGGGAGACCTGATAGGGATGATGTAAAACCTACTGGAAATAACAGAAGCCCTGTTGATGACTCAGAGCTCACTGATTGGCCAGTCCAGGCTGAGGATATAGTGGGAAGGTCTGCAGCAACACAGAAGGAGCCGGAAACCAGTGTGGAACAGAAACACTGGCAGGAAATGGCTGCCATCACCAGTCACCCCACAAGAGAGAGCAGCTATCCTCAGAATTGTAGAGAGGACAGAGAGAGCAGCAATCTTTCTCAGGGTTGTGAGGACATAGAGAGCAGCCATATTTCTCAGGGTTGTGAGGACAGCGAGAGCGACCATCTCTCTGAGGAACGAGGAGGCTCTACTCCTGTCCCTCAGGACCTGCCTAGCGGGGACACTTACTTACAGCCCTGTCCTTCATCCTCCTCTTCCCATTTCCTTTCAATAGGTTCAGAATGGAGAGATGGGAGGTTGATTTCAGAGGGAGGAACTGAACCCACTGACTGCAGAAACCTGTCTGAGAAGAACACAGAGGACGGAACACCCGCGGAGGACGGAACACCCGCGGAGGACGGAATGCACGCGGAGGACGGAACGCACGCGGAGGACGGAACACACGCGGAGGACGGAACGCACACGGACAAAAGGGCAGAGATACACACTGAGAATAGAATATCCCTGCTAGAGGATTGTGCTGCAACAGACAGTAGTGTAGGAACACAGTCTGACAGTAGTTTAGGGACACTACCTGAGGACACTGAGTGTAGTAATATAGCAACAAATGACAGTATGTTTGTCACCCCTGTTTTCCCCCCTGTGACATTTGGATTCAGCCCATTTGATGAACCCCTGAAGTTTGTTTCCCACGGCGATGACTGCTCAGATGTGGACTACCCTGTAGACGATGCAACGACGGCAGATTCCTATTTGTTGGCGGGAGTGCTGGGAGTGGAGCCTGATCAGATTGACGTTTACGCCTCGACCCCCTCTTACCAGATACAGTTCCTGGGTCAGGGGTCACTGGCTGTCACCACGGACATGGACACCGTGGGGGTGAGAGGACAGGTCGAGGAAGGCGGCATGAAAGACATGGTGTCAGAACTGCTGGGAGAGGAAGGGGACCCCACCCTCTCTGGCCTCTACCCCTCTCCCTGGACGCATTTAGGGCCAGGGCTGGTAGAGGAAGAGGTCTGTGGAGGATGGGCCCAGGGGCTGGCCCAGGGTATGGTGCCCAGCCAGGGTGAGGGTGAGGAGGGCTGCGAGGAGGAGCAGCCCCCTAGCTCCATGGCCCTGCTGGGAGTCTACCCCACCTACAGCACTCTTCTGCCTCAGGACTCTTGTCTCTGGGAATGGCACCATCAGTACCAGCCTGTGAGTACTTCAGCGGTGTGTGTGTGTACTGTAGGGGTGAGAAAACACACGTACAGTGCATTCGGAAAGTATTCAGACCCCTTCACCTTTTCCACATTTTGTTACTTTACAGCCTCATTCAAAAAAAAATTTAAAAAATGTTTTCCACTCATCAATCTACACACAATACCCCATAATGACAAAGCAGAAACAGGTTTTTTGAAATGTTTGCAAATGTATAAAAAAAAATGAAATATCACATTTACTTAAGTATTCAGACTCTTTACTCAGTACATTGTTGAAACACCTTTGCCAGTGATTACAGCCTCAAGTCTTCTTGGGTATGATGCTACAAGCTTGGCACACCTGTATTTCTCAAGCTCTGTCAGGTTGGATGTGGAGTGTCGCTGCACAGCTATTTTCAGGTCTCTTCAGAGATGTTCAATCGGGTTCAATTCCGGGCTCTGGCTGGACAACTCAAGGACATTCACAGACTTGTCCCGAAGCCACTGTTGCGTTGTCTTGGCTGTGTGCTTAGAGGTCGTTGTCTTGTTGGAAGGTGAACCTTCAGCCCAGTCTGAGGTCCTGAGCGCTCTGGAGCAGGGATTCATCAAGGATCTCTCTGTACTTTGCTCCGTTCATCTTTCCTTTGATCCTGACTAGTTTCCCAGTCCCTGCCTCCAAAAAACATACTTACAGCATGATGCTGCCACCACCATGCTTCACCATAGGGATGGTGCCAGGTTTCCTCCAAACGTGATGCTTGGCAATCAGGCCAAAGAGTTCAATCTTGGTTTCATCAGACCAGAGACTCTTGTTTCTCATGGTCTGAGAGTCTTTAGGTGCCTTTTGGCAAACTCCAAAAAAGCTGTCATGTGCCTTTTACTGAGGAGTGGCTTCCGTCTGGTCACTCTACCATAAAGGCCTGATTGGTGGAGTGCTGCATAGATGGTTGTCCTTCTGGAAGTTTCTCCCATCTCCACAGAGGAGCTCTGTCAGAGTGACCATCGGGTTCTTGGTCACCTCCCTGACCAAGGGCCTTCTCCCACCATTGCTCAGTTTGGCCGGGTGGCCAGCTCTAGAGAGAGTCTTGGTGGTTCCAAACGTCTTCCATTTAAGAATGATGGAGGCCACTGTGTTCTTGGGGACCTTCAATGCTGCAGACATTTTTTTGGTACCCTTCCCTAGACACAATTCGGTGTTGGAGCTCTACGGACAATTCCTTCGACCTCATGGCTTGGTTTTTTCTCTGACATGCACTGTCTACTATGGGACCTTATACAGGTGTGTGCCTTCCCAAATCATGTCCAATATATTTAATTTACCACAGGTGGACTCCAATCAAGTTGTAGAAACATCAAGGATGATCAATGGAAACAGGATTCACCTGAGCTTAACTTCATTGCAAAGGGTCTGAATTCTTATGTAAATCATTTTCAAAGAATTTGCACACAAAAAAAAAAAACTATTTCCGCTTTATCATTATGTGTAGATTTTAATTTAATCAATTTAAGAATAAGGCTGTAACGTAACAAAATGTGGAAAAAGTAAAGCGGTCTGAATAATTTCCGAATGCACTGACAGTGGTGGCCCAAAATGTTGGCACCCTTGCACTTAAGTAACTCACAATTTTCCCTAAAAATAAGTTGAAATTGAACAAAGTATTTGGTCTCCACACTTCTTTATTTCACTGTTAATATTACAGAACTTTTGTTTTTGATTCAGAACTTAATATATCCATTAAAATCAGAAAATAAACAGAAATGGCATTGACAAAATTATTGACACCCTACTTAATATTTGGTAGTACAGCCTTTGGTCAAAATAACTGCAATCATGTGCTTCCTGTTACCATCAATGAACTTCCTGCACCTCTTTCCTGGCAGTTTGGCCCACTCTTGTACAAACTGCTCCAGTTCTCCCAGATTAGAAGGGTGCCTTCTCCTAACTGCTGTTTTCAGATCTCTCCACAAGTTTTCAATGGGATTTAGATCTGGACTCATTGTTGGCCACTTCAGAACAGTCCAGCGTTTTGTCTTGAACCATTTCTGGGTGCTTTTTGAAGTGTGTTTGGGGTCATTGTCCTGTTGGAAGACCCATGACCTTTGATTGTGACCCAGCTTTCTGATACTGGGTCTAATATTGCACTCCAAAATACCTTGGTATTCACCTGATTTCATGATGCCATGCAAACGTTCAAGACACCCAACGCCAGAGGCAGCAAAGCAACCCCAAAACATTACTGAACCGCCATGTTTGACTTTAGGGGTGGTGTTCTTTCCTTTGAAAGCTTCATTTTGTTTTCTGTAAACATAGAGATGGTGTGCTTTACCAAAAAGCTCTGATTTGGTCTCATCTGTCCACAGGACATTCTCCTAGAAGGATTTGGGCATGTTCAGGTGTGTTTTGTCAAATTGCAGTCTGGCTTTCTTAAGTCTGTCTCTCAGCAGTGGGGTCCTCCTGGGTCTCCTACCATATAACCCCCTTTCATTGAGTTGACGATGGATGGTGCGAGTTGAAACTGTCATACCTTGTGTCTGAAGGTCAGCTTGAATCTGTGTGGCAGTAGACCGAGGTGATTTCTCCACCATTCAAACAATCCTCCACTGCAATCTTCCATCAAGTTCTCTCTTGCGGCCACGTCCAGTGTGGTTGGCTACAGTGGCATGGGCCTTAAACTTCTTGATAACATTACGTATGGTGGAAACAGGAACATCAAGGTCTCTGGAGATGGACTTGTAGCCTTGAGATTGTCCATGCTTGGCTACAATGATGTCTGACCTCAGATAATTATCTGGTTTTCTTTCTTTTCTCCATGCTCATTGCGGTACACACAGTGACACAAAACAGGAAAATTTGTCCTTTTCTCTATTCAAACTGGTTGAATAGATGTTGTTTATATGATGTTGTTTATCTTTATATAAACGTGATGTTTATACTGCAGGCACCTTCAACTCACCACAGGTGAGTTCAATTCCAAAATAAATGAGAATCACCTGCTTGAAATCAAATTATTTATAACCACTTCTAGAAGGTGCCAATAATATTGTCCGGGCCATTGTAGGATTTCTTTGTGGAATTAGCTAAGATTTTAGTAAATCAATTCAAAAAAAATTGTTTTGTTAAACTGCACATCGAAGATATACATATGTGGATACCAAAATATGTTTTAATTTCAACAGTTTCTGGAAGAAATTGTGCATTATTTGAAAAAGTGCAAGGGTGACAATATTTTTGGCCACCGACTGTATATGTTAATTTGCACTGAGGTTGTGTGTGTGTGTGTGTGTGTGTGTGTGTGTGTGTGTGTGTGTGTGTGTGTGTGTGTGTGTGTGTGTGTGTGTGTGTGTGTGTGTGTGTGTGTGTGTGTGTGTGTGTGTGTGTGTGTGTGTGTGTTCTCTTGCAGAAATCCACCCTGGTCTCTGAGCTCAACCCCAACGCTCAGGTATGGGCCAATCACATGCTTAGTCTGGACCCCTCAGGCTCCATCTACACTGACTCCCGTCTACCATGGCTGGCTGTTAACCAGGAAGGTAAGCATGTGGAAGTAGACAGAGTATGGAACAGCGCCTAGCCATTAGTCCAGAGGTGGAAAGAGCTACTGGGTGTTCAGGCTTTTTCTTTGGCTTTTATTTGTGTCAGTCTTGTAAATGCCTTAACCTGATTGGTCCTCAGGGTATGACCAGGGATATGATCTGGAGGAAGTGGGCAAGGCTCAGCTGGAACCGAGCGTCGTAGAATTCCCAACGGTCACTATGGGAAACCTGTCAACCAATGGCCTGGTCCAGGACAGCTGTCTATCAGGTACTAACGTTACTGGCTGATGGAGCTTAGAACAAACAGGACTGTTTATCAGGTGACATCTGATACAAACATTATATGTTATTGATGTTTTCAGAGGAGCTCATCGATCAGCTGAAGACCTCACTGGAGTCCTGTCTGTCACGGTACGTATGTGTCACAGGCCGCTGATGGCACCTAAAAGAGCAACTGCCCCTAAAAATCAACTTCTCATTTTGAAAATGGTCTATGTGGCATCAATATGAGTCAGAAACATTTATTATAGAATACAAAGTGTAAATAGGATCAGTTTGGTCATAAAGTCAGTCTCGTTCAACTGAGATTTGCGAGATGATAGGAGATAATGGTATGTCACGGAATGAAGAGTACCGTAAGAGTGGTCAAATTGGGTTTGGCATTCGATATCCCTATGGGGCTAGTTAAGGACCATCAGTAAATTCAACAATGTACATGTAACAATATTTTAAAAAGTCAGTAGCTCAAAATTTCAATGACTTAAAAACCACCTATAAATTGTAGAAAGTCATATACAAATATTGAAAGCAATTAACGACACCACTAAAAGATGTGCAACATGAAAATATTGTCCCATTTACATTGTGTAATGTATTGACGGTCCCTAACTATCACCAGAGATAGGCTATCCAAAGTCAAACCAACTTTGCCATGGTCGCACACCAAACGGCTGAAGCCAATTGGCAAAATTATTTGGCTAACTCTTCCCACCTGCTAACACACACGAGACATCCCACATCAAACCACACCCAGAAACCAACTCACGTCTGAATTCAGTCATGGCCTCTTGCATTTCTTAATTATCAAAATCTAAGACAAAGACAAATCAGGAAGTGCAGTCACCCTTTAATTGGGATGGACCGGCTCACAGTAATGGCTGGAACGGGATTGGTTGTGTTGGATGCCATTCCATTTACTCCATTCCAGGCATTATAATAAGACTTCCTCCTCTCACGAGCGTCCTGTGGTCTGTGTGATTGGTCAGTGGGCAGTTAGGGTAGTTTCTGATTGGGCAGTGAAGGGTAGTTTGTTATTGGTCAGTAGGCAGTGAGTTTTTTTTAACTGATTGGCTGATGTCCCCTCAGGGAGAACCTTGCCAAAGACCTCTACCTCGTCTCCCAGATGGACAGCGACCAGTTTGTTCCCATAACAACGCTAGCCAACCTCGACCACATCAAGAATCTCAGCACGGACTTGGAACTCATCTCTGACGTCCTCAAGTGTGAGTAAACCTTTTCTGTGTGCATGTATGTATGTATGTATGTATGTATGTATGTATGTATGTATGTATGTATGTATGTATGTATGTATGTATGTATGTATGTATGTATGTATGGACGTATGTGGGTTATTGTTGTATTGTATTACATGATTGGGTAAGATGTTTACTGGAGGGAAGGCTCTGACCGTGTCCTGTCTCCTGATTGGCTCGTAGCCTTGCCGCTGGTGGAGGTGGCAGAATGCGGGCAAAAGGTACGGCCCAATCAGGGACGCTGTATCGTCATCCTCCGAGAGGTCCCGGAGACCACACCCCCAGAGGTAAGAACCCGCCTGTTAGAAACCTGTCTTAGTCCATGGGCCAGCTGAAAAAGGTCCACCTTGTGGTGGCAAAGGTTTGATGGAATTAAATTGTTTCCCACAAGCTCCTGATCAAATTGATATATGATAGCCTCTCCCAAAAAAATTGCTTTCTATGTTTTTCACACAATTATACATCTTGTTGTAAGGGAGTCTATGCAATATAATGTTTGCAGACTGATAAAGGAATGTTGAGACGTGAGAATGGTGACATGTTCATTGAAAATGACTGTATAGGTTTTTATCAATAAAATGTCACTATACTCTGCAGAGCGTTCGATTTGCAAGAAGACCCCCAGCCCCGCTAAAACCATAGACAACTATGTGCTGTTTCAAGGGATTGTTAAATAAACTATTTGGTTTTAATATAATCACTTCTTGAAGAGCATAGTCAGAACTACACATTTCGTATTATTCCACATTTAGCTCTATCATCAGAGTTGTACAGCATGTAACTGCATGCTTTTCATGATCAGCCAACATCAATAGATCATGTAATTTCAGATACATGAGGGTACTGTATCCCTTTGGCATGTAGCTAGCTAAGCAAACAACGTGTCAATCTTGCTTTTAGAAAGAGCTTGACATCAGTCCTTGTCCTGGTAAAATTGTCTGTCGGACATCTGTCATCAACCCTATACATGGCAAGCAAATCAAACAATATTTTTTATATATAGCCATTTATACTGAACCAAAATATAAACACAACATGTAAAGTGTTGGTCTCATGTTTCATGAACTGAAATAAAAGATCCCCAACATTTTCCACAAAAAGCTTATTTCTCTTTCATTTTTTGCACAAATTTGTTTACATCCCTGTTAGTGATCATTTCTCCTTTGTCAAGATAATCCATCAACCTGACAGGTGTGGCATATCAAGAAGCTGATTAAACAGCATGATCATTACATAGGTGCACCTTGCGCTGGGGACAATAAAAGGCCACTGTAAAATGTGTAGTTTTGTCACACAACACAATGCCACAGATGTCTCGACTGCAGGAATGTCCACCAGATTTGTTGCCAGAGAATTGAATGTTCATTTTACTACCATAAGCTGCCTCCGACGTCGTTTTAGAGAATTTGGCAGTACGTCCAACCGGACTAAATACTGCAGACCACATGTAACCTCTCCAGCCTAGGACCTCCACATCCGGCTTCTTTACCTGCGGGATCGTCTGAAACCAGACACCCGGACAGCTGATGAATCTGAGGAGTATTTCTGTCTGTAATAAAGCTTTTGGGGGGGAAACTCATTCTGATTGGGTGGGCCTGGCTCCCCAGTGGGTGGGCCTGTGCTCTCTAATAGCTCTTCTCTCCCTGACCATCATAATCTTAAAATGATGCTTTCTAACCTTCAACAGTACACGTTATTTAATGAAACCTAATAATTTCGTATACATTAGTTCAGTGGCTAGTTGACACGTTATAGAAATCATGTCATCAGTGATTAGAAAAAAATCCAGCAATTGGACCATTGCTGATGCCCTCGACAACCCTTAGCAGCCACTAACCAATACGTATTTCAGTAGACCCTATACTACATTATACTATTTTTTCCACAAAAAAAGTGTAACTAGTCACCATCTATGAAGGCTGTAAACCTAAGGCTTTAATACTTCACCAGCTATGTAAGTTGATGCCCTCATCATCAGGCGGCTTGTTAAAATGTCATATTGGAATGTAGTGTATATGACAGGATTCAAGACATATTTTATATTTAAACAATATGGCATAATATTGTATATCAATATAGTCATTACAAACCAGTGAAAGATCCCTTTAGGAATATTATAGATACATTTTTAATTGTTTGAAAATAAAATATTGTAACGGCTGTCCTCCTCATCTGAGGAGGAGAAGTTTGAAGGATCGGACCAATGCGCAGCGTGGTAAGTGTCCATAACGTTTATTTTAAAACATAAACTGAACACTATGAAATACAAAACAATAAATGTGAACATGAACGAAACAGAAAACAGTACCGTGTGGCAACAAACACTCACACGGAAACAAACACCCACAAACCAAAAGTGAAACCCAAGCTACCTAAGTATGATTCTCAATCAGGGACAACGATTGACAGCTGCCTCTGATTGAGAACCATACCAGGCCGAACTCAAACCCCCAACATAGAAAAACACACATAGACTGCCCACCCCAACTCACGCCCTGACCATACTAAATAAAGACAAAACAAAGGAAATAAAGGTCAGAACGTGACAGTACCCCCCCCCCCCTCCCCCCCAAGGTGCGGACTCCGGCCGCAAAACCTGAACCTATAGGGGAGGGTCTGGGTGGGCATCTGTCCGCGGTGGCGGCTCTGGCGCGGGACGTGGACCCCACTCCACCATAGTCATTACCCACTTCAGTAACGTCTTCAGAGCAGCGACCCTCGCCGCAGATCCCGGACTGGGAACCCCAATAAAGAGCCCCACTAGACTGAGGGGCAGCTCCGGACTGAGGGGCAGCTCCGGACTGAGGGGCAGCTCCGGACTGAGGGGCAGCTCCGGACTGAGGGGCAGCTCCGGACTGAGGGGCAGCTCCGGACTGAGGGGCAGCTCCGGACTGAGGGGCAGCTCCGGACTGAGGGGCAGCTCCGGACTGACGGGCAGCTCCGGACTGACAGGTGGCTCGGGCGGCTCCTGACTGACGGGCGGCTCAGGCGGCGCTGGACAGACGGGCGGCTCAGGCGGCGCTGGACAGACGGGCGACTCAGGCGGCGCTGGATAGACGAGCGGCTCAGGCCTGCCGAGGCGCACTGTAGGTCTAGTGCGTGGTGCCGGAACAGGTGGTACCGGGCAGGGAACACGCACCTCAGGGCGAGTGCGGGGAGCAGGAACAGGACGTACAGGGCTCTGGAGACGCACAGGAAGCCTGGTGCGTTGTGTTGGCACTGGTGGTACTGGGCTGGGGACACACACCTCAGGGCGAGTGCGGGGTGCTGGAACTGGAGCCCTGGTACGTGGTGCCGGCACCGGAGGGCTGGTGCAAGGAGGTGGCACCGGATAGACCGGACCGTGAAGGCGCACAGACCATGAAGGCGCACAGGAGGTCTCGAGCACCAAGCCTGCCCAACCTTACCTGGTTGAATGCTCCCCGTAGCCAGGCCAGTGCGGCGAGGTGTAATAGCCCGCACTGGGCTGTGCTGGCGAACCGGGGACACCATGCGTAAGGCTGGTGCCATGTACACCGGCCCGAGGAGACGCACTGGAGACCAGATGCGCTGAGCCGGCTTCATGGCACCTGGCTCGATGCCCACTCTAGCCCGGCCGATACGAGGCACTGCAATGTACCGCACCGGGCTATGCACACGCACAGGGGACACCGTGCGCCTAACGGCATAACACGGTGCCTGCCCGGTCCCTCTCTCTCCACGGTAAGCACGGGAAGTTGGCGCAGGTCTCCTACCTGAACTCGCCACACTCCCCGTGTGCCCCCCCCCCCCCCCCCCAATACATTTTTGGGGCTGCCTCTCGGGCTTCCAGCCGCGCTGCCGAGCTAGCTCCTCATAATGCCGCCTCTCGGCTCATCTGAGGAGGAGAAGTTTGAAGGATCGGACCAATGCGCAGCGTGGTAAGTGTCCATAACGTTTATTTTAAAACATAAACTGAACACTACAAAACAATAAATGTGAACATGAACAAAACCGAAAACAGTACCGTGTGGCAACAAACACTCACACGGAAACAAACACCCACAAACCAAAAGTGAAACCCAGGCTACCTAAGTATGATTCTCAATCAGGGACAACGATTGACAGCTGCCTCTGATTGAGAACCATACCAGGCCGAACTCAAAACCCCAACATAGAAAAACACACATAGACTGCCCACCCCAACTCACGCCCTGACCATACTAAATAAAGACAAAACAAAGGAAATAAAGGTCAGAACGTGACAAATATAGATATCAGTGATGCAAATACGGACCAAAACCATTGATATGAGTAGTGTTTTTGGTACATTTTTGGAACAGTTTTGCTAATGTTTTACAAAGATTATATATCTTGCAAACCTGGCTAAATTGGTTGTGTTATTTGCATAACTATAATCTATGTTTTATTGCCATTAGGCATATTCCACCTATTATTGAAAGAGTTGAAAGAGCCCATAGAGATACCATAATATGTTTTGTATTATGAAGTTTATAACATATCAAATTGCGTTAGTTTGAGAAGTTAATTCCCTGACAATACAAAATGATCATGTCCTCAATCCTGTTGGCCCAGCTAACTGCATAACATATGTGATGAGGAATATTTAAGATTTAATAAAGTTCATATTCAGTTAAGAGTAATTAACATAATGCTTAGCATATCTATGTTTTCCCGGCATTTATGTAATTCACATGATTTCAAGAGTTCTGTTTGTGTCAAGGGTTGATGGTTACGAGACTCGATGTTATGTATTAAACACATATCTGTTTATAGTAACTGAAACCAGACTGGATGTACAAGGACTGAGGACACTGATATGTTATTGTATTGATGACCTTATGAACACTGTGTGACTCTGCAGCAGCTGGCAAAGTATTTTGTTGTGACGTACAAGCCTCCCAGGCTGATGTTTATGGAACATTGGTGCTGTGAGATTGGGATTTAAGGCCCTGCTTAGAGAAGGCCAGTTAGACATTTTCTCTGCTTCTGTGCTGTAGGTGTGTCCCTGTCTCACTTGTAATAAACCAGATTGATTTACGATTGACTATATCCGAGAGTGCTCTTCTTTTATTCACCCCTTTACAGTTACCATACAGTGCATTCAGAAAGTATTCAGACCCCTTCACTTTTTCCACATTTTGTTACGTTACAGCCTTATTCTAAAATTGATTAAATTGTTTTTTGACCCCTCATCAATCTACAATCTGCCAACAATTATAAATGTTTGCAAATTTATATAAAATAAATCAAAAAACATGAATATCACATTTACTTAAGTATTCAGATCCTTTACTCAGTATTTTGTTGAAGCACCTTTGGCAGCGATTACAGCCTTGAGTCTTCTTGGGTATGATGCTACAAGCTTGGCACACCTGTAATTGGCGAGTTTCTCCCATTCTGTTCTGCAGATCCTCTCAAGCTCTGTCACGTTGGATGGGGAGCATCGCTGCACAGCTATTTTCAGGTCTCTCCAAAGATGTTAGTTCGGGTTCAAGTCCGGGCTCTGGCTGGGCCACTCAAGGACATTCAGAGACTTGTCCCCAAGCCACTCCTGCGTTGTCTTTGCAGTGTGCTTAGGGTCGTTGTCCTATTGGAAGGTGAACCTTCGCCCCAGTCTGAGGTCCTGAGCGCTCTGGAGCAGGTTTTCATCAAGAATTTCTGTGTACTTTGCTCCGTTCACCTTTCCCTCGATCCTGACTAGTCTCCCTGTCCCTGCCGCTGAAAAACATCCCCATAGCATGATGCTGCCACCATGCTTCACAGTAGGGATGGTGCCAGGTTTCCTCCAAACGTGACAGTTGGCATTCACGCCGAAGAGTTCAACCATGGTTTCATCAAATCAGAGATTCTTGTTTCTCATGGTCTGAGACTCCTTTAGGTGCATTTTGGCAAACTCCAAGCGGTCTGTCATGTGCCTGTTTCAGAGGTGTGGCTTCCATTTGGCCACTCTAAAATAAATAAATACTATTTTATTTGTCACATGCGCTGAATACAACAACACCTTACAATGAAATGCTTACTTACTTAACAATGCCGTTTTAAGAAAAATACAACAAAAAAAGAAAAAAGTAATAAGTAATTAAAGAGCAGCAGTAAAATAACAATAGTGAGGCTATATACAGGGGGCACCGGTTAGTCGAGGTAATATGTACATGCAGGTAGAGTTATTAAAGTGACTATGCATAGATAATCGATAATAAACAGCGAGTAGCAGCATCGTAAAAGAGGGGGGGGGGGGGGGCAATGCAAATAGTCTGAGTAGCCATTTGATTAGATGTTCAGGAGTCTTATGGCTTGGGGGTAGAAGCTGTTTAGAAGCCTCTTGGACCTAGACTTGGCGCTCCGGTACCGCTTGCCGTGCGGTAGCAGAGAGAACAGTCTATAACCAGCGTGGCTGGAGTCTTTGACAATTTTTAGAGCCTTTCTCTGACAGAGGTCCTGGATGGCAGGAAGCTTGGCCCTAGTGATGTACTGGGCCGTACACACTACCCTTTGTAGTGCCTTGCGGTCGGAGGCCGAGCAGTTGCCATAGCAGGCAGTGATGCAACCAGTCAGGATGCTCTTGATGGTGCAGCTGTAGAACCATTTAAGGATCTAAGGACCCATGCCAAATCTTTTCAGTCTCCTGAGGGGGAATACGTTTTTTCGTGCCCTCTTTATGACTGTCTTGGTGTTCTTGGACCATGTTAGTTTGTTGGTGATGTGGACACCAAGGAACTTGAAGCTCTCAACCTGCTCCACTACAGCCCCGTCGATGAGAATGAGGGCGTGCTCGGTCCTCCTTTTCCTGTAGTCCGCAATCATCTCCTTAGTTTTGGTTATGTTGAGGGATAGGTTGTTATTCTGGCACCACCAGGCCAGGTCTCTGACCTCCTCCCTATAGGCTGTCTCGTCGTTGTCGGTGATCAGGCCTACCACTGTTGTGTCATTGGCAAACAACATGGTGTTGGAGTCGTGTCTGGCCATGTAGTCATGAGTGAACAGGGAGTACAGGAAGGGACTGAGCACGCACCCCTGAGGGGCCCCCGTGTTGAGGATCAGCGTGGCGGATGTGTTGTTACCTACCCTTACCACCTGGGGGCGTCCAGGATGTCCAGGATCCAGTTGCAGAGGGAGGTGTTTAGTCCCAGGGTCCTTAGCTTAATGATGAGCTTTGAGGGCACTATGGTGTTGAATGCTGAGCTGTAGTCAATGAATAGCATTCTCACATAGGTTTTCCTTTTGTCCAGGTGTGAAAGGGCAGTGTGGAGTGCAATAGAGATTGCATCATCTGTGAATCTGTTAGGGTGGTATGGAAATTGAAATGGGTCTGGGGTTTCTGGGATAATGGTGTTGATTTGAGCCATGACCAGCCTTTCAAAGCACTTCATGGCTAAAGATGCGAGTGCTACGGATCGGCAGTCATTTAGGCAGGTTACTTTAGTGTTCTTGGGCACAGGGACTATGGTGGTCTGCTTGAAACATGTTGGTGTTACTGACTCAGACAGGGAGAGGTTGAAAATGTCAGTGAAGTCCTATTTAGGTCTTACTCACATCGGCTATGGAGAACGTGATCACACAGTCGTCTGGAACAGCTGATGCTCTCATGCATGTTTCAGTGTTACTTGCCTCTAAGCGAGCACAGAAGTCATTTAGCTCATGTCACTGAGCAGCTCGCGGCTGTGCTTCCCTTTTGTGCTCTGTAATAGTTTGCAATCCCTGACACATCCGACGAGCATCGGAGCCGGTGTAGTACGATTCAATCTTAGTTCTGTATTGACGCTTTGCCTGTTTGATGGTACGTCGGCAGGCATAGCGGGATTTCTTGTAAGCTTCTGGGTTAGTGTCCCGCTCCTTGAAAGCGGCAGCTCTTTTTTAATTTAATTTAATTTCACCAGTTGAGAAAAGTTCTCATTTACAACTGCGACCTGGCCAAGATAAAGCAAAGCAGTGCGACAAAAACAACACAGAGTTACACATGGGATAAACAAACGTACAGTCAATAACGCAATAGAAAAATCTGTATACAGTGTGTGCAAATGAAGTAAGGAGGTAAGGCAATAAATAGGCCAATGGTGGCAAAGTAATTACAATTTAGCAATTTACACTGAAGTGATATATGTGCAGATGAGGATGTGCAAGTAGAAATACTGGTGTGCAAAAGAGCAGAAATACAAGAACATATATGGGGATGAGGTAAGTAGTTGGTTGGATGGGCTATTCACAGATGGGCTGTGTAGAGCTGAAGTGATCGGTAAGCTGCTCTGACAGCTGACGCTTAAAGTTAGTGAGGGAGATATGTCAGTGATTTTTTTTTTTTTTTTTGCAATTCGTTCCAGTCATAGGCAGCAGAGAACTGGAAGTAAAGGCAGCCAAAGGAGGTCTTGGCTTGGGGATGACCAGTGAGATATACCTGCTGGAGCGCGTGCTACGGGTGGGTGCTGCTATGGTGACCAGTGAGCTGAGATAAGGCGGGGCTTTACCTAGCATAGACTTATAGATGACCTGGAGCCGGTGGGAATATGTATTGGAGGGCCAGCCAACGATACATACAGGTCGCAGTGGTGGGTAGTTTATGGGGCTTTGGTGACAAAACGGATGGCACTGTGATAGACTACATCCAGTTTGCTGAGTAGAGTGTTGAAGGCTATTTTGTAAATGACATCGCCAATCGTCAAGGATTGGTAGGATAGTCAGTTTTACGAGGGTATGTTTGGCAGCATGAGTGAAGGAGGCTTTGTTGCGAAATAGGAAGCCGATTCTAGATTTAATTTTGGATTGGAGATGCTTAATGTGAGTCTGGAAGGAGAGTTTAGAGTCTAACCAGACACCTAGGTATTTGTAATTGCCCACATATTCTAAGTCAGAACCCTCCAGAGTTTTGATGCTAGTCGGGCGGGAGGGTGCGGGCAACAATCGGTTAAAGAGCATGCACTTAGTTTTACTAGCATTTAAAAGCAGTTGGAGGCCACGGAAGGAGTGTTGTATGGCATTGAAGCTCATTTGGAGGTTTGTTAGCACAGTGTCCAAAGAAGGTCCAGATGTATACAGAATGGTGTCCTCTGCATAGAGGTGGATCAGAGAATCACCAGCAGCAAGAGCGACATCATTGATATATACAGAAAAAAGAGTCGGCCCGAGAATTGAACCCTGTGGCACCCCCACAGAGACTGCTGGAGGTCCGGACAACAGGCCCTCCGATTTGACACACTGAACTCTATCTCAGAAGTAGTTGGTGAACCAGGCAAGGCAGTCATTTGAGAAGCCAAGGCTATTGAGTCTTCCGATAAGAATGCATAGTGGAGAAGGTACGGTGGGATTCGAAATGGTCATTGATCTGTTTGTTAACTTGGCTTTCGAAGATTTTAGAAAGGCAGGGCAGGATGGATATAGGTCTATAACAGTTTGGGTCTAGAGTGTCTCCACCTTTGAAGAGGGGGATGACCACGGCAGCTTTCCAATCTTTGGGGATCTCAGACGATACGAAAGAGAGGTTGAATAGGCTAGTAATAGGGGTTGCAACAATTTCGGCTGATAATTTTAGAAACAGAGGATCCAGATTGTCTAGCCCAGCTGATTTGTAGGGATCCAGATTTTGCAGCTCTTTCAGAACATCAGCTGTCTGGATTTGGGTGAAGGAGAAGGGGGGGCTTGGGCAAGTTGCTGCAGGGGGTGCTGAGATGTTGGCCGGGGTAGGGGTAGCCAGGTGAAAAGCATGGCCAGCCGTAGAAAAATGCTTATTGAAATTATCGATTATCGTAGATTTAACGGTGGTGACAGTGATTCCTGTCCTCAGTACAGTGGGCAGCTGGGAGGAGGTGCTCTTATTCTCCATGGACTTTACAGTGTCCAAAAACGTATTGGAATTAGTGCTACAGTATGCAAATTTCTGTTTGAAAAAGCTATATATATTGGCTCCTGACTTCCCTGAAAAGTTGCATATCGCAAGGGCTATTCGATGCTAATGCAGAACGCCACAGGATGTTTTTGTGCTGGTCAAGGGCAGTCAAGTCTGTGGTGAACCAAGGGCTATATCTGTTCTTAGTTCTACATTTTTTGAATGGGGCATGCTTATTTAAGATGGTGAGGAAAGCACTTTTCAAGAGCAACCAGGCATCCTCTGCTGACGGGATGAGGTCAATATCCTTCCAGGATACCCGGGCCAGGTCGATTAGAAAGGCCTGCTCACTGAAGTGTTTTAGAGAGCGTTTGACAGTGATGAGGGATGGTCGTTTGACCGCGGACCCATTACGCACGCAGGCAATGAGGCAGTGATCGCTGAGATCTTGGTTGAAGACAGCAGAGGTGTATTTAGAGGGCAAGTTGGTCAGGATGATATCTGGTTACGGATTTGGTTACGGATTTGGGGTTGTACCTGGTAGGTTCCTTGATAATTTGTGAGAACAGCAGCTTGTGAGCTAAAGCTCTACCCTTTAGCTCAGTGGTGATGTTGCCTGTAATCCATGGCTTTTTGTTGGGGTATGTACTTACAGTCACTGTGGGGCTGACGTCATCTACACACTTAGTGGTTAGAGCGTTGGACTAGTAACCGGAAGGTTGCAAGATCGAATCCCCGAGCTGGCAAGGTAAAAATCTGTCGTTCTGCCCCTGAACAAGGCAGTTAACCCACTGTTCCTAGGCCGTCATTGAAAATAAGAATTTGTTCTTAACTGACTTGCCTAGTTAAATGAAGGTAAAATAAAAAATTGATCAAGCCAGTGACTGATGTGGTGTACTCAATGGAAGAATCCCAGAATATATTCCAGTCTGTGCTCTCAAAACATTCCTGTAGCTTAGCATCTGCTTCATCTGACCACTTTTTTATTGACCGAGTCACTGGCGCTTCCTGCTTTAGTTTTTGCTTGTAAGCAGGAATCAGGAAGATAGAATTATAGTCAGATTTGCCAAATGGAGGAAGAGGGAGAGCTTTGTACGCGTCTCTGTGTGTGAAGTAAAGGTGGTCTAGAGTTTTTTTTTTTTTTTTTTTTCCCCTCTGGTTGCACATTTAACATGCTGGTAGAAATTAGGTAAAACGGATTTAAGTTTCCCTGCATTAAAGTCCCCTGCCACCTCTGGATGAGAGTTTTCCTGTTTGCTTATGGCCATATACAAATCATTGAGTGCGGTCTTAATGCCAGCATCGGTTTGTGGTGGTAAATAGACAGCTACAAAGATTATAGGTGAAAACTATTTTGGTAGATCGTGTGGTCTACAGCTTTTCATGAGATACTCTACCTCAGGCGAGCAAAACCTCAAGATTTCTTAGATATCGTGCACCAGCTGTTGTTTACAAATATACATAGACTGTCACCCTTTGTCTTAACAGAGGCTGCTGTTCTATCCTGCCGATACAGTGTGTAACCCGCCAGCTGTATGTTGTTCATGTCATATGATGTTACAGTTTTTAATATCCTGTTGGTAGGATATACGTGCTTGCAGTTCGTCCACTTTATTATCCAGCAATTGTACGTTGGCCGATAGTACCGTTGGCAAAGGCAGATTAACCACTCGTCGCCGGATCCTTACAAGGCACCCTGATCACCTTCCGCGATATCGCCGTCTTTTTCTCCTGCGAATGACAGGGATGAGGGCCTCGTCGGGTGTCTGGAGTAAATCCCTCTCGTCTAACTCATTAAAGAAAAATTACTTGTTCAGTTTAAGGTCAGTAATCGCTGTTCTGATGTCCAGAAGTTATTTTTGGTCATACGATACGGTAGCAGCAACATTATGTACAAAATAAGTTACAAACAATGCAAAAAAACAACAAAATAGCCCAGTTGGTTAGGAGCCCATAAAACGGCAGCAGTCCCCTCTGGTGCCATTATACATAATAAAGGCCTGATTGGTGGAGTGCTGCAGAGACGGTTGTCCTTCAGGAAGGTTCTCCCATCTCCACAGAGGAACTCTGGAGCTCTGTCAGAGTTACTATCGGGTTCTTGGTCACCTCCCTGACCAAGGCCCTTCTCCCCCAATTGCTCAGTTTGGCCGTGCAGCCAGCTCTAGTAAGAGTCTTGGTGATTCCAAACGTCTTCCATTTAAGAATGATGGAGGCCACTGTGGTCTTGGGGACCTTTAATGCTGCAGACATTTTTTGGTACCCTTCTCCAGATCTGTGCCTCGACACAATCCTGTCTCTGAGCTCTATGGACAATTCCTTCAACCTCGTGGCTTGGTTTTTGCTCTGACATGCACTGTCAACTGTGGGACCTTATATAGACAGGTGTGTGCCTTTACAAATCATGTCCAATCAATTGAATTTACCACAGGTAAATGTAAAGTGTAAAGTGTTGGTCCCATGTTTCATGAGCTGAAATAAAAGATCACAGAAATGTTCCATTCGCACAAAAAGCTTATTTCTCTCAAATGTTGTGCACAAGTTTGTTTAAATCCCTTTTAGTGAGCATTTCTCCTTTGCTAAGATAATCCATCCACCTGACAGGTGTGGCAAATCAAGAATCTGATTAAACAGCATGAGTGTTACAAAGGTGCACCTTGTGCTGGGGGCAATAAAAGTCCACTCTACAATGTGCAGTTTTGTCACATAAAACAAGTTTTGAGAGAGCATGCAATTGGCATGTTGACTGCAGGTATGTCCACCAGAGCTGTTGCCAGAGAATGTAATGTTAATCTCTCTACCATAAGCCACCTCCAATGTCGTTTTAGATAATTTGGCAGTATGTCCAACCGGCCTCACAACCGCAGACCAAGTGTGTGGCGTTGTGTGGGCGAGTGGTTTGCTGATGTCAACGTTGTGAACAGAGTGCCCCATGGTAGTGGTGGGGTTATGGTATGGGCAGGCATAAGCTACGGACAATGAACAGAATTGCATTTTAAAGATGGCAATTTGAATACACAAAAATACTGTAACGAGATCCTGAGGCCCATTGTGAAGCCGATTTTTTTTAAAGGTATCTATGACCAACAGATGCATATCTGTATTCCCAGTCATGTGAAATCCATAGATTAGGGCCTACTGAATGTATTTCAATTGACTGATTTCCTCATATGAACTGTATCGCAGTAAAATCTTTGAAATTGTTGCATGTTGCGTTTATATTTTTGTTCAATATATGTTCAATTTGTCCTGCTGGCCCATGGATTATGTGTGTGTTTCAGTGCTGATGTGCGTGTTTATTTTGTTAAACCACCAGGAGGTAAAGGCTCTGTTTGCGTGTGAGAGCCTCCCCAGGATCCAGAGCTGTGAGTTTGCCCAGAACGACAACTGGTTCATCACCTTTAAAACTGAGGCTGACGCTCAACAGGTACAGCTGGGAGAGACAGAGACTGGGGTTACGGAGGTTAACAACAGCTGGGAGAAGGATTGATTCTCTAGACATTCATGCAGATTTCATTCAGCTGCAGATTTCATTCACGTGTGTGTGTGTGTGTGTGTGTGTGTGTGTGTGTGTGTGTGTGTGTGTGTGTGTGTGTGTGTGTGTGTGTGTGTGTGTGTGTGTGTGTGTGTGTGTGTGTGTGTGTGTGTGTGTGTGTGTGTGTGTGTGTGTGTGTGTGTGTGTGTGTGTGTGTGTGTGTGTGTGTGTGTGTGTGTGTACGGAGGTTAACAACAGCTGGGAGAAGGTTTGATTCTCTAGACATTCATGCAGATTTCATTCAGCTGCAGATTTCATTCACGTGTGTGTGTGTGTGTGTGTGTGTGTGTGTGTGTGTGTGTGTGTGTGTGTGTGTGCCAGGCATTTCAGTACCTGAGAGAGGAGGTGAGGACGTTCCAGGGAAAACCCATCAAGGTGAGTTGAGACTTTTTATTTATTTATTTAACCTTTATTTAACTAGGCAAGTCAGTTAAGAACAAATTCTTATTTACAATGATGGCCTACCCCTGCCAAACCCTAACCTGATCTAAATATTTTTCTATACATGATGCAAGTGCCAGTCACATGATAAAAGATTGATTCATTGCCTTGTTGAATAATAAATTGATCAGGCACGGATCAAGGCCAATGTGATGGCAGTCACATCTTACGCTCCAAAGAATGGCTACAGGCCCCGCGCAATGGACTCCTGCACCAATCAGCAGCCTTACAACCCCTACTACGCCCCTCCCACTTTCCAGCAGCCCCTCCCACAGCTTTACCCAATGACCAATCAAAGCTTGGCTGCCATGGCCGGATACACGGACCCTGACCTGGTGAGATGGACACACACACGTACACAGATGCAGGTACAAGCATTTTCTCTCACACTGGTGTCATTGGTGTTCTGTACAGCAGATGGCGTCATTATCTGGCTTCATGAACGGCTTCCCAGGAGGCCCCAGCTTCAACATTTCCCCCTCATACAGACACAGGTACTACACTCCTCACTCTCTTTCTCATTCTG
Organism: Salvelinus alpinus; assembly: GCF_045679555.1. Classification (NCBI taxonomy): domain Eukaryota; kingdom Metazoa; phylum Chordata; class Actinopteri; order Salmoniformes; family Salmonidae; genus Salvelinus; species Salvelinus alpinus. The sequence goes on from NC_092093.1 coordinate 64,831,030, forward strand.
GAGAGACGTCTCTCTCCTTCTCGCAAGCTATCATTTTCTCTCTATTTCTTTGTCTCTCTCTCTCTCCATTTCTGTGTTTTTCTTGATGGAACCATGGTTGTAGTTAGGTTGTTGTGATGTTACATGTGTTTCTCTCTCTCTCCTCCAGTAGGGGGAACCGTGGGCAGCGGGACCAGAGGCGGCGGTCTGGCGACAGGGAGCCGGGCCTTCTGGATGACCCCCCCTTCTTCCCAGAGCATGTACCAATAGGCCCCCCTGGCCCCCACAGGCAGGGCCGGCCACGGTTACCAGGCAACAGGCGTAGGGAGGGAGAGGGGGGTCGGCGTGGAGGGAGAAGGGAGTCAAGGTCCTCCCCAAGCACTGGCATAGGAAGGTAATGACCTTTAACCTCCAGCCCTTAGAGACGGGACTCTTCCTGATAACTTATGTTCAGTAGAGACTAAACAAAATATAAAATGTTTTTGAGGTACCACGTGAACTGAAGGAAGATAATAGCGATGTTTTCATTAACTTGTCCAGTGATTTTTTTATTAATTTTTTTACATTTAAGAAGTTTGCATAGATGCTAAAATTGCATGCTATGCTACAGTGCGTTTCCATTGAACTATATTGTCAATAAAATCAGCTGGATGTAATAATTTCACACCTAAAAAAAAACATTATCGCAAAAACCTACAATGTCGAATAGAAATGAATTGGTTGAAGTTTTTCCATTACCTACAGTATTTAGGCAAATTGCGCATAAGGCCTAATAAATTGGCGACAGTGCCCTCCCACCTATCTGTTTTATGTCTCAGGTAGCCTGCAAAGCCAGCATGGATAGAATGCAATAATTGACTAATATTTACCATATTCTAATAATTATTGTGTACCAACGTATCGCCAAGGTCCATGGTGCCATGGTGAAACTTGCACTCCTGTAGATCTGAAACAATTGTATGATGAAACTTGCCAGACAACCAGAACAGCAAGGCAAAGCAATTCAGGCATTCAGAAAGTCAGGACAAAAATAGATTTTGCAAGCAGTGGGCATTAGAATGAAATGTGGAGTGGAGCTTTATAGTTACGAGCACGGCCGACCAGCTCATTAGACAGAATTAGGAGGCCACCTATGGCATCAGATTGACGAGGGCGGTATTTTCTGAGCTAAACTGACCAAGACGCAACTCCAACAACAACACATGAAACCCCACATAATTCTGCTCAAAAACAATGACAATTTCTCACAACCAGTGGCATAAGGGATTTTTAGCTGAGTGCAAATGCCACCCTGTGATAAGCAATGCCCACTTTGTAAAAGGCAGGGGCACAAAATATTTTGCTTGTCCATTCACAGGGCGCCTCTCCATGGTACTGTTGGAGAGACGCATCGCTGTGGCGCAACACTAACGCAACGTTCCATAAATCATGTAACAGATATAGGATATGGTTAAAAGAGTGTGGCCTTTTCTGTAGCCTTCCTGGCTGGAGATGAAATGTATGACAATGTAATGAGACAGACACTTTTTACATCATGTAGGTTTCTCCGATCAAATAGCCTAACCTAAATGGCGCCCATTCAAATAAAAATGCACTGACATGTTAACAAACAACATATCCTAAAAACAGGACAAGTCAAAGGAGAATGGACAACCACAAGTGTTGTCTAGGAGTTTCACCCCATTGTCATGATCAGTGGTTTCAAGTTAGTATCCGTCAATTGTTTTGACAAGCTGATCATAGCGAAAAAGAAAATAGTTCTGCATTTCCAGCTTTGTAAACACATTGTAAAATAGGCTCACAATAACTCCTGATAAAGTTGGGTAGCTGATATTCAGAGCTTAAATAGCCTAATTAATTAGTCACAGGAATCAGGATTAATAAAGCCAATGCTACGGCCTACCACATGGAATGACATTCATAAAATTCTGTTGCAGGCCACATGGTAGTATACACCCCAGTAAGCACGAGCCGAAGACTTTTTGATGTCTTTTTTTGGTGTTTTATAAACGGTAGTCTTACCACATACAGTGCATTCGGAAAGTATTCAGACCCCTTGACCTTTTCCAAGTGTTGTTAAGTTACAGCCTTATTCTAAAATGGTTTGAATTGTTATTTTTCCTCATCAATCTACACAAAATACCCCATAAACTGGTTTACATAAGTATTCAGACCCTTTACTCAGTACATTGTTGAAGCACCTTTGGCAGTGATTTACATACTTGAGTCTTCTTGGGTATGACGCTGCAAGCTTGGCACGCCTGTATTTGAGAAGTTTCTCCCATTATTCTCTGGAGATCCTCTCAAGCTCTGTCAGGTTGGATGGGGAGCGTCGCGCTGCACAGCTATTTTCAGGTCTCTCCAGAGATGTTTGATCGAGTTCAAGTCTGGGCTCTGTCTGGAACTCTCAAGGACATTCAGAGACTTGTCCCAAAGCCACTCCTTCGTTGTGTTGGCTGTATGCTTAGGGTCGTTGTCCTATTGGAAGGTGAAACTTCGCCCCGGTCTGGAGCAAGTTTTTATCAAGGATCTCTCTGTACTTTGCTCCATTCATCTTTCCCTCGATCGTGACTAGTTTCCCAGTCCCTGCCGCTGAAAAACATCCCTACAGCATGATGCTGCCACCATCATGCTTCACCGTATGGATGGTGCCAGGTTTTCTCCAGACGTGATGCTTGGCATTCAGGCCAAAGAGTTCAATCTTGAGTTCATCAGACCAGAGAATCTTTAGGTGCCTTTTTTCAAACTCCAAGCGGGCTGTCATGTGCCTTCTACTGAGGAGTGGCTTCCGTCTGGCTACTCTACCATAAAGGCCTGATTGGTGGAGTGCTGCAGAGATGGTTGTCCTTCTGGAAGGTATTCCCATCTCCACAGAGGAACTCTGGAGCTCTGTCAGAGTGACCATCGGGTTCTTGGTCACCTCCCAGACCAAGGCCCTTCTCCCCCGATTGCTCATTTTGGCCAGGCGGTCAGCTCTAGGAAGAGTCTTGGTGGTTCCAAACTTATTCCATTTAAGAATGATGGAGGCCACTGTGTTCTTGGGGACCTTCAATGCTGCAGAATTTCTTTGGTACACTTCCCCAGATCTGTGCCTTGACACAATCCTGTCTCTGAGCTCTACGGACAATTCCTTCGACCTCATGGCTTGGTTTTCACATGCACTGTCAACTGTGGGATCTTATATAGACAAGTGTGTGCCTTTCCAAAGCATGTCCAATCAATTGAATTTATCACAGGTGGACTCCAATCAAGTTGTAGAAACATCTCAAAGATGATCAATGGAAACAGGATTCACCTGAGCTCAATTTTGAGTCTCATAGCAAAGGGTCTGAATACTTATGTAAATAAGGTATTTTGGCTTTTTATTTTTAATATATTTGCAAAAATTTCAAAAAACTGTTCCCACTTTGTCATTATGAGGTATTGTGTGTAGATTGATGAGATAAAAAAAAAAAAATGTAATCCATTTCAGAATAAGGCTGTCACGTAACAAAATGTGGAAAAAGTGAAGGGGTCTGAATACTTTCCGAATGCACTGTAGATGGGCATTCATAAGATTATATTTCAGGCAACACTGTAGGCTACACCTCAGTAATCATGGACCGACACCGATGCCTTTTGGACGTCTTTTTTTGGTGCAGTCCGGACCGGCCTTGATTTCCACATCCACTGATATTCGTTTTTGGTCCGGTCCGGACATTGGTTTTTGGTCTCCCCTAAGATGGCAGAACGGCAAGGACCGGCCCTGGTTACGCGATGACATCACGGGCCCTGCATACTTTCAAAATTATTCAGCAATCAATATTTATTTGAAAAATACTTTTTTTAAATTGATTGTCTTAGTAAAGCTTGACAAAAGAAAATCTCTGTCGAACGAAAATAAAAATCCACCTCTGTCGAACGAAAAGAAAAATCCACAAATTTCGATGATCTTTAGAAAAGTTATCCATATTCTGTTCTTTCCATTACACATGCCGCAGTGATTTTTTTGTTGTAGACATTGCTTTTGTTGAATAAAGCTGGGTCAATAAGAAACCTGCCTATTGATTCTCTCTCTCTGAAGGAGAGGCCCCATTGGTCAGAGGAGGAGAAGAGATGAGAAGTACACTGTAAGTACTTAACATGTGGATGGCTTTGGGAAAATGTCAAGGAAAAGCTCTTATTTGTGAGTGTTGTTTTTGTGTGTCTGTGGATATGTATGTCTGTGTATAACAATATGTGTATATAAACGTATGTATGTTTAGAGAGAGCCCCCCAAGTCGTCCCCCCGCTCCTTGTCTCCCAGTCTGGAGCTGGGCCCTTCTAGCTTCCCCCCACTGCCCCCGGCAACAGCCTCCAGAGAAACACTTACCATAGCAACCAGCAATCACAAAGCAACCTGCAACCACAAGGTAACCAAGAGTCACACACACATACACACTCACACATGCCGTCTACTTTCTTGTAAGGTTGTTTTTCTTGTTACAGAGTGCAGTTACAGACAGCAGTACCAGCCAATCAACCACTGTGACATTACAAGACCTCCAGCCTATCACAGTATTGCCTCAGAAAACCCTCCCCCCAGAGTGAGTATATTCTCCTTCCTTTGAATCATCATTGCTGTGGAATGGGTCCCTTTCACAATGTGTTTTGTATGATTACTTCAAGGAAGAAGAATACATGCAGACTCATGTCTGTGTTATGGTTGTGTTGTGTTATGGTTGAGGGTTGTGGTTGATGGTGGTTGTTGCTGTACCACAGGAAGCTGAAGGAAACCATGCCATCTCCCAAGAGGACCACAGCAGCTCCTCCGACCGTGAAAGAACCTCTCCAGACCACGAAGGAAAACAGACCAGCAGTGGTGAGACACCTCACAGACTACAGAGACAAACTGGTTATTAGTGAAAGTAGTGTATGCTGGGTACTGACCTGTCCTGTGTTGTGATTGGTTAGGAGTCCAAGAAGCCAAGCTACGCTGAGATCTGCCAAAGGATACGAGCCAATCAAACGCTTTGCGCAAACCCCATTGACCACACCCCATCCGGGGCGGAGCTTGCCCCAGCCTATCCTGCACAGGAGTCTGACCAGGCTCAGTTACCACGGTGACCAGAGTGAGATGGTTACTTTTGGTTGGGGAGGGCAAGAGGGGAGGAGGAGAGAAAAGGAAGATGTTTTTCAAGCCCAATAAAAAAATCTATAGCCCTTTAATGTTGAGGTTTTGATTTATTTGATTTATAAAGTTTAGTTAGTTTTAGAAGCCAAGTTGTAGAACTCTTGTTTCTCTCTGCTGTCTGTCTGTCCGTCTTGTGTCTGTCTGTCTGTCTGTCTGTCTGTCTGTCTGTCTGACTGACGGAACTCTCTGAATTCTTTACGGTTTAATATTGATTAATTTATTTTTATGAATATTGGTTAGTATTTTGAGCATCAGACATACTTCTGTATTAATTTCTAAGTCTAAATAACTTCAGCGGAACAGTTACAGTAACTACACTGGAACACACTGGAACAGTTGCAGTAACTACACTGGAACAGTTACACTAACTACACTGGAACAATTACAGTAACTACACTGGAACAGTTACAGTAACTACACTGGAACAGTTACAGTAACTACACTGGAACACACTGGAACAGTTACAGTAACTACACTGGAACACACTGGAACAGTTACAGTAACTATACGGAACACACTGGAACAGTTACAGTAACTATACGGAACACACTGGAACAGTTACAGTAACTATACGGAACACACTGGAACAGTTACAGTAACTACACTGGAACACACTGGAACAGTTACAGTAACTATACGGAACACACTGGAACAGTTACAGTAACTATACGGAACACACTGGAACAGTTACAGTAACTATACGGAACACACTGGAACAGTTATAGTAACTACACTGGAACACACTGGAACAGTTACAGTAACTACACTGGAACACACTGGAACAGTTACACTAAGTACAAACAGCCAGCCACTGAGTGCCAAGAAGCTAAAAAGCCAAGAAGCTAAACTGATTTCATATCAAAATTTGTTTCTGCATGAGTTTTAGATGTATTTATTTACTGTTTTATTTAGATGGAATGTCTTGTGTGTTGATTGGTTTGTGTTGTTTTGAGTTTGGAGGGTGGGTGTCTGTTTAGAAGAGAAACATTTGAGGTGGATATTGACATGTGTACATACAACACTGTTAGCGTTAACAAATTGAATTTGATTTGGAATCAGGGGTAGCTGAAGGGAGAGGGTGGGGGATGTAGATAAAGCTTTCAGTTCGCATTTCCTATGTTTGAGAGAGATTTAGTGTGCAAATGCGGGTAATCGATACAGAATTAAGGCACGAAAGTGAATATGTTATTTTTTCTGTACAGATGTAAATAATTTGACTATTATTAAACAAGTGCCTTTAATAATAAACAATGGGAAACTCTATGTTCGCTTAATTAATGTAAGGGAGCCTTCCCTTTAGTAGGAGGCTGTGGTCAGATTGGCAAAGTGGCGAATGGGTACACCTGAGACGGTCGCTTTCCACGGTCATGTGGTGCTGTGCTGAACTTCAGAGTTCAGTCGCTGTCTGCTTCTGTGGTGCTGAATCTCTGATCGCCGCTATTACAGCTTGTTTGTTTAACCTTTTCAATCCTGTGACAAAATCGACGCATCCTGCTGTTTTGTGTTATGACATGCCGTGATACTATATGGAGCCTGCTGCTGTGTCTATGTGCTGATTCTTGGTATTGCATTGGTTGTGGTTTCACGGTGTGACCAGCAGGTGGCAACATCACTACATAGTCACAAAAGCCATCTGTGTACAATACAATATCTTACAGAATCAGATGATGACGAGTAACCTTGCCTGAGACTTGACGACTTAAACTGAGCTCCAGAGCTAAGCCTAGTGGTGTGCAGACAACCCGGCTAGTGTGCTCCTTGGCTAGTCCTGGGGATTCATATGAAGACCAAATATCCACCAGCACGGTATTGTTGCTATAATTCAATGATATTAGATATATGCTATAATTTCCAATATGCGTGCGTGTGTGTGTTTGTGTGTGGAGAGGGTGTGGTGGTCGGGTAATAATACCCCCGCCTCCCACGCTGCGACCCCTCTCGGTCATTCCCGGTACTGCGCCTCTCCTATCTGCGTCACGTGACATCAGTAGGCGCTGTGAAACAGCGCGAGTCTCATCATCAGCACCGCATCGCCAGGCAAGCAGCCTCGAGACCCACCGACCAACGGACCCTCAGTGGTCCCTCATCACAAATACTATAATAACGGAGAGGAGGTAGACTCCTCACGAGACCATGTCAGGGCCCCGGTGAACAGACAAACAGATTTATTCTCTTTGTTCGCGTCGACGCACCGCTCGCCGCCGAGGAGGGGCCGCAGAATAGCGCTCTCGCTCTCTCTGGCGGAGGAGTGGGGGAAGAGGAGAGGAGAAAGCAACAGAGAGAACCGAGGTATTTTTCTACCGGATAACCTAATGGCAGAGCGCGAGGCGTCGCCGTTACCACTGGAGGTTCGCGCCCGGCTGGCGGAGCTGGAGCTCGAGCTGTCAGAGGGTAAGAACAAACCCCGGGCGCCCCGTTTTTCCGTTAACGTAGAGGAATCTCTACAGTAATGGCTCGTTCCACCCTAGACCCCCCTCCCTCTCCCCTGCTCCGCCCCTCCAGATGTTTGTCAGAGCCGCCCTCACAGTCTGCTCTAGCCGGGACCGGGTGAGGGAAGAGTGGGAGCCCACTGCGGGATTCACCCGCCTTTCTTTGTCTCTCTGGTCGTGACACATACACAGACATATGGCCCTGTGCTCGGTTCAGGTCTGAAAACTGTCTATTTGACCTTGAGAAGTACGTTTTGTCCGTGCGTCCACGGACCTGTGTGCGTGTGGTGTGTGTAGGCCTACGTGTGTGTCATGCTCAAACGAATGGATTTAATAATAGCGATACCGATGCAACACTGCGTGACAGGAGACGGTTCGGTGGTGTGTGTGTGTGTTCAGGCTCGGTGTTTTGGCCTACACGCACAGCAACTGATGATGATTTCGGTTAATTGTTATGCTGACAATTGAATCTAAAATAAAATAGCCGACACCGAATCTGTTAAATCACAACCAAGCGTATCCCACCAATTGAGTGCGGATATTATTTTGCCGCATGTTATATTGTCAGATAAATTGCGCATTTGTGTCTGCATTATATAATGTTGAAATTTTTTATTAATATACATTGTCCGCTCTATAGATTGCTCTCAACGCTCCTGGTGTATGTTGTGTGACGCGTCTAGCGGCCTGTGTGTATGTGGTTTACATGGACTAACGTGTTAGGGACACCCTGTTGAACGCCTATAACCTTGATGTGTTGTTGTCAACGTTTTCTATTGCAGACAGATTTGCAGTATCTTATGATTGCTAGAGTGTTGGTTCCCAACCCAGCTGTCCCTCCATATGCTGTTCAATCAGAGCAGAACCAGGACATGGCAGATACTGGTGGACAGTGTTTCCCCTAGGGTTTTTTTCAGCAAGGGTGGGTGCATTGCTAGTAGTGTAGCAATGCAATGACATGCTAGCTGTTCCCATTAACTTCCAGTCGTTGAGCCAACTACTTACCATTTAAAAGTATGTCTCGTGGGCCACCGCTGCTAAATGACTATAGAGGAAACACTGAGATAGACAGGTCCTGTATGTGGACATGGATGGATGGATGATGACAGACAGGAATGTATTAGGACAGATAGATCATGGTCTTTATCAGGTGCCACTCTGTAAAAACGTTGTTGATGTAGGTGTATCACTAAAGCTTTATTTAAAAGATTTCTTGTGGGAGCAGCCAAGAGTGAGCGGACAGTGCCTTTTTCTATAGGGGTTCTGTTTTTATCCAGCTCCTTTGGCAAGCTGCTCTCTTGTCAAATCAAATTACATTTTGTTGTCACATGCAGATGTTATTGCGGGTGTAGTGAAATGCTTGTGTTCCTAGCTCCAACAGTGCAGTAGTATCTAACAATTCACAACAATACACACATCTAAAAGTAAAATAATGGAATTAAGAAATATATCAATATTAGATTGAGCAATGTCGGTGTGGCGTTGACTATATACAGTAGAATATAATACAGTAAGTAAGTAAATAACAAAAGTTTGACCGGTAGTGTATATACTGTATTATATTCTACTGAAGCTAGTAGAGAGAATGCCAAGAGTGTGCAAAGCTGTCATCAAGGCAAATGGTGGCTACTTTGAAGAATCTCAAATATAAAATATATTTTGATTTAACACTTTTATGGTTACTACATGATTCCATATGTTATTTCATAGTTTTGATGTCTTCACTATTATTCTACAATGTAGAAAATAGTACAAATAAAGAAAAACCCTTGAATGAGTAGGTGTGTCCAAACTTTTGACTGGTACTGTACATAGATGAGTAAAGCAGTATGTAAACAATGTTTAAACATTATTAAAGTGTCTACTGTTCCATTATTAAAGTGGCCAGTGATTCCAAGTCTATGTATATGAGGCAGCAGCCTCTAAGGTGCAGGGTTGCGCAACTGGGTGGAAGCCGGCTAGTGATGGCTATTTAACAGTCTGATGGCCTTGCAGTCTCGGTCCCAGCTTTGATGCACATGTACATACCTCGCTTTCTGGATGATAGTGGGGTGAACAGGCCAAGGCTCGGGTGATGGATGTCCTTGATCTTTTTGGCCTTCCTGTGACATTGGGTGCTGTAGGTGTCCTGAAGGGCAGGTAGTTTGCCCCCTGTGATACGTTGTGCAGAGAGCCCTGCGGTTGCAGGCGGTGCAGTTGCCGTACCAGGCGGTGATACAGCCCGACAGGATGCTCTCAATTATGCATCTGTAAAAGTTTGTGAGGGTTTTAGGGGCCAAGCCAGTTTTTTTTCAGCCTCATGAGGTTGAAGAGGCGCAGTTGTGCCTTCTTCACCACGCTATCTGGACCATTTCAGATCGTCAGTGATGTGTGTGCCGTGGAACATTTCACCTTCTCCACTGTGGTCCCATCGATGTGGATAGGGATGTGCTCCCTATGCTGTTTCCTGAAGTCCACGATCAGCTCCTTTATTTTGTTGACGTTGAGTGAGAGGTTATTTTCCTGGCACCACTCTCCTAAGGCCCTCACCTCCTCCCTGTATGCTGTCTTGTCATTGTTGGTAATCAGGCCTACTACTGCAGTGCAAACATGATGATTGAGTTGGAGGCGTGCGTAGACACGCAGTCATGGGTGAACAGGAGGTACAGAAGGGGGCTGAGCACACATCCTTGTGTGGCCCCTGTGTTAAGGATCAGCGAAGTGGAGGTGTTGTTTCCCACCTTCACCACCTGAGGCAGCCCGTCAGGAAGTCCAGGACCCAGTTGCACAGGGCGGGGTTCAGACCCAGGGCCTCGAGCTTAATGATGAGCTTGGAGGGTACTATGGTGTTGAATGCTGAGCTATAGTCAATGAACTGCATTCTTACATAGGTGTTCCTCTTATCCAGATGGGATAGGGCAGTGTGCAGTGCGATGGCGATTGCATCGTCTGTGCATCTATTGGGGCGGTAAGCAAATTGAAGTGGGTCTAGGGTGACAGGTAGGGTAGAGTTTATATGATCCTTAACTAGCCTCTCAAAGCACTTCATGATGACAGAGGTGAGTGCTACGGCGCGATAGTCATTTAGTTCAGTTACCTTTGCTTTCTTGGGTACAGGAACAATGGTGGCCATATTGAAGCATGTGGAGACAGCAGAGTGAGATAGGGAGAGATTGAATATGTCCGTAAACACACCAGCCAGCTGGTCTGCGCATGCTCTGAGGATGCGGCTAGGGATGCCGTCTGTGCCGGCAGCCTTGCGAGGATTAACACACTTAAATGTCTTAGTCACGTCGGCCACGGAGAAGGAGCCAAAAATTATTGTGCTACACAGCATATTATTCTCCCACCTTCCTCTCTTTATTTCTCTGGCCCATCGAGTGACCATTCCGTGTGTGTGAGCCCTCTGGCCCAGCTCTGGACACGTTTGTGTATAGACACTGAGGATTCTGGGACACGAGTTTCAGCCTGAAGGCACAAAGTGTGTGTGTGTGTGTGTGTGTGTGTGTGTGTGTGTGTGTGTGTGTGTGTGTGTGTGTGTGTGTGTGTGTGTGTGTGTGTGTGTGTGTGAGAGAGAGAGATCACATGAAAGGAGATTGTAATGGATACAAAGATAAAAGGAGAAACCAGAGAGTGAAAGAGAGGGGGGGGGGGGGGGGGTACACAGAGTGATTGGCATGGCATCTCTCTCCCACTGTCTATCTGTGTGATTTTAATTTGTTCACAATGACCAATAGGGAAGGAATGCTGCTTAGACTGTAACCAATCACAGCTGGGTATAGATGTGATTCTGAAGATCAATGTGAGACACACAAAAACACACACTTTCCAAAGGTTCTATGTTGGTTAGCAATTTTCAGCCACTTGAAGGAAAATATAATTTTCTGTTTTATTACACATTTTCTAAATAGGAAAATGAGACATTGCTTTAGTGGTTGTGACATGGACTATAGATTCCCTCTCAGCTGTATTCATAGGTTGCACCTCCGTCACTCGGTCGTGTCATGCCATTGTTATGAATGTTCTCAAGCCTCCCTCTGCCGGCGGTGCCGGTGCCAAAAAGTAATGATAAGCCCAATAATTCTAGACGGAGGCTAACGGCTGTTTCTTCTAAATTACCCTATAGTGTCTTGGAAATACGATGACATTGCTAAAGTAGGCAGATATTTTGTAGGAAACAACTTTTCCATCATTATCATGTCATCAAATTTACTTTAAACAGATGGAAATGTTGTCATTAGCTAGCAAAGTTGGTCAAAAATAGCTAGCAATGCTAATGTTAGCTAGCTAAAATTCTTAACTAGCTAGCTGACGTTATACTCCATCAAAAGTCAATCTGGCGACATCAAAATCATGACACAAGGTTTTCCTACAAATTATTTGCCTCCTTTTGAAATGTCCAAGCCACAGTAATGCACTTTTGAGAGTCCAAAACATCCAAACGAATGTTCAAAACTATATTAAGACGAAATGTGCAAACCATGAATAGTATGAAACTGTGAGAGACCAAGAGAAAAAGATAATTTGAAGAACGAGAGAATAGGAGAGAGAGAGAACGGGCATAGGGTTGTTATGAACTCTGATAATTCAGTGTGGTGTTCTCTCTCACACACTCATGCAGGGATCATTAGCCCAGTTTTCACATCTGGAAATCCAAGATGGCCACCAGGCCTTCTCCAGGAGAACGGTTGCTAGGCAACTCCCTCCCTGCTCGGCTGCGATAAGATTGGAAGATGGTGTCTCCCTTTTTTAAATATTTTTTATTTAACCTTTATTTAACCAGGAAGGGCTCATTGAGATTTAAAATCTCTTTTTCAAGAGCGTCCTGGCCAAGATAGGCAGCACCAAGTCATTACAAAAATTACAGACAGACAACATGAAAAAGTAATCTAGTAAAAACCAGATTTTGTGTGTGTGTGTGTGTGTGTGTGTGTGTGTGTGTGTGTGTGTGTGAGTGCAGAAACAGGAATGCTGTATCTGATCTGCGGAAAAGCCTCACACACACACACACACACACACACACACACACACATGCCTGAATATCATAGCAAGGAACAGATGAGCAGATTGGACCCAGATGTTCTGGCCACTCTCCATGGTCAGATTGTGAAACACATGCTCTCGCTCTCATTCACTTGTCATTCACTCTAAAAAATAGAATGTTCTCTCACACACACTAAAGGGGTGGGTTCTGAGGCCTTGTCAAAAAACTGGGTTAACTGATACTCTTACACTCAAAACAACCTCTTTCTCTCCCCCTCTCTCTCTGCCAGGTGACATCACACAGAAGGGTTATGAGAAGAAGCGGTCTAAGCTGATCAGGGCCTACTTTCCTCATCCTGGAGGTACATAAATACACAGTCTCTGTCCTCTAGTAGAACACCAGTATGCAGCACATCTATTCTAGTCCCACTGGGTTTGACCCTCCTCGTTTAACCCCTCTCTCTCTCTCTCTCTCTCTCTCTCACTCTCTCACTCTCTCTCTCTCTCTCTCTCTCTCTCTCTCTCTCTCTCTCTCTCACTCTCTCACTCTCTCACTCTCTCACTCTCTCACTCTCTCACTCTCTCTCACTCTCTCTCTCTCTGGGTCACACAAGACTTTGTATTACTCCAATGCGCTGAATGTAGCAGCATATTGAATATGCTGAAAGCTACTTCCACACTGAGAATGTTGGGGGATTTTTGTGTCTCTCTCCGTCTGTGACTTTGACTGTATCTTTTTGACTCGCTCATTCTTTTTCTGTCTGACTTTCCCTGTGTGTGTGTGTGTGTGTGTGTGTGTGTGTGTGTGTGTGTGTGTGTGTGTGTGTGTGTGTGTGTGTGTGTGTGTGTGTGTGTGTGTGTGTGTGTGTGTGTGTGTGTGTGTGTGTGTGTGTGTGTGTGTGTGTGTGCAGGTATGGAGGGTATGTCTCACCGCCCCCCATTTGCCCCCCCATCTGCCGCTCGCTTCCACAGACGGCGCTCTTCTGGAACACGTGATGAACGCTACCGTTCAGGTAAACACACACACACACCTTTACTACAGATTAACCTGACTTTAGACCAGAGTTATTCAAACTGTTGGTCGATAGACACGCCTTTAGTCAGTCCTTTCACTATAAACATATAATATAGATCTAGATTTTGATTAAATTGACTAACATAATTCCTGCCCATCTCTCTCCAACATCATATCACCCCCTAGACGTCCACAGTGAGGCGGTGCAGGCAGTGTTAGCCAGACATGTGGAGAGCAACGTGGCAGTGCCTATGCCCTCCAAACGACGATCACTGGTGGTACAGACATCCATGGATGCGTACACACCCCCAGGTGAGACACACACACACATACACTTATCAGGTTATGTTCAGTGCTTGACTTGGGCAGGAGCTCCCCTGAACTGAGTAACTGCATCTCACATTTTCTACCGCTTGAGTTCCTGCACCCCGTATAGAATATTATTAGCTCCCAAGTATTGCAGATTTCCTGCACCTAAATATAATAAATCTAAATGAGTACCAGCTCCTATTTTAGTCCAAGTCAAGCACAGGTTATGATTATGTTAGTGTTATGCTGTAGTAAAGTTGGATGAAGGTTACTGACCGTCGCTAGGCCGGTCTCCACTGTGTCATAGGGTTGGGGTTAGGTTGTGTTTTAGTTAGCTATGGGTTGTAGTTATATTGTATGAAAGTTGGATGAAGGTTACTGACCCTCACTAGGCCTGTCCCCACTGTGCTCAGACTCGTCGTCGGGCTCAGAGGAAGAGGCGGGGCCAGGCAATGACATGCCCGGAATGGAACACTGGATGACTCGCCCTGCCCACTTAGGTCCAGCCCACCTAGGCTCCACCTCCTCGTCGTCCTCGTCCACTCAGAGCGGAGGAAGTGGCAACGCAGGACGACTGGCCGACTCGCTCGCACACACACACCTCTCACACCCACACCTGGCACACGCCCACCTCACACACACACACCTGACCCAGTCACACCACGTGTCAGCTCACCACTCACAAACACACCACGGTGAGTACAACTTCACTGTGTGTATGTGTGTGTACAGGATGTGTGTGTTTATGTCTAATCTTTATGTGTGTGTCTGCAGGTATAGGGCACCTGTCTCTGAAGCGTAAGGCCGCTCTGGGCATGGCGGAGAACGGAGGCTCTCTCAGAAGATCCTGTGAGTTCGGCTCTGATATGCTGTGGCCTCCACCGCTGGAGTCTGATGGTCAGTACGCACACACACATACCTTTTTTATACATGTGCCCCACCACTGCTTTAACTCTCCCTCTCTCTTTCTGTCTCTCTCTTTCTGCCTCTCTCTCTTTGTCTCTTTGTCTCTCTCCTCTCCATCTCTTTCTGTTTCACTTTCTGTCTCTCTCTCTTTGTCTCTGTCTCTCTCTCCTCTCTCCGTCTCTTTCTGTCTCTCTCTCTTTGTCTCTGTCTCTCTCTCCTCTCCATCTCTTTCTGTTTCTCTTTCTGTCTCTCTCTCTTTGTCTCTGTCTTTCTCCTCTCCATCTCTTTCTGTCTCTCTCTCTTTGTCTCTGTCTCTCTCTCCATCTCTTTCTGTCTCTCTCTCTTTTTCTCTCTCTCTCTGTCGCTCTCCTCTTTTTCTGACTCTTGCTTTCTCTATTTGTCTCTCTGTCTCTTTCTGTCTCTCTCGCTCCATCTCTCTCTCTGTGTGTGTAGAGAATCACTCTGCTCCTCCTGATGTGACTGGCTATTCGTCTGACTCCTCCCACTCCCGCCCCCACTCAGAGCGCCACATAGGAACCATCGCCCGAAACACTCAGAAATACGGCAATGCCGAACGCATGGAGACTGGAGACGGTGTCCCGGTCAGCAGTCGTGTGTCTGCTAAGATCCAGCAGCTAGTGAACACTCTGAAAATGCCTCGTAGACCTCCGCTAAGAGAGTTCTTTGTTGATGACTTTGAAGAACTTCTAGAAGGTAGGAGCTATCAACCAATAAATCTATAAATAAATGAACTAAGCTTTAAATCTAGCTGTCTAGCTATTTTCTTAGTCTCTATATTTAGTGAACGTTTCTACAGTAATCTGTAGTGTGTTTAATGGTCTTATTTGCATGTTTCACAATAAAGGCTGTCTCTCTTTCACTCTTTGTAGTCCAGCAGCCAGATCCTAAGCAGCCGCGTCCGGAGGGGGCAGAAATGTTGGCAGTAAGCGGAGAAGCCCTGGGGGTGGTGACTAACTGGCCCCCCTCCCTGGAGGCAGCTCTCCAACGCTGGGGCACCATCAGCCCTAAAGCGCCCTGTCTCACCAGCCTGGATACCACTGGCAAACCTCTATATGTACTCACATACGGTAACCACACACACACACCCACACACACACACGTACGTACGCACACACACACACACACACACACTTACTCAGCCTTGTGTTGTGTCCACAGGGAAGCTGTGGTCTCGGAGTATCAAGCTGGCCTATAACATCCTCCACAAGCTGGGCAGCAAGCAGGAGCCCATGTTGCGACCGGGGGACAGGGTGAGTACATGTAGAATATCCATCCCTTGAATGAAATAACTAGTAAAAATATAGTTTTTTTTGTAATGTTATTTTCAGAAGGATTAAGGTCAAGACGGATTGTAATATTTTCCCATTGTCTGTATTCGTCCGATCCGCTAGGTGGCGCTGGTGTTTCCTAACAATGACCCGGTGGCCTTCATGGTGGCTTTCTACGGCTGCCTGCTGGCTGAGGTGGTCCCTGTACCCATAGAGGTGCCCCTCACACGCAAGGTACAGTACATCTAGTGGATACATAAATCAGGGGTCAGAGCACTGAGCCCTGGGGAACACCTTATTTCATTGAATTAATGTATCTTTTGTTGTATAAGCAAGAAGCATATTCAATCAAATATATGTATAGAATTTTTTTGTCTTGGACTTAAAAGTGTCTATCTTGTCCAATAGGATGCTGGCAGCCAGCAGATCGGGTTCTTATTAGGAAGCTGTGGGGTTACCGTGGCGCTGACCAGTGATGCCTGCCATAAAGGCTTGCCCAAGAGCGCTACAGGAGAGATACCACAGTTCAGAGGTAAGTGTATGTGTGTGCATGTGTTTATACATACTATATTCAAAAAAAAGGTTAAAGTAATCAAGTCCCTTGACAGTGTATGAAGGCACCCTAATGATTGTCACTCTGTCTCTCTAGGGTGGCCTAAGCTGCTGTGGTTCGTGACTGAGTCGAAGCATCTCTCCAAACCTCCTAGAGATTGGTTCCCTCACATCAAAGATGCAAACAGCGACACAGCATATATAGAGGTAATGCACATTCATTACTGTTACAAGGAGAACTTCTAATGCAACTCAATACACATTTCTTTAGAAAAAGCTATGTTTAAAAAAAAAAGTATTTATTTGTTACTCTACACATAGACATTTTCACTTGCATTCTCTCTCTCTCTCTCTCTCTCTCTCTCTCTCTCTCTCTCTCTCTCTATCTCTCTCTCAGTATAAAACGTGTAAGGATGGGAGTGTCCTGGGCGTGACGGTGATGAGGATCGCTCTGCTGACTCACTGCCAATCCCTCACACAGTCGTGTGGCTACACAGAAGGTAAGACACTCACTTTAAGTCAAACAGACAGTCTCTCTCTCTCTCTCACACTCACTCACTCACTCACTCACTCACTCACACACACACACACACACACACATGTGCGCTCCCACAGACACACCCTCTGCCAGGTAATCTCTCACTCCTCTCTTTGTCTCCCTCCCTCTCTCACTCCTCTCTTCTACCCCCTCTACCTCTCCTCTCTGCAGCGGAGACCATAGTGAATGTTCTAGACTTTAAGAAGGATGTGGGACTGTGGCACGGCATCCTCACGGTAAGACCAGCTACTAGAGGTCAGGTGCAGGGAAAGTATGATAAGGGGTTAAGGGTTAGAGGTTGAAGGTTATGTGTGTCTCCCATCTCCAGAGTGTGATGAACATGATGCATGTGATCAGCGTTCCCTACTCTCTGATGAAGGTCAACCCGTTGTCCTGGATACAGAAGGTCTACCACTTCAAAGGTCAGACACACCAACCTGTCAATCAACCACTCTATAATCAATTAATCTGTCAATCTATAAGATATTCTCATCAAGTCATATGT
Source organism: Salvelinus alpinus (assembly GCF_045679555.1). Taxonomy (NCBI): domain Eukaryota; kingdom Metazoa; phylum Chordata; class Actinopteri; order Salmoniformes; family Salmonidae; genus Salvelinus; species Salvelinus alpinus. Next base: position 64,848,666 of record NC_092093.1, read on the forward strand.
CAATCATTCAGTCAGTATTTGATGCCAACTTTGTGTTAGAACTGATGAAAACACTGTGTGTGTCCCTCTCCAGCCAAGGTAGCATGTGTAAAGTCCAGGGACATGCACTGGGCTCTGGTGGCCCACAGAGAGCAGAAGGACATCAGCCTGAGTTCCCTCCGTATGCTGCTGGTCGCCGACGGATCTAACCCCTGTAACTATCACTCTACTTCCCACCTCAATCTATCTTGCCCTCCCCTCCTCTCCGCTCCTGTCCTCCTTTATCCCTCTTTCCTCTCGTCCTCCAGGGTCTATTTCGTCCTGTGATGCGTTCCTCAACGTGTTCCAGAGTAAAGGCTTGAGGTCAGAGGTCATCTGTCCCTGTGCCAGCTCTCCTGAAGCCCTGACCGTTGCCATCAGGAGGTGCACACACATCATCATAATCAGCAGCATTCTCACTTGGTCTATCCTAGAGTAACAGACTAAACATTTAGATTTTGTTGGTATGGAAAAGTATTCTCACTAGGTGAAGTGGCTGAGGGGGCACTAGCTTAGATGTGATATAGCTCTTCCTTTCTCTCCCTGTTTCTCTCTGATCCAGGCCAGTGGAGGACAGTAGCCAGCCCCCAGGCCGAGGGGTTCTCTCCATGCAGGGTCTGAGTTACAGTGTGGTCCGCGTCGACACCGAGGAACGATTGTCAGTCCTTACTGTGCAGGATGTGGGCACTGTTATGCCTGGAGGTAGGGGTCTGTGTTTGTGTGTGTGCGTGTACATGTACATACCTGTGTGTGTGTGTTAAGCCTCCTCTCTTCTTCAGCTCCAGTTTTGTGAGGGGTGAATGTGAGGTTTAATGTGTGTGTTCTGTCCCCAGCCGTAGTGTGTGTGGTGAAGCCAGAGGGTGTGCCTCTCCTGTGTAAGACAGATGAGATCGGGGAGCTGTGTGTGTGTTCTGTCGCGACGGGAACCTCTTACTATGGATTGACAGGCATGACCAAGAACACCTTTGAGGTAAGGAGACGTGTGTGTGTGTGTGTGTGTGTGTGTGTGTGTGTGTGTGTGTGTGTGTGTGTGTGTGTGTGTGTGTGTGTGTGTGTGTGTGTGTGTGTGTGTGTGTGTGTGTGTGTGTGTGTGTGTGTGTGTAAAATACATATAATGTGTGTGTGTATAATGTATGAGTGCATGTACAATATGTGTATAACGTGTGGGTGTTTGTTTATAATATGTGTGTATAATGTTTGTGTATGATATGTGTGTGTGTAGGTGTTCCCTGTAGCCTCAGGTGGAGGCCTGGTCAGTGAGTATGCGTTTGTGCGTACGGGGCTGCTGGGCTTTGTGGGTCCAGGCGGTCTGGTGTTTATCTCCGGAAAGATGGACGGCCTCATCATGGTCAGCGGGCGCAGACATAACGCTGATGACATCGTAGCCACCGCACTGGCCGTGGAGCCAATGAAATTCGTCTACAGGGGGAGGTATGCAGCCGGGCCACATGTTCTGGTCAAAAGTAGTGCCCTACATAGGGAATAGTATTCTCCTCTGTAGTCTGCATGTAAAAGGTAGCAGAACATATACAGTACCTTAATAACCATCTAACTCTAACCTTCTGTCTGTACGTGGCTCCAGGATAGCAGTGTTCAGTGTGACCGTGCTGCGTGATGAGCGTATCGTGGTGGTAGCAGAGCAGAGACCAGACTCTACTGAGGAGGACAGTTTCCAGTGGATGAGCCGTGTGCTGCAGGTAACACCACCGCAACACGACCACAGTACGACCATAATGCAGGTAACACCACCTCAACACGACTACAGTACGACCATAATGTAGGTAACACTGCATCAACACGACCATAATGTAGGTAACACTACCTCAACACGACCATAATGCAGGTAACACCACCTCAACACGACTACAGTACGACCATAATGTAGGTAACACTGCATCAACACGACCATAATGTAGGTAACACTACCTCAACACGACCATAATGTAGGTAACACTATCTCAACACGACTATAATGCAGGTAACACCACCTCAACACGACTACAGTACGACCATAATGTAGGTAACACCACCTGAACACGACCATAATGTAGGTAACACTACCTCAACATGACCATAATGTAGGTAACACTACCTCAACACGACCATAATGTAGGTAACACTACCTCAACACGACCATAATGTAGGTAACACTACCTCAACACGACCATAATGTAGGTAACACTACCTCAACACGACCATAATGTAGGTAACACTGTCTCAACATGACCATAATGTAGGTAACACTACCTCAACACGACCATAATGTAGGTAACACTACCTCAACACGACCATAATGCAAGTATTACTACCTCAACACAACTACAGTACGACCATAATGCAGGTAACACCACCTCAACACGACCACAGTACGACCATAATGCAGGTAACACTACCTCAACACGACCACAGTACGACCATAATGCAGGTAACACTACCTCAACACGACCATAATGTAGGTAACACCACCTCAACACTACCTCAACACGACCATAATGTAGGTAACACTACCTCAACACGACCATAATGTAGGTAACACCACCTCAACACGACCATAATGTAGGTTACACTACCTCAACACGACCATAATGTAGGTAACACCACCTCAACACTACCTCAGCACGACCATAATGTAGGTAACACTACCTCAACACGACCATAATGCAGGTAACACTGCATCAACACGACCATAATGTAGGTAACACTACCTCAACACGACCATAATGTTGGTAACACTACCTCAACACGATCATAATGTAGGTAACACCACCTCAACACGACTACAGTACGACCATAATGCAGGTAACACCACCTTAACACAACCACAGTACGACCACAATGCAGGTAACACTACCTCAACACGACCATAATGTAGGTAACACTACCTCAACACGACCATAATGCAGGTAACACCACCTCAACACGACTACAGTACGACCATAATGCAGGTAACACCACCTTAACACAACCACAGTACGACCACAATGCAGGTAACACTACCTCAACACGACCACAGTACGACCATAATGCAGGTAACACCACCTCAACACGACCACAGTACGACCATAATGCAGGTAACACCACCTCAACACGACCACAGTACGACCATAATGTAGGTAACACTACCTCAACACGACCATAATGTTGGTAACACTACCTCAACATGACCATAATGTAGGTAACACTACCTCAACACAACCATAATGTACGTAACACTACCTCAACACGACCATAATGCAGGTAACACCACCTCAACACGACCATAATGTAGGTAACACTACCTCAACACAACCACAGTACGACCATAATGCAGGTAACACTACCTCAACACGACCATAATGTAGGTAACACTACCTCAACACGACCATAATGTAGGTAACACTACCTCAACACGACCATAATTTAGGTAACACTGAATCAACACGACCATAATGTAGGTAACACTACCTCAACACGACCATAATGTTGGTAACACTACCTCAACACGATCATAATGTAGGTAACACTACCTCAACACGACCATAATGTAGGTAACACTACCTCAACACGACCATAATGTTGGTAACACTACCTCAACATGACCATAATGTAGGTAACACTACCTCAACACGACCATAATGCAGGTAACACCTTTCAACATGACTACAGTACGACCATAATGCAAGGAGCACCACCTCAACACGACCATAGTACGACCATAATGCAGGTAACACTACCTCAACACGACCACAGTACGACCATAATGCAGGTAACACTACCTCAACACGACCATAATGTAGGTAACACTACCTCAACACGACCATAATGTAGGTAACACTACCTCAACACGACCACAGTACGACCATAATGCAGGTAACACCACCTCAACACGACTACAGTACGACCATAATGCAGGTAACACTACCTCAACACGACCACAGTACGACCATAATGCAGGTAACACCACCTCAACACGACTACAGTACGACCATAATGCAGGTAACACTACCTCAACACGACCACAGTACGACCATAATGCAGGTAACACTACCTCAACACCACCATAATGCAGGTAACACTACCTCAACACGACCACAGTACGACCATAATGCAGGTAACACTACCTCAACACGACCACAGTAGGACCATAATGCAGGTAACACTACCTCAACACGACCACAGTAGGACCATAATGCAGGTAACACTACCTCAACACGACCACAGTAGGACCATAATGCAGGTAACACTACCTCAACACGACCACAGTACGACCATAATGCAGGTAACACTACCTCAACACGACCATAATGCAGGTAACACTACCTCAACACGACTACAGTACGACCATAATAGAGGTAACACTACCTCAACACGACCACAGTACGACCATAATGCAGGTAACACTACCTCAACACGACCACAGTACGACCATAATGCAGGTAACACTACCTCAACACGACCACAGTAGGACCATAATGCAGGTAACACTACCTCAACACGACCATAATGTAGGTAACACTACCTCAACACGATCATAATGTAGGTAACACTACCTCAACACGACCATAATGTAGGTAACACTACCTCAACACGACCACAGTACGACCATAATGTAGGTAACACTGCATCAACACGACCATAATGTAGGTAACACTACCTCAACACGACCATAATGCAGGTAACACTACCTCAACACGACCATAATGTAGGTAACACTACCTCAACACGACCATAATGCAGGTAACACCACCTCAACACGACTACAGTACGACCATAATGCAGGTAACACCACCTTAACACAACCACAGTACGACCACAATGCAGGTAACACTACCTCAACACGACCATAATGTAGGTAACACTACCTCAACACGACCATAATGCAGGTAACACCACCTCAACACGACTACAGTACGACCATAATGCAGGTAACACCACCTTAACACAACCACAGTACGACCACAATGCAGGTAACACTACCTCAACACGACCACAGTACGACCATAATGCAGGTAACACCACCTCAACACGACCACAGTACGACCATAATGCAGGTAACACCACCTCAACACGACCACAGTACGACCATAATGTAGGTAACACTACCTCAACACGACCATAATGTTGGTAACACTACCTCAACATGACCATAATGTAGGTAACACTACCTCAACACAACCATAATGTACGTAACACTACCTCAACACGACCATAATGCAGGTAACACCACCTCAACACGACCATAATGTAGGTAACACTACCTCAACACAACCACAGTACGACCATAATGCAGGTAACACTACCTCAACACGACCATAATGTAGGTAACACTACCTCAACACGACCATAATGTAGGTAACACTACCTCAACACGACCATAATTTAGGTAACACTGAATCAACACGACCATAATGTAGGTAACACTACCTCAACACGACCATAATGTTGGTAACACTACCTCAACACGATCATAATGTAGGTAACACTACCTCAACACGACCATAATGTAGGTAACACTACCTCAACACGACCATAATGTTGGTAACACTACCTCAACATGACCATAATGTAGGTAACACTACCTCAACACGACCATAATGCAGGTAACACCTTTCAACATGACTACAGTACGACCATAATGCAAGGAGCACCACCTCAACACGACCATAGTACGACCATAATGCAGGTAACACTACCTCAACACGACCACAGTACGACCATAATGCAGGTAACACTACCTCAACACGACCATAATGTAGGTAACACTACCTCAACACGACCATAATGCAGGTAACACCACCTCAACACGACCACAGTACGACCATAATGCAGGTAACACTACCTCAACACGACCATAATGTAGGTAACACTACCTCAACACGACCATAATGTAGGTAACACTACCTCAACACGACCACAGTACGACCATAATGCAGGTAACACCACCTCAACACGACTACAGTACGACCATAATGCAGGTAACACTACCTCAACACGACCACAGTACGACCATAATGCAGGTAACACCACCTCAACACGACTACAGTACGACCATAATGCAGGTAACACTACCTCAACACGACCACAGTACGACCATAATGCAGGTAACACTACCTCAACACCACCATAATGCAGGTAACACTACCTCAACACGACCACAGTACGACCATAATGCAGGTAACACTACCTCAACACGACCACAGTAGGACCATAATGCAGGTAACACTACCTCAACACGACCACAGTAGGACCATAATGCAGGTAACACTACCTCAACACGACCACAGTAGGACCATAATGCAGGTAACACTACCTCAACACGACCACAGTACGACCATAATGCAGGTAACACTACCTCAACACGACCATAATGCAGGTAACACTACCTCAACACGACTACAGTACGACCATAATAGAGGTAACACTACCTCAACACGACCACAGTACGACCATAATGCAGGTAACACTACCTCAACACGACCACAGTACGACCATAATGCAGGTAACACTACCTCAACACGACCACAGTAGGACCATAATGCAGGTAACACTACCTCAACACGACCATAATGTAGGTAACACTACCTCAACACGAACATAATGTAGGTAACACTACCTCAACACGACCATAATGTAGGTAACACTACCTCAACACGACCACAGTACGACCATAATGTAGGTAACACTGCATCAACACGACCATAATGTAGGTAACACTACCTCAACACGACCATAATGCAGGTAACACTACCTCAACACGACCATAATGTAGGTAACACTACCTCAACACGACCATAATGTAGGTAACACTACCTCAACACGACCACAGTACGACCATAATGCAGGTAACACTACCTCAACACGACCATAATACAGGTAACACTACCTCAACACGACCATAATGTAGGTAACACTGCATCAACACGACCATAATGTAGGTAACACAACCTCAACACGACTATAATGTAGGTAACACTGCATCAACACGACCATAATGTAGGTAAAACTACCTCAACACGACCATAATGCAGGTAACACTACCTCAACACGACCATAATGTAGGTAACACTACCTCAACACGACCATAATGCAGGTAACACTACCTCAACACGACCACAGTACGACCATAATGTAGGTAACACCACCTCAACACGACCATAATGTAGGTAACACTACCTCAACACGACCATAATGTAGGTAACACTACCTCAACACGACCATAATGCAGGTAACACCACCTCAACACGACTACAGTACGACCATAATGCAGGTAACACCACCTTAACACAACCACAGTACGACCACAATGCAGGTAACACTACCTCAACACGACCACAGTACGACCATAATGCAGGTAACACCACCTCAACACGACCACAGTACGACCATAATGCAGGTAACACCACCTCAACACGACCACAGTACGACCATAATGTAGGTAACACTACCTCAACACGACCATAATGTTGGTAACACTACCTCAACATGACCATAATGTAGGTAACACTACCTCAACACAACCATAATGTACGTAACACTACCTCAACACGACCATAATGCAGGTAACACCACCTCAACACGACCATAATGTAGGTAACACTACCTTAACACAACCACAGTACGACCATAATGCAGGTAACACTACCTCAACACGACCATAATGTAGGTAACACTACCTCAACACGACCATAATGTAGGTAACACTACCTCAACACGACCATAATTTAGGTAACACTGCATCAACACGACCATAATGTAGGTAACACTACCTCAACACGACCATAATGTTGGTAACACTACCTCAACACGATCATAATGTAGGTAACACTACCTCAACACGACCATAATGTAGGTAACACTACCTCAACACGACCATAATGTTGGTAACACTACCTCAACATGACCATAATGTAGGTAACACTACCTCAACTTGACCATAATGCAGGTAACACCTTTCAACATGACTACAGTACGACCATAATGCAAGGAGCACCACCTCAACACGACCATAGTACGACCATAATGCAGGTAACACTACCTCAACAGGACCACAGTACGACCATAATGCAGGTAACACTACCTCAACACGACCATAATGTAGGTAACACTACCTCAACACGACCATAATGCAGGTAACACCACCTCAACACGACCACAGTACGACCATAATGCAGGTAACACTACCTCAACACGACCATAATGTAGGTAACACTACCTCAACACGACCATAATGTAGGTAACACTACCTCAACACGACCACAGTACGACCATAATGCAGGTAACACCACCTCAACACGACTACAGTACGACCATAATGCAGGTAACACTACCTCAACACGACCACAGTACGACCATAATGCAGGTAACACCACCTCAACACGACTACAGTACGACCATAATGCAGGTAACACTACCTCAACACGACCACAGTACGACCATAATGCAGGTAACACTACCTCAACACCACCATAATGCAGGTAACACTACCTCAACACGACCACAGTACGACCATAATGCAGGTAACACTACCTCAACACGACCACAGTAGGACCATAATGCAGGTAACACTACCTCAACACGACCACAGTAGGACCATAATGCAGGTAACACTACCTCAACACGACCACAGTAGGACCATAATGCAGGTAACACTACCTCAACACGACCACAGTAGGACCATAATGCAGGTAACACTACCTCAACACGACCACAGTACGACCATAATGCAGGTAACACTACCTCAACACGACCATAATGCAGGTAACACTACCTCAACACGACTACAGTACGACCATAATAGAGGTAACACTACCTCAACACGACCACAGTACGACCATAATGCAGGTAACACTACCTCAACACGACCACAGTACGACCATAATGCAGGTAACACTACCTCAACACGACCACAGTAGGACCATAATGCAGGTAACACTACCTCAACACGACCATAATGTAGGTAACACTACCTCAACACGATCATAATGTAGGTAACACTACCTCAACACGACCATAATGTAGGTAACACTACCTCAACACGACCACAGTACGACCATAATGTAGGTAACACTGCATCAACACGACCATAATGTAGGTAACACTACCTCAACACGACCATAATGCAGGTAACACTACCTCAACACGACCATAATGTAGGTAACACTACCTCAACACGACCATAATGTAGGTAACACTACCTCAACACGACCACAGTACGACCATAATGCAGGTAACACTACCTCAACACGACCATAATGCAGGTAACACTACCTCAACACGACCATAATGTAGGTAACACTGCATCAACACGACCATAATGTAGGTAACACAACCTCAACACGACTATAATGTAGGTAACACTGCATCAACACGACCATAATGTAGGTAAAACTACCTCAACACGACCATAATGCAGGTAACACTACCTCAACACGACCATAATGTAGGTAACACTACCTCAACACGACCATAATGCAGGTAACACTACCTCAACACGACCACAGTACGACCATAATGTAGGTAACACCACCTCAACACGACCATAATGTAGGTAACACTACCTCAACACGACCATAATGTAGGTAACACTACCTCAACACGACCATAATGCAGGTAACACCACCTCAACACGACTACAGTACGACCATAATGCAGGTAACACCACCTTAACACAACCACAGTACGACCACAATGCAGGTAACACTACCTCAACACGACCACAGTACGACCATAATGCAGGTAACACCACCTCAACACGACCACAGTACGACCATAATGCAGGTAACACCACCTTAACACAACCACAGTACGACCACAATGCAGGTAACACTACCTCAACACGACCACAGTACGACCATAATGCAGGTAACACCACCTCAACACGACCACAGTACGACCATAATGCAGGTAACACCACCTCAACACGACCACAGTACGACCATAATGTAGGTAACACTACCTCAACACGACCATAATGTTGGTAACACTACCTCAACATGACCATAATGTAGGTAACACTACCTCAACACAACCATAATGTACGTAACACTACCTCAACACGACCATAATGCAGGTAACACCACCTCAACACGACCATAATGTAGGTAACACTACCTTAACACAACCACAGTACGACCATAATGCAGGTAACACTACCTCAACACGACCATAATGTAGGTAACACTACCTCAACACGACCATAATGTAGGTAACACTACCTCAACACGACCATAATTTAGGTAACACTGCATCAACACGACCATAATGTAGGTAACACTACCTCAACACGACCATAATGTTGGTAACACTACCTCAACACGATCATAATGTAGGTAACACTACCTCAACACGACCATAATGTAGGTAACACTACCTCAACACGACCATAATGTTGGTAACACTACCTCAACATGACCATAATGTAGGTAACACTACCTCAACTTGACCATAATGCAGGTAACACCTTTCAACATGACTACAGTACGACCATAATGCAAGGAGCACCACCTCAACACGACCATAGTACGACCATAATGCAGGTAACACTACCTCAACAGGACCACAGTACGACCATAATGCAGGTAACACTACCTCAACACGACCATAATGTAGGTAACACTACCTCAACACGACCATAATGCAGGTAACACCACCTCAACACGACCACAGTACGACCATAATGCAGGTAACACTACCTCAACACGACCATAATGTAGGTAACACTACCTCAACACGACCACAGTACGACCATAATGCAGGTAACACCACCTCAACACGACTACAGTACGACCATAATGCAGGTAACACTACCTCAACACGACCACAGTACGACCATAATGCAGGTAACACCACCTCAACACGACTACCGTACGACCATAATGCAGGTAACACTACCTCAACACGACCATAATGCAGGTAACACTACCTCAACACGACCACAGTACGACCATAATGCAGGTAACACTACCTCAACACGACCACAGTACGACCATAATGCAGGTAACACTACCTCAACACGACCACAGTAGGACCATAATGCAGGTTACACTACCTCAACACGACCACAGTACGACCATAATGCAGGTAACACTACCTCAACACGACCATAATGCAGGTAACACTACCTCAACACGACTACAGTACGACCATAATGCAGGTAACACTACCTCAACACGACCATAATGTTGGTAACACTACCTCAACATGACCATAATGTAGGTAACACTACCTCAACACAACCATAATGTACGTAACACTACCTCAACACGACCATAATGCAGGTAACACCACCTCAACACGACCATAATGTAGGTAACACTACCTTAACACAACCACAGTACGACCATAATGCAGGTAACACTACCTCAACACGACCATAATGTAGGTAACACTACCTCAACACGACCATAATGTAGGTAACACTACCTCAACACGACCATAATTTAGGTAACACTGCATCAACACGACCATAATGTAGGTAACACTACCTCAACACGACCATAATGTTGGTAACACTACCTCAACACGATCATAATGTAGGTAACACTACCTCAACACGACCATAATGTAGGTAACACTACCTCAACACGACCATAATGTTGGTAACACTACCTCAACATGACCATAATGTAGGTAACACTACCTCAACACGACCATAATGCAGGTAACACCTTTCAACATGACTACAGTACGACCATAATGCAAGGAGCACCACCTCAACATGACCATAGTACGACCATAATGCAGGTAACACTACCTCAACACGACCACAGTACGACCATAATGCAGGTAACACTACCTCAACACGACCATAATGTAGGTAACACTACCTCAACACGACCCATAATGTAGGTAACACTACCTCAACACGACCATAATGCAGGTAACACCACCTCAACACGACCACAGTACGACCATAATGCAGGTAACACTACCTCAACACGACCATAATGTAGGTAACACTACCTCAACACGACCACAGTACGACCATAATGCAGGTAACACCACCTCAACACGACTACAGTACGACCATAATGCAGGTAACACTACCTCAACACGACCACAGTACGACCATAATGCAGGTAACACCACCTCAACACGACCACAGTACGACCATAATGCAGGTAACACTACCTCAACACGACCATAATGTAGGTAACACTACCTCAACACGACCATAATGTAGGTAACACTACCTCAACACGACCACAGTACGACCATAATCCAGGTAACACCACCTCAACACGACTACAGTACGACCATAATGCAGGTAACACTACCTCAACACGACCACAGTACGACCATAATGCAGGTAACACCACCTCAACACGACTACAGTACGACCATAATGCAGGTAACACTACCTCAACACGACCACAGTACGACCATAATGCAGGTAACACTACCTCAACACGACCACAGTACGACCATAATGCAGGTAACACTACCTCAACACGACCATAATGCAGGTAACACTACCTCAACACGACTACAGTACGACCATAATAGAGGTAACACTACCTCAACACGACCACAGTACGACCATAATGCAGGTAACACTACCTCAACACGACCACAGTAGGACCATAATGCAGGTAACACTACCTCAACACGACCATAATGTAGGTAACACTACCTCAACACGATCATAATGTAGGTAACACTACCTCAACACGACCATAATGTAGGTAACACTACCTCAACACGACCACAGTACGACCATAATGCAGGTAACACTACCTCAACACGACCATAATGCAGGTAACACTACCTCAACACGACCATAATGTAGGTAACACTGCATCAACACGACCATAATGTAGGTAACACTACCTCAACACGACCATAATGCAGGTAACACTACCTCAACACGACCATAATGCAGGTAACACCACCTCAACACGACCACAGTACGACCATAATGCAGGTAATACTACCTCAACACGACCATAATGTAGGTAACACTACCTCAACACAACCATAATGCAGGTAACACTACCTCAACACGACCATAATGCAGGTAACACCACCTCAACACGACCACAGTACGACCATAATGCAGGTAATACTACCTCAACACGACCATAATGTAGGTAACACTACCTCAACACGACCATAATGCAGGTAACACTACCTCAACACGACCACAGTACGGCCATAATGTAGGTAACACCACCTCAACACGACCATAATGTAGGTAACACTACCTCAACACGACCATAATGTAGGTAACACTACCTCAACACGACCATAATGCAGGTAACACCACCTCAACACGACTACAGTACGACCATAATGCAGGTAACACCACCTTAACACAACCACAGTACGACCACAATGCAGGTAACACTACCTCAACACGACCACAGTACGACCATAATGCAGGTAACACTACCTCAACACGACCACAGTACGACCATAATGCAGGTAACACTACCTCAACACGACCACAGTAGGACCATAATGCAGGTAACACTACCTCAACACGACCATAATGTAGGTAACACTACCTCAACACGATCATAATGTAGGTAACACTACCTCAACACGACCATAATGTAGGTAACACTACCTCAACACGACCACAGTACGACCATAATGCAGGTAACACTACCTCAACACGACCATAATGCAGGTAACACTACCTCAACACGACCATAATGTAGGTAACACTGCATCAACACGACCATAATGTAGGTAACACTACCTCAACACGACCATAATGCAGGTAACACTACCTCAACACGACCATAATGTAGGTAACACTACCTCAACACGACCATAATGCAGGTAACACCACCTCAACACGACCACAGTACGACCATAATGCAGGTAACACTACCTCAACACGACCATAATGTAGGTAACACTGCATCAACACGACCATAATGTAGGTAACACTACCTCAACACGACCATAATGTAGGTAACACTGCATCAACACGACCATAATGTAGGTAACACTACCTCAACACGACCATAATGTAGGTAACACTGCATCAACACGACCATAATGTAGGTAACACTACCTCAACACGACCATAATGCAGGTAACACTACCTCAACACGACCACAGTACGACCATAATGCAGGTAACACTACCTCAACACGACCATAATGTAGGTAACACTACCTCAACACGACCATAATGCAGGTAACACTACCTCAACACGACCATAATGCAGGTAACACTACCTCAACACGACCACAGTACGACCATAATGCAGGTAACACTACCTCAACACGACCATAATGTAGGTAACACTACCTCAACACGACCATAATGCAGGTAACACTACCTCAACACGACCATAATGCAGGTAACACTACCTCAACACGACCACAGTACGACCATAATGTAGGTAACACCACCTCAACACGACCATAATGTAGGTAACACTACCTCAACACGACCATAATGTAGGTAACACTACCTCAACACGACCATAATGCAGGTAACACCACCTCAACACGACTACAGTACGACCATAATGCAGGTAACACCACCTTAACACAACCACAGTACGACCACAATGCAGGTAACACTACCTCAATACGACCACAGTACGACCATAATCCAGGTAACACCACCTCAACACGACTACAGTACGACCATAATGCATGTAACACTACCTCAACACGACCACAGTACGACCATAATGCAGGTAACACCACCTCAACACGACTACAGTACGACCATAATGCAGGTAACACTACCTCAACACGACCACAGTACGACCATAATGCAGGTAACACTACCTCAACACCACCATAATGCAGGTAACACTACCTCAACACGATCACAGTACGACCATAATGCAGGTAACACTACCTCAACACGACCACAGTACGACCATAATGCAGGTAACACTACCTCAACACGACCACAGTAGGACCATAATGCAGGTAACACTACCTCAACACGACCACAGTACGACCATAATGCAGGTAACACTACCTCAACACGACCATAATGCAGGTAACACTACCTCAACACGACTACAGTACGACCATAATAGAGGTAACACTACCTCAACACGACCACAGTACGACCATAATGCAGGTAACACTACCTCAACACGACCACAGTACGACCATAATGCAGGTAACACTACCTCAACACGACCACAGTAGGACCATAATGCAGGTAACACTACCTCAACACGACCATAATGTAGGTAACACTACCTCAACACGATCATAATGTAGGTAACACTACCTCAACACGACCATAATGTAGGTAACACTACCTCAACACGACCACAGTACGACCATAATGCAGGTAACACTACCTCAACACGACCATAATGCAGGTAACACTACCTCAACACGACCATAATGTAGGTAACACTGCATCAACACGACCATAATGTAGGTAACACTACCTCAACTAGACCATAATGCAGGTAACACTACCTCAACACGACCATAATGTAGGTAACACTACCTCAACACGACCATAATGCAGGTAACACCACCTCAACACGACCACAGTACGACCATAATGCAGGTAACACTACCTCAACACGACCATAATGCAGGTAACACTACCTCAACACGACCATAATGTAGGTAACACTGCATCAACACGACCATAATGTAGGTAACACTACCTCAACACGACCATAATGTAGGTAACACTGCATCAACACGACCATAATGTAGGTAACACTACCTCAACACGACCATAATGCAGGTAACACTACCTCAACACGACCACAGTACGACCATAATGCAGGTAACACTACCTCAACACGACCATAATGTAGGTAACACTACCTCAACACGACCATAATGCAGGTAACACTACCTCAACACGACCACAGTACGACCATAATGTAGGTAACACCACCTCAACACGACCATAATGTAGGTAACACTACCTCAACACGACCATAATGTAGGTAACACTACCTCAACACGACCATAATGCAGGTAACACCACCTCAACACGACTACAGTACGACCATAATGCAGGTAACACCACCTTAACACAACCACAGTACGACCACAATGCAGGTAACACTACCTCAATACGACCACAGTACGACCATAATGCAGGTAACACCACCTCAACACGACCACAGTACGACCATAATGCAGGTAACACCACCTCAACACGACCACAGTACGACCATAATGTAGGTAACACTACCTCAACACGACCATAATGTTGGTAACACTACCTCAACATGACCATAATGTAGGTAACACTACCTCAACACAACCATAATGTACGTAACACTACCTCAACATGACCATAATGCAGGTAACACCACCTCAACACGACCATAATGTAGGTAACACTACCTTAACACAACCACAGTACGACCATAATGCAGGTAACACTACCTCAACACGACCATAATGTAGGTAACACTACCTCAACACGACCATAATGTAGGTAACACTACCTCAACACGACCATAATTTAGGTAACACTGCATCAACACGACCATAATGTAGGTAACACTACCTCAACACGACCATAATGTTGGTAACACTACCTCAACACGATCATAATGTAGGTAACACTACCTCAACACGACCATAATGTAGGTAACACTACCTCAACACGACCATAATGTTGGTAACACTACCTCAACATGACCATAATGCAGGTAACACCTTTCAACATGACTACAGTACGACCATAATGCAAGGAGCACCACCTCAACACGACCATAGTACGACCATAATGCAGGTAACACTACCTCAACACGACCACAGTACGACCATAATGCAGGTAACACCACCTCAACACGACCATAATGCAGGTAACACCACCTCAACACGACCACAGTACGACCATAATGCAGGTAACACTACCTCAACACGACCATAATGTAGGTAACACTACCTCAACACGACCACAGTACGACCATAATGCAGGTAACACTACCTCAACACGACCACAGTACGACCATAATGCAGGTAACACCACCTCAACACGACTACAGTACGACCATAATGCAGGTAACACTACCTCAACACGACCATAATGCAGGTAACACTACCTCAACACGACCACAGTACGACCATAATGCAGGTAACACTACCTCAACACGACCACAGTACGACCATAATGCAGGTAACACTACCTCAACACGACCACAGTAGGACCATAATGCAGGTAACACTACCTCAACACGACCACAGTACGACCATAATGCAGGTAACACTACCTCAACACGACCATAATGCAGGTAACACTACCTCAACACGACTACAGTACGACCATAATGCAGGTAACACTACCTCAACACGACCACAGTACGACCATAATGCAGGTAACACTACCTCAACACGACCACAGTACGACCATAATGCAGGTAACACTACCTCAACACGACCACAGTAGGACCATAATGCAGGTAACACTACCTCAACACGACCATAATGCAGGTAACACTACCTCAACACGATCATAATGTAGGTAACACTACCTCAACACGACCATAATGTAGGTAACACTACCTCAACACGACCACAGTACGACCATAATGCAGGTAACACTACCTCAACACGACCATAATGCAGGTAACACTACCTCAACACGACCATAATGTAGGTAACACTGCATCAACACGACCATAATGTAGGTAACACTACCTCAACACGACCATAATGCAGGTAACACCACCTCAACACGACCACAGTACGACCATAATGCAGGTAACACTACCTCAACACGACCATAATGCAGGTAACACCACCTCAACACGACCACAGTAGGACCATAATGCAGGTAACACTACCTCAACACGACCATAATGCAGGTAACACTACCTCAACACGACCATAATGCAGGTAACACTACCTCAACACGACCACAGTACGACCATAATGCAGGTAACACTACCTCAACACGACCATAATGTAGGTAACACTACCTCAACACGACCATAATGCAGGTAACACTACCTCAACACGACCACAGTACGACCATAATGTAGGTAACACCACCTCAACACGACCATAATGTAGGTAACACTACCTCAACACGACCATAATGCAGGTAACACCACCTCAACACGACCACAGTACGACCATAATGCAGGTAACACTACCTCAACACGACCACAGTACGACCATAATGCAGGTAACACCACCTCAACACGACCACAGTAGGACCATAATGAAACCAGAACACAGACCGGTCAAAATGTTGCAGTAATCTGTTTTTTTACACTACTTTTGAACTGACAGCAGAGTTTTTTTTGTTCATGATCTCTTGACTCCTCCCCTGTGTGTGTGTGATTGACAGGCGATAGACAGTATCCATGGTGTGGGTGTGTTCTGCCTGGGGTTAGTTCCAGCCAACACCCTCCCTAAGACCCCCCTGGGGGGTATACACCTGTCTGAGACCAAACAGCTCTACCTGGAGGGGGGGCTGCACCCCTGTAACGTGCTCATGTGTCCTCACACCTGTGTTACCAACCTGCCCAAACCACGACAGAAACAACCAGGTGAGACAGACAGAGAAAAAGAGAGAGAGAGACACAGTGAGAGAGAGAGGGACAGAAAGAGAGAGACCTAGAGACAGAGCTAGAGAGGCAGAGAGGGAGTGTGAGTGAGTGAGTGAGTGAGTGAGTGAGTGAGTGAGTGAGTGAGTGAGAGAGTGAGAGTGAGAGAGATAGGAACCTAGAGACGGAGCTAGAGAGAGAGAGAGAGAGACCTAGAGACGGAGCTAGAGAGAGAGAGAGAGAGACCTAGAGACGGAGCTAGAGAGAGACAGAGAGAGTGAGAGGGACCTAGAGACGGAGCTAGAGAGAGACAGAGAGAGTGAGAGGGACCTAGAGACGGAGCTAGAGAGAGAGTGAGATGGACCTAGAGACGGAGCTAGAGAGAGACAGAGAGAGTGAGAGGGATCTAGAGACGGAGCTAGAGAGAGACAGAGAGAGTGAGAGGGATCTAGAGACGGAGCTAGAGCGAGACAGAGAGAGTGAGAGGGATCTAGAGACGGAGCTAGAGAGAGACAGAGAGAGTGAGAGGGACCTAGAGACGGAGCTAGAGAGAGACAGAGTGAGAGGGACCTAGAGACGGAGCTAGAGAGAGACAGAGAGAGTGAGAGGGACCTAGAGACGGAGCTAGAGAGAGACAGAGAGAGTGAGAGAGAGACCTAGAGACGGAGCTAGAGAGAGACAGAGAGAGTGAGAGGGACCTAGAGACGGAGCTAGAGAGAGACAGAGAGAGTGAGAGGGACCTAGAGACGGAGCTAGAGAGAGACAGAGAGAGTGAGAGGGACCTAGAGACGGAGCTTGAGAGAGACAGAGAGAGAGAGAGGAACCTAGAAACAGAGAGAGTGAGAGGGACCTAGAGACGGAGCTAGAGAGAGACAGAGAGAGTGAGAGGGACCTAGAGACGGAGCTAGAGAGAGACAGGGAGATTGAGAGGGACCTAGAGACGGAGCTAGAGAGAGAGAGAGAGAGACCTAGAGACGGAGCTAGAGAGAGAGAGAGAGAGACCTAGAGACGGAGCTAGAGAGAGACAGAGAGAGTGAGAGGGACCTAGAGACGGAGCTAGAGAGAGACAGAGAGAGTGAGAGGGACCTAGAGACGGAGCTAGAGAGAGAGTGAGATGGACCTAGAGACGGAGCTAGAGAGAGACAGAGAGAGTGAGAGGGATCTAGAGACGGAGCTAGAGAGAGACAGAGAGAGTGAGAGGGATCTAGAGACGGAGCTAGAGAGAGACAGAGAGAGTGAGAGGGATCTAGAGACGGAGCTAGAGAGAGACAGAGAGAGTGAGAGGGACCTAGAGACGGAGCTAGAGAGAGACAGAGAGAGTGAGAGGGACCTAGAGACGGAGCTAGAGAGAGACAGAGAGAGTGAGAGGGACCTAGAGACGGAGCTAGAGAGAGACAGAGAGAGTGAGAGACGGAGCTAGAGAGAGACAGAGAGAGTGAGAGGGACCTAGAGACGGAGCTAGAGAGAGACAGAGAGAGTGAGAGGGACCTAGAGACGGAGCTAGAGAGAGACAGAGAGAGTGAGAGGGACCTAGAGACGGAGCTTGAGAGAGACAGAGAGAGAGAGAGGAACCTAGAAACAGAGAGAGTGAGAGGGACCTAGAGACGGAGCTAGAGAGAGACAGAGAGAGTGAGAGGGACCTAGAGACGGAGCTAGAGAGAGACAGGGAGAGTGAGAGGGACCTAGAGACGGAGCTAGAGAGAGACAGAGAGAGTGAGAGAGAGAGAGTGAGAGGGACCTAGAGACGGAGCTAGAGAGAGACAGAGAGAGTGAGAGGGACCTAGAGACGGAGCTAGAGAGAGACAGAGAGAGTGAGAGGGACCTAGAGACGGAGCTAGAGAGAGACAGAGAGAGTGAGAGGGACCTAGAGACGGAGCTAGAGAGAGACAGAGAGAGTGAGAGAGAGAGAGAGTGAGAGGGACCTAGAGACGGAGCTAGAGAGAGACAGAGAGGGAGTGTGAGTGAGTGAGTGAGTGAGTGAGAGAGAGAGAGTGAGAGAGACCGAGAAACACAGAGAGAGAGAGAGAGAGAGAGGAACCTAGAGACGGAGCTAGAGAGAGACAGAGAGAGAGAGAGAGACCTAGAGACGGAGCTAGAGAGAGACAGAGAGAGAGAGAGAGACGGAGCTAGAGAGAGACAGAAGAGTGAGAGGGACCTAGAGACGGAGCTAGAGAGAGTGAGAGGGACCTAGAGACGGAGCTAGAGAGAGACAGAAGAGTGAGAGGGACCTAGAGACGGAGCTAGAGAGAGACAGAGAGAGTGAGAGAGACCTAGAGACGGAGCTAGAGAGAGACAGAGAGAGTGAGAGGGACCTAGAGACGGAGCTAGAGAGAGACAGAGAGAGTGAGAGGGACCTAGAGACGGAGCTAGAGAGAGACAGAGAGAGTGAGAGGGACCTAGAGACGGAGCTAGAGAGAGACAGAGAGAGTGAGAGGGACCTAGAGACAGAGAGAGTGAGAGGGACCTAGAGACAGAGCTAGAGAGAGACAGAGAGAGAGAGAGAGAGAGAGACGGAGCTAGAGAGAGACAGAAGAGTGAGAGGGACCTAGAGACGGAGCTAGAGAGAGTGAGAGGGACCTAGAGACGGAGCTAGAGAGAGACAGAAGAGTGAGAGGGACCTAGAGACGGAGCTAGAGAGAGACAGAGAGAGTGAGAGGAACCTAGACGGAGCTAGAGAGAGACAGAGAGAGTGAGAGAGACCTAGAGACGGAGCTAGAGAGAGACAGGGAGAGTGAGAGGGACCTAGAGACGGAGCTAGAGAGAGACAGTGAGAGGGACCTAGAGACGGAGCTAGAGAGAGACAGAGAGAGTGAGAGGGACCTAGAGACAGAGCTAGAGAGAGACAGAGAGAGAGAGAGGGACCTAGAGACGGAGCTAGAGAGAGACAGAGAGAGTGAGAGGGACCTAGAGACAGAGAGAGTGAGAGGGACCTAGAGACAGAGCTAGAGAGAGACAGAGAGAGTGAGAGGGACCTAGAGACGGAGCTAGAGAGAGACAGTGAGAGGGACCTAGAGACGGAGCTAGAGAGAGACAGAGAGAGTGAGAGGGACCTAGAGACAGAGCTAGAGAGAGACAGAGAGAGAGAGAGGGACCTAGAGACGGAGCTAGAGAGAGACAGAAGAGTGAGAGGGACCTAGAGACGGAGCTAGAGAGAGACAGAGAGAGTGAGAGGAACCTAGACGGAGCTAGAGAGAGACAGAGAGAGTGAGAGAGACCTAGAGACGGAGCTAGAGAGAGACAGAGAGAGTGAGAGGGACCTAGAGACGGAGCTAGAGAGAGACAGAGAGAGTGAGAGGGACCTAGAGACGGAGCTAGAGAGAGACAGAGAGAGTGAGAGGGACCTAGAGACGGAGCTAGAGAGAGACAGAGAGAGTGAGAGGGACCTAGAGACAGAGAGAGTGAGAGGGACCTAGAGACAGAGCTAGAGAGAGACAGAGAGAGGGAGAGGGACCTAGAGACGGAGCTAGAGAGAGACAGAGAGAGTGAGAGGGACCTAGAGACGGAGCTAGAGAGAGACAGAGAGAGTGAGAGGGACCTAGAGACGGAGCTAGAGAGAGACAGTGAGAGGGACCTAGAGACGGAGCTAGAGAGAGACAGAGAGAGTGAGAGGGACCTAGAGACAGAGCTAGAGAGAGACAGAGAGAGAGAGAGGGACCTAGAGACGGAGCTAGAGAGAGACAGAAGAGTGAGAGGGACCTAGAGACGGAGCTAGAGAGAGACAGAGAGAGTGAGAGGAACCTAGACGGAGCTAGAGAGAGACAGAGAGAGTGAGAGAGACCTAGAGACGGAGCTAGAGAGACAGAGAGAGTGAGAGGGACCTAGAGACGGAGCTAGAGAGAGACAGAGAGAGTGAGAGGGACCTAGAGACAGAGAGAGTGAGAGGGACCTAGAGACAGAGCTAGAGAGAGACAGAGAGAGTGAGAGGGACCTAGAGACGGAGCTAGAGAGAGACAGAGAGAGTGAGAGGGACCTAGAGACGGAGCTAGAGAGAGACAGAGAGAGTGAGAGGGACCTAGAGACGGAGCTAGAGAGAGACAGAGAGAGTGAGAGGGACCTAGAGACGGAGCTAGAGAGAGACAGAGAGAGTGAGAGGGACCTAGAGACAGAGCTAGAGAGAGACAGAGAGAGTGAGAGGGACCTAGAGACGGAGCTAGAGAGAGACAGAGAGAGTGAGAGGGACCTAGAGACGGAGCTAGAGAGAGACAGAGAGAGTGAGAGGGACCTAGAGACGGAGCTAGAGAGAGACAGAGAGAGTGAGAGGGACCTAGAGACGGAGCTAGAG
Source organism: Salvelinus alpinus (assembly GCF_045679555.1). Taxonomy (NCBI): domain Eukaryota; kingdom Metazoa; phylum Chordata; class Actinopteri; order Salmoniformes; family Salmonidae; genus Salvelinus; species Salvelinus alpinus. The sequence continues at coordinate 64,871,405 of NC_092093.1, forward strand.
AGAGACAGAGAGAGTGAGAGGGACCTAGAGACGGAGCTAGAGAGAGACAGAGAGAGTGAGAGAGAGAGAGAGTGAGAGGGACCTAGAGACGGAGCTAGAGAGAGACAGAGAGGGAGTTAGAGTGAGTGAGTGAGTGAGTGAGTGAGAGAGAGTGAGAGAGACCGAGAAACACAGAGAGAGAGAGAGGAACCTAGAGACGGAGCTAGAGAGAGACAGAGAGAGAGAGAGAGACCTAGAGACGGAGCTAGAGAGAGACAGAGAGAGAGAGAGAGACGGAGCTAGAGAGAGACAGAAGAGTGAGAGGGACCTAGAGACGGAGCTAGAGAGAGTGAGAGGGACCTAGAGACGGAGCTAGAGAGAGACAGAAGAGTGAGAGGGACCTAGAGACGGAGCTAGAGAGAGACAGAGAGAGTGAGAGGAACCTAGACGGAGCTAGAGAGAGACAGAGAGAGTGAGAGAGACCTAGAGACGGAGCTAGAGAGAGACAGGGAGAGTGAGAGGGACCTAGAGACGGAGCTAGAGAGAGACAGAGAGAGTGAGAGGGACCTAGAGACGGAGATAGAGAGAGACAGAGAGAGTGAGAGGGACCTAGAGACGGAGCTAGAGAGAGACAGAGAGAGTGAGAGGGACCTAGAGACAGAGAGAGTGAGAGGGACCTAGAGACAGAGCTAGAGAGAGACAGAGAGAGTGAGAGGGACCTAGAGACGGAGCTAGAGAGAGACAGTGAGAGGGACCTAGAGACGGAGCTAGAGAGAGACAGAGAGAGTGAGAGGGACCTAGAGACAGAGCTAGAGAGAGACAGAGAGAGAGAGAGGGACCTAGAGACGGAGCTAGAGAGAGACAGAAGAGTGAGAGGGACCTAGAGACGGAGCTAGAGAGAGACAGAGAGAGTGAGAGGGACCTAGAGACGGAGCTAGAGAGAGACAGAGAGAGTGAGAGGGACCTAGAGACGGAGCTAGAGAGAGACAGAGAGAGTGAGAGGGACCTAGAGACAGAGAGAGTGAGAGGGACCTAGAGACAGAGCTAGAGAGAGACAGAGAGAGTGAGAGGGATCTAGAGACGGAGCTAGAGAGAGACAGAGAGAGTGAGAGGGATCTAGAGACGGAGCTAGAGAGAGACAGAGAGAGTGAGAGGGACCTAGAGACGGAGCTAGAGAGAGACAGAGAGAGTGAGAGGGACCTAGAGACGGAGCTAGAGAGAGACAGAGAGAGTGAGAGGGACCTAGAGACGGAGCTAGAGAGAGACAGAGAGAGTGAGAGAGAGACCTAGAGACGGAGCTAGAGAGAGACAGAGAGAGTGAGAGGGACCTAGAGACGGAGCTAGAGAGAGACAGAGAGAGTGAGAGGGACCTAGAGACGGAGCTAGAGAGAGACAGAGAGAGTGAGAGGGACCTAGAGACGGAGCTTGAGAGAGACAGAGAGAGAGAGAGGAACCTAGAAACAGAGAGAGTGAGAGGGACCTAGAGACGGAGCTAGAGAGAGACAGAGAGAGTGAGAGGGACCTAGAGACGGAGCTAGAGAGAGACAGGGAGAGTGAGAGGGACCTAGAGACGGAGCTAGAGAGAGACAGAGAGAGTGAGAGAGAGAGAGTGAGAGGGACCTAGAGACGGAGCTAGAGAGAGACAGAGAGAGTGAGAGAGACCTAGAGACGGAGCTAGAGAGAGACAGAGAGAGTGAGAGGGACCTAGAGACGGAGCTAGAGAGAGACAGAGAGAGTGAGAGGGACCTAGAGACGGAGCTAGAGAGAGACAGAGAGAGTGAGAGAGAGAGAGAGTGAGAGGGACCTAGAGACGGAGCTAGAGAGAGACAGAGAGGGAGTGTGAGTGAGTGAGTGAGAGAGAGAGAGTGAGAGAGACCGAGAAACACAGAGAGAGAGAGAGAGAGAGAGGAACCTAGAGACGGAGCTAGAGAGAGACAGAGAGAGAGAGAGAGACCTAGAGACGGAGCTAGAGAGAGACAGAGAGAGAGAGAGAGACGGAGCTAGAGAGAGACAGAAGAGTGAGAGGGACCTAGAGACGGAGCTAGAGAGAGTGAGAGGGACCTAGAGACGGAGCTAGAGAGAGACAGAAGAGTGAGAGGGACCTAGAGACGGAGCTAGAGAGAGACAGAGAGAGTGAGAGAGACCTAGAGACGGAGCTAGAGAGAGACAGAGAGAGTGAGAGGGACCTAGAGACGGAGCTAGAGAGAGACAGAGAGAGTGAGAGGGACCTAGAGACGGAGCTAGAGAGAGACAGAGAGAGTGAGAGGGACCTAGAGACGGAGCTAGAGAGAGACAGAGAGAGTGAGAGGGACCTAGAGACAGAGAGAGTGAGAGGGACCTAGAGACAGAGCTAGAGAGAGACAGAGAGAGAGAGAGAGAGAGAGAGAGAGACGGAGCTAGAGAGAGACAGAAGAGTGAGAGGGACCTAGAGACGGAGCTAGAGAGAGTGAGAGGGACCTAGAGACGGAGCTAGAGAGAGACAGAAGAGTGAGAGGGACCTAGAGACGGAGCTAGAGAGAGACAGAGAGAGTGAGAGGAACCTAGACGGAGCTAGAGAGAGACAGAGAGAGTGAGAGAGACCTAGAGACGGAGCTAGAGAGAGACAGGGAGAGTGAGAGGGACCTAGAGACGGAGCTAGAGAGAGACAGTGAGAGGGACCTAGAGACGGAGCTAGAGAGAGACAGAGAGAGTGAGAGGGACCTAGAGACGGAGCTAGAGAGAGACAGAGAGAGTGAGAGGGACCTAGAGACAGAGAGAGTGAGAGGGACCTAGAGACAGAGCTAGAGAGAGACAGAGAGAGTGAGAGGGACCTAGAGACGGAGCTAGAGAGAGACAGTGAGAGGGACCTAGAGACGGAGCTAGAGAGAGACAGAGAGAGTGAGAGGGACCTAGAGACAGAGCTAGAGAGAGACAGAGAGAGAGAGAGGGACCTAGAGACGGAGCTAGAGAGAGACAGAAGAGTGAGAGGGACCTAGAGACGGAGCTAGAGAGAGACAGAGAGAGTGAGAGGAACCTAGACGGAGCTAGAGAGAGACAGAGAGAGTGAGAGAGACCTAGAGACGGAGCTAGAGAGAGACAGAGAGAGTGAGAGGGACCTAGAGACGGAGCTAGAGAGAGAGGGACCTAGAGACAGAGCTAGAGAGAGACAGAGAGAGTGAGAGGGACCTAGAGACGGAGCTAGAGAGAGACAGAGAGAGTGAGAGGGACCTAGAGACGGAGCTAGAGAGAGACAGAGAGAGTGAGAGGGACCTAGAGACGGAGCTAGAGAGAGACAGTGAGAGGGACCTAGAGACGGTGCTAGAGAGAGACAGAGAGAGTGAGAGGGACCTAGAGACAGAGCTAGAGAGAGACAGAGAGAGAGAGAGGGACCTAGAGACGGAGCTAGAGAGAGACAGAAGAGTGAGAGGGACCTAGAGACGGAGCTAGAGAGAGACAGAGAGAGTGAGAGGAACCTAGACGGAGCTAGAGAGAGACAGAGAGAGTGAGAGAGACCTAGAGACGGAGCTAGAGAGAGACAGAGAGAGTGAGAGGGACCTAGAGACGGAGCTAGAGAGAGACAGAGAGAGAGAGAGAGACGGAGCTAGAGAGAGACAGAAGAGTGAGAGGGACCTAGAGACGGAGCTAGAGAGAGTGAGAGGGACCTAGAGACGGAGCTAGAGAGAGACAGAAGAGTGAGAGGGACCTAGAGACGGAGCTAGAGAGAGACAGAGAGAGTGAGAGAGACCTAGAGACGGAGCTAGAGAGAGACAGAGAGAGTGAGAGGGACCTAGAGACGGAGCTAGAGAGAGACAGAGAGAGTGAGAGGGACCTAGAGACGGAGCTAGAGAGAGACAGAGAGAGTGAGAGGGACCTAGAGACGGAGCTAGAGAGAGACAGAGAGAGTGAGAGGGACCTAGAGACAGAGAGAGTGAGAGGGACCTAGAGACAGAGCTAGAGAGAGACAGAGAGAGAGAGAGAGAGAGAGAGAGAGAGACGGAGCTAGAGAGAGACAGAAGAGTGAGAGGGACCTAGAGACGGAGCTAGAGAGAGTGAGAGGGACCTAGAGACGGAGCTAGAGAGAGACAGAAGAGTGAGAGGGACCTAGAGACGGAGCTAGAGAGAGACAGAGAGAGTGAGAGGAACCTAGACGGAGCTAGAGAGAGACAGAGAGAGTGAGAGAGACCTAGAGACGGAGCTAGAGAGAGACAGGGAGAGTGAGAGGGACCTAGAGACGGAGCTAGAGAGAGACAGAGAGAGTGAGAGGGACCTAGAGACGGAGCTAGAGAGAGACAGAGAGAGTGAGAGGGACCTAGAGACGGAGCTAGAGAGAGACAGAGAGAGTGAGAGGGACCTAGAGACAGAGAGAGTGAGAGGGACCTAGAGACAGAGCTAGAGAGAGACAGAGAGAGTGAGAGGGACCTAGAGACGGAGCTAGAGAGAGACAGTGAGAGGGACCTAGAGACGGAGCTAGAGAGAGACAGAGAGAGTGAGAGGGACCTAGAGACAGAGCTAGAGAGAGACAGAGAGAGAGAGAGGGACCTAGAGACGGAGCTAGAGAGAGACAGAAGAGTGAGAGGGACCTAGAGACGGAGCTAGAGAGAGACAGAGAGAGTGAGAGGGACCTAGAGACGGAGCTAGAGAGAGACAGAGAGAGTGAGAGGGACCTAGAGACGGAGCTAGAGAGAGACAGAGAGAGTGAGAGGGACCTAGAGACAGAGAGAGTGAGAGGGACCTAGAGACAGAGCTAGAGAGAGACAGAGAGAGTGAGAGGGATCTAGAGACGGAGCTAGAGAGAGACAGAGAGAGTGAGAGGGATCTAGAGACGGAGCTAGAGAGAGACAGAGAGAGTGAGAGGGACCTAGAGACGGAGCTAGAGAGAGACAGAGAGAGTGAGAGGGACCTAGAGACGGAGCTAGAGAGAGACAGAGAGAGTGAGAGGGACCTAGAGACGGAGCTAGAGAGAGACAGAGAGAGTGAGAGAGAGACCTAGAGACGGAGCTAGAGAGAGACAGAGAGAGTGAGAGGGACCTAGAGACGGAGCTAGAGAGAGACAGAGAGAGTGAGAGGGACCTAGAGACGGAGCTAGAGAGAGACAGAGAGAGTGAGAGGGACCTAGAGACGGAGCTTGAGAGAGACAGAGAGAGAGAGAGGAACCTAGAAACAGAGAGAGTGAGAGGGACCTAGAGACGGAGCTAGAGAGAGACAGAGAGAGTGAGAGGGACCTAGAGACGGAGCTAGAGAGAGACAGGGAGAGTGAGAGGGACCTAGAGACGGAGCTAGAGAGAGACAGAGAGAGTGAGAGAGAGAGAGTGAGAGGGACCTAGAGACGGAGCTAGAGAGAGACAGAGAGAGTGAGAGGGACCTAGAGACGGAGCTAGAGAGAGACAGAGAGAGTGAGAGGGACCTAGAGACGGAGCTAGAGAGAGACAGAGAGAGTGAGAGGGACCTAGAGAAGGAGCTAGAGAGAGACAGAGAGAGTGAGAGAGAGAGAGAGTGAGAGGGACCTAGAGACGGAGCTAGAGAGAGACAGAGAGGGAGTGTGAGTGAGTGAGTGAGTGAGAGAGAGAGAGTGAGAGAGACCGAGAAACACAGAGAGAGAGAGAGAGAGAGAGAGGAACCTAGAGACGGAGCTAGAGAGAGACAGAGAGAGAGAGAGAGAGACCTAGAGACGGAGCTAGAGAGAGACAGAGAGAGAGAGAGAGACGGAGCTAGAGAGAGACAGAAGAGTGAGAGGGACCTAGAGACGGAGCTAGAGAGAGTGAGAGGGACCTAGAGACGGAGCTAGAGAGAGACAGAAGAGTGAGAGGGACCTAGAGACGGAGCTAGAGAGAGACAGAGAGAGTGAGAGAGACCTAGAGACGGAGCTAGAGAGAGACAGAGAGAGTGAGAGGGACCTAGAGACGGAGCTAGAGAGAGACAGAGAGAGTGAGAGGGACCTAGAGACGGAGCTAGAGAGAGACAGAGAGAGTGAGAGGGACCTAGAGACGGAGCTAGAGAGAGACAGAGAGAGTGAGAGGGACCTAGAGACAGAGAGAGTGAGAGGGACCTAGAGACAGAGCTAGAGAGAGACAGAGAGAGAGAGAGAGAGAGAGAGAGAGCTAGAGAGAGACAGAAGAGTGAGAGGGACCTAGAGACGGAGCTAGAGAGAGTGAGAGGGACCTAGAGACGGAGCTAGAGAGAGACAGAAGAGTGAGAGGGACCTAGAGACGGAGCTAGAGAGAGACAGAGAGAGTGAGAGGAACCTAGACGGAGCTAGAGAGAGACAGAGAGAGTGAGAGAGACCTAGAGACGGAGCTAGAGAGAGACAGGGAGAGTGAGAGGGACCTAGAGACGGAGCTAGAGAGAGACAGTGAGAGGGACCTAGAGACGGAGCTAGAGAGAGACAGAGAGAGTGAGAGGGACCTAGAGACGGAGCTAGAGAGAGACAGAGAGAGTGAGAGGGACCTAGAGACAGAGAGAGTGAGAGGGACCTAGAGACAGAGCTAGAGAGAGACAGAGAGAGTGAGAGGGACCTAGAGACGGAGCTAGAGAGAGACAGTGAGAGGGACCTAGAGACGGAGCTAGAGAGAGACAGAGAGAGTGAGAGGGACCTAGAGACAGAGCTAGAGAGAGACAGAGAGAGAGAGAGGGACCTAGAGACGGAGCTAGAGAGAGACAGAAGAGTGAGAGGGACCTAGAGACGGAGCTAGAGAGAGACAGAGAGAGTGAGAGGAACCTAGACGGAGCTAGAGAGAGACAGAGAGAGTGAGAGAGACCTAGAGACGGAGCTAGAGAGAGACAGAGAGAGTGAGAGGGACCTAGAGACGGAGCTAGAGAGAGAGGGACCTAGAGACAGAGCTAGAGAGAGACAGAGAGAGTGAGAGGGACCTAGAGACGGAGCTAGAGAGAGACAGAGAGAGTGAGAGGGACCTAGAGACGGAGCTAGAGAGAGACAGAGAGAGTGAGAGGGACCTAGAGACGGAGCTAGAGAGAGACAGTGAGAGGGACCTAGAGACGGAGCTAGAGAGAGACAGAGAGAGTGAGAGGGACCTAGAGACAGAGCTAGAGAGAGACAGAGAGAGAGAGAGGGACCTAGAGACGGAGCTAGAGAGAGACAGAAGAGTGAGAGGGACCTAGAGACGGAGCTAGAGAGAGACAGAGAGAGTGAGAGGAACCTAGACGGAGCTAGAGAGAGACAGAGAGAGTGAGAGAGACCTAGAGACGGAGCTAGAGAGAGACAGAGAGAGTGAGAGGGACCTAGAGACGGAGCTAGAGAGAGACAGAGAGAGTGAGAGGGACCTAGAGACGGAGCTAGAGAGACAGAGAGAGTGAGAGGGACCTAGAGACGGAGCTAGAGAGAGACAGAGAGAGTGAGAGGGACCTAGAGACAGAGAGAGTGAGAGGGACCTAGAGACAGAGCTAGAGAGAGACAGAGAGAGTGAGAGGGACCTAGAGACGGAGCTAGAGAGAGACAGAGAGAGTGAGAGGGACCTAGAGACGGAGCTAGAGAGAGACAGAGAGAGTGAGAGGGACCTAGAGACGGAGCTAGAGAGAGACAGAGAGAGTGAGAGGGACCTAGAGACGGAGCTAGAGAGAGACAGAGAGAGTGAGAGGGACCTAGAGACAGAGCTAGAGAGAGACAGAGAGAGTGAGAGGGACCTAGAGACGGAGCTAGAGAGAGACAGAGAGAGTGAGAGAGAGAGAGTGAGAGGGACCTAGAGACGGAGCTAGAGAGAGACAGAGAGAGTGAGAGGGACCTAGAGACGGAGCTAGAGAGAGACAGAGAGAGTGAGAGGGACCTAGAGACGGAGCTAGAGAGAGACAGAGAGAGTGAGAGGGACCTAGAGACGGAGCTAGAGAGAGACAGAGAGGGAGTTAGAGTGAGTGAGTGAGTGAGTGAGAGAGAGTGAGAGAGACCGAGAAACACAGAGAGAGAGAGAGGAACCTAGAGACGGAGCTAGAGAGAGACAGAGAGAGTGAGAGGGACCTAGAGACGGAGCTAGAGAGAGACAGAGAGAGAGAGAGAGACCTAGAGACGGAGCTAGAGAGAGACAGAGAGAGAGAGAGAGACGGAGCTAGAGAGACAGAAGAGTGAGAGGGACCTAGAGACGGAGCTAGAGAGAGTGAGAGGGACCTAGAGACGGAGCTAGAGAGAGACAGAAGAGTGAGAGGGACCTAGAGACGGAGCTAGAGAGAGACAGAGAGAGTGAGAGAGACCTAGAGACGGAGCTAGAGAGAGACAGAGAGAGTGAGAGGGACCTAGAGACGGAGCTAGAGAGAGACAGAGAGAGTGAGAGGGACCTAGAGACGGAGCTAGAGAGAGACAGAGAGAGTGAGAGGGACCTAGAGATGGAGCTAGAGAGAGACAGAGAGAGTGAGAGGGACCTAGAGACAGAGAGAGTGAGAGGGACCTAGAGACAGAGCTAGAGAGAGACAGAGAGAGAGAGAGAGAGAGAGAGAGAGACGGAGCTAGAGAGAGACAGAAGAGTGAGAGGGACCTAGAGACGGAGCTAGAGAGAGTGAGAGGGACCTAGAGACGGAGCTAGAGAGAGACAGAAGAGTGAGAGGGACCTAGAGACGGAGCTAGAGAGAGACAGAGAGAGTGAGAGAGACCTAGAGACGGAGCTAGAGAGAGACAGAGAGAGTGAGAGGGACCTAGAGACGGAGCTAGAGAGAGACAGAGAGAGTGAGAGGGACCTAGAGACGGAGCTAGAGAGAGACAGAGAGAGTGAGAGGGACCTAGAGATGGAGCTAGAGAGAGACAGAGAGAGTGAGAGGGACCTAGAGACAGAGAGAGTGAGAGGGACCTAGAGACAGAGCTAGAGAGAGACAGAGAGAGAGAGAGAGAGAGAGAGAGAGACGGAGCTAGAGAGAGACAGAAGAGTGAGAGGGACCTAGAGACGGAGCTAGAGAGAGTGAGAGGGACCTAGAGACGGAGCTAGAGAGAGACAGAAGAGTGAGAGGGACCTAGAGACGGAGCTAGAGAGAGACAGAGAGAGTGAGAGAGACCTAGAGACGGAGCTAGAGAGAGACAGAGAGAGTGAGAGGGACCTAGAGACGGAGCTAGAGAGAGACAGAGAGAGTGAGAGGGACCTAGAGACGGAGCTAGAGAGAGACAGAGAGAGTGAGAGGGACCTAGAGACGGAGCTAGAGAGAGACAGAGAGAGTGAGAGGGACCTAGAGACAGAGAGAGTGAGAGGGACCTAGAGACAGAGCTAGAGAGAGACAGAGAGAGAGAGAGAGAGAGAGAGAGAGACGGAGCTAGAGAGAGACAGAAGAGTGAGAGGGACCTAGAGACGGAGCTAGAGAGAGTGAGAGGGACCTAGAGACGGAGCTAGAGAGAGACAGAAGAGTGAGAGGGACCTAGAGACGGAGCTAGAGAGAGACAGAGAGAGTGAGAGGAACCTAGACGGAGCTAGAGAGAGACAGAGAGAGTGAGAGAGACCTAGAGACGGAGCTAGAGAGAGACAGGGAGAGTGAGAGGGACCTAGAGACGGAGCTAGAGAGAGACAGTGAGAGGGACCTAGAGACGGAGCTAGAGAGAGACAGAGAGAGTGAGAGGGACCTAGAGACGGAGCTAGAGAGAGACAGAGAGAGTGAGAGGGACCTAGAGACAGAGAGAGTGAGAGGGACCTAGAGACAGAGCTAGAGAGAGACAGAGAGAGTGAGAGGGACCTAGAGACGGAGCTAGAGAGAGACAGTGAGAGGGACCTAGAGACGGAGCTAGAGAGAGACAGAGAGAGTGAGAGGGACCTAGAGACAGAGCTAGAGAGAGACAGAGAGAGAGAGAGGGACCTAGAGACGGAGCTAGAGAGAGACAGAAGAGTGAGAGGGACCTAGAGACGGAGCTAGAGAGAGACAGAGAGAGTGAGAGGAACCTAGACGGAGCTAGAGAGAGACAGAGAGAGTGAGAGAGACCTAGAGACGGAGCTAGAGAGAGACAGAGAGAGTGAGAGGGACCTAGAGACGGAGCTAGAGAGAGAGGGACCTAGAGACAGAGCTAGAGAGAGACAGAGAGAGTGAGAGGGACCTAGAGACGGAGCTAGAGAGAGACAGAGAGAGTGAGAGGGACCTAGAGACGGAGCTAGAGAGAGACAGAGAGAGTGAGAGGGACCTAGAGACGGAGCTAGAGAGAGACAGTGAGAGGGACCTAGAGACGGTGCTAGAGAGAGACAGAGAGAGTGAGAGGGACCTAGAGACAGAGCTAGAGAGAGACAGAGAGAGAGAGAGGGACCTAGAGACGGAGCTAGAGAGAGACAGAAGAGTGAGAGGGACCTAGAGACGGAGCTAGAGAGAGACAGAGAGAGTGAGAGGAACCTAGACGGAGCTAGAGAGAGACAGAGAGAGTGAGAGAGACCTAGAGACGGAGCTAGAGAGAGACAGAGAGAGTGAGAGGGACCTAGAGACGGAGCTAGAGAGAGACAGAGAGAGAGAGAGAGACGGAGCTAGAGAGAGACAGAAGAGTGAGAGGGACCTAGAGACGGAGCTAGAGAGAGTGAGAGGGACCTAGAGACGGAGCTAGAGAGAGACAGAAGAGTGAGAGGGACCTAGAGACGGAGCTAGAGAGAGACAGAGAGAGTGAGAGAGACCTAGAGACGGAGCTAGAGAGAGACAGAGAGAGTGAGAGGGACCTAGAGACGGAGCTAGAGAGAGACAGAGAGAGTGAGAGGGACCTAGAGACGGAGCTAGAGAGAGACAGAGAGAGTGAGAGGGACCTAGAGACGGAGCTAGAGAGAGACAGAGAGAGTGAGAGGGACCTAGAGACAGAGAGAGTGAGAGGGACCTAGAGACAGAGCTAGAGAGAGACAGAGAGAGAGAGAGAGAGAGAGAGAGAGAGACGGAGCTAGAGAGAGACAGAAGAGTGAGAGGGACCTAGAGACGGAGCTAGAGAGAGTGAGAGGGACCTAGAGACGGAGCTAGAGAGAGACAGAAGAGTGAGAGGGACCTAGAGACGGAGCTAGAGAGAGACAGAGAGAGTGAGAGGAACCTAGACGGAGCTAGAGAGAGACAGAGAGAGTGAGAGAGACCTAGAGACGGAGCTAGAGAGAGACAGGGAGAGTGAGAGGGACCTAGAGACGGAGCTAGAGAGAGACAGAGAGAGTGAGAGGGACCTAGAGACGGAGCTAGAGAGAGACAGAGAGAGTGAGAGGGACCTAGAGACGGAGCTAGAGAGAGACAGAGAGAGTGAGAGGGACCTAGAGACAGAGAGAGTGAGAGGGACCTAGAGACAGAGCTAGAGAGAGACAGAGAGAGTGAGAGGGACCTAGAGACGGAGCTAGAGAGAGACAGTGAGAGGGACCTAGAGACGGAGCTAGAGAGAGACAGAGAGAGTGAGAGGGACCTAGAGACAGAGCTAGAGAGAGACAGAGAGAGAGAGAGGGACCTAGAGACGGAGCTAGAGAGAGACAGAAGAGTGAGAGGGACCTAGAGACGGAGCTAGAGAGAGACAGAGAGAGTGAGAGGGACCTAGAGACGGAGCTAGAGAGAGACAGAGAGAGTGAGAGGGACCTAGAGACGGAGCTAGAGAGAGACAGAGAGAGTGAGAGGGACCTAGAGACAGAGAGAGTGAGAGGGACCTAGAGACAGAGCTAGAGAGAGACAGAGAGAGTGAGAGGGATCTAGAGACGGAGCTAGAGAGAGACAGAGAGAGTGAGAGAGACCTAGAGACGGAGCTAGAGAGAGACAGAGAGAGTGAGAGGGACCTAGAGACGGAGCTAGAGAGAGACAGAGAGGGAGTTAGAGTGAGTGAGTGAGTGAGTGAGAGAGAGTGAGAGAGACCGAGAAACACAGAGAGAGAGAGAGGAACCTAGAGACGGAGCTAGAGAGAGACAGAGAGAGTGAGAGGGACCTAGAGACGGAGCTAGAGAGAGACAGAGAGAGAGAGAGAGACCTAGAGACGGAGCTAGAGAGAGACAGAGAGAGAGAGAGAGACGGAGCTAGAGAGACAGAAGAGTGAGAGGGACCTAGAGACGGAGCTAGAGAGAGTGAGAGGGACCTAGAGACGGAGCTAGAGAGAGACAGAAGAGTGAGAGGGACCTAGAGACGGAGCTAGAGAGAGACAGAGAGAGTGAGAGAGACCTAGAGACGGAGCTAGAGAGAGACAGAGAGAGTGAGAGGGACCTAGAGACGGAGCTAGAGAGAGACAGAGAGAGTGAGAGGGACCTAGAGACGGAGCTAGAGAGAGACAGAGAGAGTGAGAGGGACCTAGAGATGGAGCTAGAGAGAGACAGAGAGAGTGAGAGGGACCTAGAGACAGAGAGAGTGAGAGGGACCTAGAGACAGAGCTAGAGAGAGACAGAGAGAGAGAGAGAGAGAGAGAGAGAGACGGAGCTAGAGAGAGACAGAAGAGTGAGAGGGACCTAGAGACGGAGCTAGAGAGAGTGAGAGGGACCTAGAGACGGAGCTAGAGAGAGACAGAAGAGTGAGAGGGACCTAGAGACGGAGCTAGAGAGAGACAGAGAGAGTGAGAGGAACCTAGACGGAGCTAGAGAGAGACAGAGAGAGTGAGAGAGACCTAGAGACGGAGCTAGAGAGAGACAGGGAGAGTGAGAGGGACCTAGAGACGGAGCTAGAGAGAGACAGAGAGAGTGAGAGGGACCTAGAGACGGAGCTAGAGAGAGACAGAGAGAGTGAGAGGGACCTAGAGACGGAGCTAGAGAGAGACAGTGAGAGGGACCTAGAGACAGAGAGAGTGAGAGGGACCTAGAGACAGAGCTAGAGAGAGACAGAGAGAGTGAGAGGGACCTAGAGACGGAGCTAGAGAGAGACAGTGAGAGGGACCTAGAGACGGAGCTAGAGAGAGACAGAGAGAGTGAGAGGGACCTAGAGACAGAGCTAGAGAGAGACAGAGAGAGAGAGGGACCTAGAGACGGAGCTAGAGAGAGACAGAAGAGTGAGAGGGACCTAGAGACGGAGCTAGAGAGAGACAGAGAGAGTGAGAGGAACCTAGACGGAGCTAGAGAGAGACAGAGAGAGTGAGAGAGACCTAGAGACGGAGCTAGAGAGAGACAGAGAGAGTGAGAGGGACCTAGAGACGGAGCTAGAGAGAGACAGAGAGAGTGAGAGGGACCTAGAGACGGAGCTAGAGAGAGACAGAGAGAGTGAGAGGGACCTAGAGACAGAGAGAGTGAGAGGGACCTAGAGACAGAGCTAGAGAGAGACAGAGAGAGTGAGAGGGACCTAGAGACGGAGCTAGAGAGAGACAGAGAGAGTGAGAGGGACCTAGAGACGGAGCTAGAGAGAGACAGAGAGAGTGAGAGGGACCTAGAGACGGAGCTAGAGAGAGACAGTGAGAGGGACCTAGAGACGGAGCTAGAGAGAGACAGAGAGAGTGAGAGGGACCTAGAGACGGAGCTAGAGAGAGACAGAGAGAGTGAGAGGGACCTAGAGACGGAGCTAGAGAGAGACAGAGAGAGTGAGAGGGACCTAGAGACGGAGCTAGAGAGAGACAGAGAGAGTGAGAGGGACCTAGAGACGGAGCTAGAGAGAGACAGAGAGAGTGAGAGGGACCTAGAGACAGAGAGAGTGAGAGGGACCTAGAGACAGAGCTAGAGAGAGACAGAGAGAGTGAGAGGGACCTAGAGACGGAGCTAGAGAGAGACAGAGAGAGTGAGAGGGACCTAGAGACGGAGCTAGAGAGAGACAGAGAGAGTGAGAGGGACCTAGAGACGGAGCTAGAGAGAGACAGTGAGAGGGACCTAGAGACGGAGCTAGAGAGAGACAGAGAGAGTGAGAGGGACCTAGAGACGGAGCTAGAGAGAGACAGAGAGAGTGAGAGGGACCTAGAGACGGAGCTAGAGAGAGACAGAGAGAGTGAGAGGGACCTAGAGACGGAGCTAGAGAGAGACAGAAGAGTGAGAGGGACCTAGAGACGGAGCTAGAGAGAGTGAGAGGGACCTAGAGACGGAGCTAGAGAGAGACAGAAGAGTGAGAGGGACCTAGAGACGAAGCTAGAGAGAGACAGAGAGAGTGAGAGGAACCTAGACGGAGCTAGAGAGAGACAGAGAGAGTGAGAGAGACCTAGAGACGGAGCTAGAGAGAGACAGGGAGAGTGAGAGGGACCTAGAGACGGAGCTAGAGAGAGACAGAGAGAGTGAGAGGGACCTAGAGACGGAGCTAGAGAGAGACAGAGAGAGTGAGAGGGACCTAGAGACGGAGCTAGAGAGAGACAGAGAGAGTGAGAGGGACCTAGAGACAGAGAGAGTGAGAGGGACCTAGAGACGAGCTAGAGAGAGACAGAAGAGTGAGAGGGACCTAGAGACGGAGCTAGAGAGAGACAGAGAGAGTGAGAGGAACCTAGACGGAGCTAGAGAGAGACAGAGAGAGTGAGAGAGACCTAGAGACGGAGCTAGAGAGAGACAGAGAGAGTGAGAGGGACCTAGAGACGGAGCTAGAGAGAGACAGAGAGAGTGAGAGGGACCTAGAGACGGAGCTAGAGAGACAGAGAGAGTGAGAGGGACCTAGAGACGGAGCTAGAGAGAGACAGAGAGAGTGAGAGGGACCTAGAGACAGAGAGAGTGAGAGGGACCTAGAGACAGAGCTAGAGAGAGACAGAGAGAGTGAGAGGGACCTAGAGACGGAGCTAGAGAGAGACAGAGAGAGTGAGAGGGACCTAGAGACGGAGCTAGAGAGAGACAGAGAGAGTGAGAGGGACCTAGAGACGGAGCTAGAGAGAGACAGAGAGAGTGAGAGGGACCTAGAGACGGAGCTAGAGAGAGACAGAGAGAGTGAGAGGGACCTAGAGACAGAGCTAGAGAGAGACAGAGAGAGTGAGAGGGACCTAGAGACGGAGCTAGAGAGAGACAGAGAGAGTGAGAGAGAGAGAGTGAGAGGGACCTAGAGACGGAGCTAGAGAGAGACAGAGAGAGTGAGAGGGACCTAGAGACGGAGCTAGAGAGAGACAGAGAGAGTGAGAGGGACCTAGAGACGGAGCTAGAGAGAGACAGAGAGAGTGAGAGGGACCTAGAGACGGAGCTAGAGAGAGACAGAGAGAGTGAGAGAGAGAGAGAGTGAGAGGGACCTAGAGACGGAGCTAGAGAGAGACAGAGAGAGTGAGAGGGACCTAGAGACAGAGCTAGAGAGAGACAAAGAGAGTGAGAGGGACCTAGAGACGGAGCTAGAGAGAGACAGAGAGAGAGAGAGAGACGGAGCTAGAGAGAGACAGAAGAGTGAGAGGGACCTAGAGACGGAGCTAGAGAGAGTGAGAGGGACCTAGAGACGGAGCTAGAGAGAGACAGAAGAGTGAGAGGGACCTAGAGACGGAGCTAGAGAGAGACAGAGAGAGTGAGAGAGACCTAGAGACGGAGCTAGAGAGAGACAGAGAGAGTGAGAGGGACCTAGAGACGGAGCTAGAGAGAGACAGAGAGAGTGAGAGGGACCTAGAGACGGAGCTAGAGAGAGACAGAGAGAGTGAGAGGGACCTAGAGACGGAGCTAGAGAGAGACAGAGAGAGTGAGAGGGACCGAGAGACAGAGAGAGTGAGAGGGACCTAGAGACAGAGCTAGAGAGAGACAGAGAGAGAGAGAGAGAGAGAGAGACGGAGCTAGAGAGAGACAGAAGAGTGAGAGGGACCTAGAGACGGAGCTAGAGAGAGTGAGAGGGACCTAGAGACGGAGCTAGAGAGAGACAGAAGAGTGAGAGGGACCTAGAGACGGAGCTAGAGAGAGACAGAGAGAGTGAGAGGAACCTAGACGGAGCTAGAGAGAGACAGAGAGAGTGAGAGAGACCTAGAGACGGAGCTAGAGAGAGACAGGGAGAGTGAGAGGGACCTAGAGACGGAGCTAGAGAGAGACAGAGAGAGTGAGAGGGACCTAGAGACGGAGCTAGAGAGAGACAGAGAGAGTGAGAGGGACCTAGAGACAGAGAGAGTGAGAGGGACCTAGAGACAGAGCTAGAGAGAGACAGAGAGAGTGAGAGGGACCTAGAGACGGAGCTAGAGAGAGACAGTGAGAGGGACCTAGAGACGGAGCTAGAGAGAGACAGAGAGAGTGAGAGGGACCTAGAGACAGAGCTAGAGAGAGACAGAGAGAGAGAGAGGGACCTAGAGACGGAGCTAGAGAGAGACAGAAGAGTGAGAGGGACCTAGAGACGGAGCTAGAGAGAGACAGAGAGAGTGAGAGGAACCTAGACGGAGCTAGAGAGAGACAGAGAGAGTGAGAGAGACCTAGAGACGGAGCTAGAGAGAGACAGAGAGAGTGAGAGGGACCTAGAGACGGAGCTAGAGAGAGACAGAGAGAGTGAGAGGGACCTAGAGACGGAGCTAGAGAGAGACAGAGAGAGTGAGAGGGACCTAGAGACGGAGCTAGAGAGAGACAGAGAGAGTGAGAGGGACCTAGAGACAGAGAGAGTGAGAGGGACCTAGAGACAGAGCTAGAGAGAGACAGAGAGAGTGAGAGGGACCTAGAGACGGAGCTAGAGAGAGACAGAGAGAGTGAGAGGGACCTAGAGACGGAGCTAGAGAGAGACAGAGAGAGTGAGAGGGACCTAGAGACGGAGCTAGAGAGAGACAGTGAGAGGGACCTAGAGACGGAGCTAGAGAGAGACAGAGAGAGTGAGAGGGACCTAGAGACAGAGCTAGAGAGAGACAGAAGAGTGAGAGGGACCTAGAGACGGAGCTAGAGAGAGACAGAGAGAGTGAGAGGAACCTAGACGGAGCTAGAGAGAGACAGAGAGAGTGAGAGAGACCTAGAGACGGAGCTAGAGAGAGACAGAGAGAGTGAGAGGGACCTAGAGACGGAGCTAGAGAGAGACAGAGACAGTGAGAGGGACCTAGAGACGGAGCTAGAGAGACAGTGAGAGGGACCTAGAGACGGAGCTAGAGAGAGACAGAGAGAGTGAGAGGGACCTAGAGACAGAGAGAGTGAGAGGGACCTAGAGACAGAGCTAGAGAGAGACAGAGAGAGTGAGAGGGACCTAGAGACGGAGCTAGAGAGAGACAGAGAGAGTGAGAGGGACCTAGAGACGGAGCTAGAGAGAGACAGAGAGAGTGAGAGGGACCTAGAGACGGAGCTAGAGAGAGACAGAGAGAGTGAGAGGGACCTAGAGACGGAGCTAGAGAGAGACAGAGAGAGTGAGAGGGACCTAGAGACAGAGCTAGAGAGAGACAGAGAGAGTGAGAGGGACCTAGAGACAGAGAGAGTGAGAGGGACCTAGAGACGGAGCTAGAGAGAGACAGAAGAGTGCGTGTGTTTAGCGGAGCTGATTTAGTGAACAATGATAAGCACACTTGTCTGAAACCTGAAGAATACTGTTAGCTATTATATTCTTAACGTTTTGGACACGTCTTTACCTTGTTTGTGTCTGTGTGTATGTGTGTGTTGTAGAGATTGGTCCTGCCTCTGTGATGGTGGGGAATTTGGTGTCTGGGAAGAGGATCGCTATGGCCAGCGGCAGAGACCTGGGACAGACTGATGACAACGACCAGGTAACACGTCATTCCATTGCCACAGAAATTATGGCTTGAGATGGATTATTATTATGTTGGTGTCTGTGATATCATATCCTGTCGTGTGTCCTGTAGTTCCTGTTCCTGTCAGAGGTGCTGCAGTGGAGATCTCAGACGACGCCTGACCACATCCTCTACACACTGCTCAGCTCCCGGGTAACACACACACACACACACACACACACACACACACACACACACACACACACACACACACACACACACACACACACACACACACACACACACACACACACACACACACGCATACTATGATTTTTTTAAGGATTCTGTTATGATTGCTCTCTCTATCTCTCTCTCCCTCTAGGGGCTAGTGTCTAGTTCTCTGACCTGTCTTCAGCTCCATAAGAGGGCGGAGAGAGTTGCTGCTTTGCTGCTGGAGAGAGGAGGACTACAGGAGGGAGACCACATAGCACTGGTCTACCCACCAGGTAACACACACTCACTTAGCATGTACCCCCACACACACACACTCAGTTAGCATGTACCCCCACACACACGCACACACTCAGTTAGCCTGTACCCCCACATACACACGTACACACTCACTTAGCATGTACCCCCACAAACACACACTCAGTTAGCATGTACCCCCACACACACGCACACACTCAGTTAGCATGTACCCCCACACACACACACACACTCAGTTAGCATGTACCCCCACAAACACACACTCAGTTAGCATGTACCCCCACACACACACACACACACTCAGTTAGCATGTACCCCCACACACACACACACACACTCAGTTAGCATGTACCCCCACAAACACACACTCAGTTAGCCTGTACCCCCACATACACACGTACACACTCAGTTAGCATGTACCCCCCACACACACACACACACACACACACACTCAGTTAGCATGTACCCCTAAATACACTCCTCACTCCTTTGTGTGTTGCAGGTATAGATTTGATCGCAGCGTTCTACGGTTGCCTTTACGCTGGCTGTGTTCCTATCACGGTCAGACCGCCCCACCCACAGAACATCTCAACCACACTGCCCACAGTCAAGATGATCGTAGAGGTGAGAGGTCAAACACTGAGGTCAACTAGGGGTCAATACTGCCCGGTCAACTGGTAGAGAGGGGGATAAAGATGTAGTAGCATTCTATCTCTCTGTCCCTTCATCATCTCTCTGTCCCTTCATCATCTCTCTGTCCCTTCATCATCTCTCTGTCCCTTCTTCATCTCTCTGTCCCTTCATCATCTCTCTGTCCCTTCATCATCTCTCTGTCCCTTCATCATCTCTCTGTCCCTTCATCATCTCTCTGTCCCTTCTTCATCTCTGTCCCTTCTTCATCTCTCTGTCCCTTCATCATCTCTCTGTCCCTTCTTCATCTCTCTGTCCCTTCATCATCTCTCTGTCCCTTCATCATCTCTCTGTCCCTTCATCATCTCTCTGTCCCTTCATCATCTCTCTGTCCCTTCATCATCTCACTGTCCCTTCATCATCTCTCTGTCCCTTCATCATCTCTCTGTCCCTTCTTCATCTCTCTGTCCCTTCATCATCTCTCTGTCCCTTCATCATCTCTCTGTCCCTTCTTCATCTCTCTGTCCCTTCTTCATCTCTCTGTCCTTCTAGGTCAGTCGTTCGGCCTGTGTGATGACCACAGCGGTCATCTGTAAGCTGCTGCGGTCGAAGGAGGCGGTCGCCACAGTGGACATCAGGAACTGGCCTCCCGTCCTGGACACAGGTCAGCTCTGACCACATGCAGTGTATCTGTCAGGCTGTTAGCTGGTTGTTTGTACTGGTGTATAACTGAATATTATTCTGTGTTTTCAGATGACCTGCCAAAGAAGAAGCCTCCAGCACTATATAAGCCCTGTAACCCTGATGCCCTGGCCTACCTGGACTTCAGTGTGTCCACTACTGGCATGCTGGCTGGAGTACAGGTAACATTAACCCCTAACCTCTGACCTCCATCCATGACCTCTATCCTTTGCTATGCCTAGTGTCTGACATGTTTCGTGTGTGTGTGTGTGTGTGTGTGTGTGTGTGTGTGTGTGTGTGTGTGTGTGTGTGTGTGTGTGTGTGTGTGTGTGTGTGTGTGTGTGTGTGTGTGTGTGTGTGTGTGTGTGTGTGTGTGTGTGTGTGTGTGTGTGTGTAGATGTCCCATAATGCGGTGGGAGCGTTCTGTCGATCGGTGAAGCTGCAGTGTGAACTGTATCCCTCCAGAGAGGTAGCCATCTGTCTTGACCCCTACTGTGGCCTGGGCTTCGTCCTCTGGTGTCTCTGCAGGTACACACACACACACACACACCTGTTAAACAACTGTTTCAATGTCCAACAATTGACTTCCCGTTCTAACCTCTACCTCTCCAGTGTGTACAGTGGCCACCAGTCGATCCTGATCCCCCCAGTAGAGTTGGAGTCTAACCCAGCCCTGTGGCTGCTCGCTGTCAGCCAGCTCCGAGTCAGAGACACCTTCTGTTCCTACAGCGTCATGGAGCTCTGCACTAAAGGACTGGGCCTGCAGACAGAGGCACTGAAGGTACACAAACACACACACACAAACACATTTCACACGCAGAGAGAACTAAATACGCAGAGAGAACTAAATCAAGTGCTCTTTGAATTGACTCAGTTAACAGTGTGTTTGTGGCCTGAGGTGTTGTCTGATTGGTCGCTGATCGACAGGCTGAGTTTATTTTAAGAGGTTAACTTTCACCAATGGAAATTGCCATGGAAACTGAGCTGACTCACTGAGAGAAACACATAGAGAACAGATCCAGGAACAAACAACAGCTTTATATAGCCATCAGTAGGATGAGAGGGAGGTAACGATTGAAATGTTGTGTATTTAAAGTTAATACACCCTCCCCTCACTTCTCTTCCCCCCTCTCTCTTCACCCCATCCCTCCTCCTCTTCACCCCACTCTCTCCTCCTCTTCACCCCTCACACCTCCTCTTCACCCCATTCTCTCCTCCTCTTCACCCCACTCTCTCCTCCTCTTCACCCCACTCTCTCCTCCTCTTCACCCCACTCTCTCCTCCTCTTCACCCCACTCTCTCCTCCTCTTCACCCCACTCTCTCCTCCTCTTCACCCCACTCTCTCTCCCCCCCTCCTCTTCCTCTCCAGGCACGGGGCCTGGACCTGTCCCGTGTGAGGGCGTGTGTTGTGGTAGCAGAGGAGAGACCCAGGATGTCTCTAACACACTCCTTCTCCAAGCTGTTTAAAGACCTGGGCCTGCACCCCCGATCTGTCAGCACAGCATTCGGCTGTAGGGTCAACCTGGCTATCTGTCTACAGGTAGGTGTGTGTGTGTGTGTGTGTGTGTGTGTGTGTGTGTGTGTGTGTGTGTGTGTGTGTGTGTGTGTGTGTGTGTGTGTGTGTGTGTGTGTGTGTGTGTGTGTGTGTGTGTGTGTGTGTGTGTGTGTGTGTGTGTGTGTGTGCGTTTATGTACTGTACATGTTTGTTTGTGTGATAACATGGTCACTCTGTGCTGTGATTGGTTACAGGGCACCTCTGGGCCGGATCCCACTACAGTGTACGTGGACATGAGAGCTCTGCGGCATGATAGGTAAGTTTGCCGGTCAATCACAAAAACAACCAATCAGATCAATCATCCAATCAACTTGTATAACAGTGTTTTTTGTTTCTCTCAGGGTGCGGTTGGTGGAGAGAGGTTCTCCTCACAGTCTCCCTCTCATGGAGTCAGGAAAGGTGGGTCCTGAGCCATGTTTGAACATTTACAATCATAACGCTTCATAACTGTAGAGTCCTTAGACTCAGCTTCTCTCCTGACTGTGGTTCACTGGGGGGTTCGGCTGCAGCTCTCTACACATTGACCAGAATGCCTCATATGCTACAGTATATGCCGTATGTGGACCTGGGGATGGAAGCATTGTAGCGTAACCATGGTGACTGTTTCAGATCTTACCTGGCGTCCGCATCATCATCGCCAACCCAGAGACCAAGGGACCCCTGGGAGACTCCCACCTAGGAGAGGTCAGCACACACACATACACACTAATTGATTTAATGAACTTGTTTCATGATTTTATGTTGCCCCAATAAAGATGATTTAAATGCAATTCTCTGTCTCTCCCCCTCTCTAGATCTGGGTGCACAGTGCCCATAATGGCAGTGGATATTACAGTGGTTATGGAGAGGAGGTCCTCCAGTCTGATCACTTCACCTCCAGACTCAGCTTCGGAGACACGTCCACCATCTGGGCTCGCACCGGATACCTGGGCTTCTTACGACGTACTGAACTCACCGATGCCAGCGGAGGTATACACACACACACAAACATACACACACACACACACACACTAACACACACACTCACCCTTTCTCTCTGTTTCCTCCCCAGAGAGACATGATGCTCTGTATGTTGTGGGCGCGTTGGAGGAGGCCATGGAGCTGAGGGGGATGAGGTACCATCCTATAGACATAGAGACCTCCGTCATCAGGACGCACAAGAACATCATGGAGTGGTATGTTGCTATACACGCCTAAAATAGCTGTTTCTATTTCAATTCTTAATTAAGGTATAATCACTATAGATGTAAATTACGTGTGTGTGTGTGTGTGTGTGTGTGTGTGTGTGTGTGTGTGTGTGTGTGTGTGTGTGTGTGTGTGTGTGTGTGTGTGTGTGTGTGTGTGTGTGTGTGTGTGTGTGTGTGTGTGCCACAGTGCGGTGTTTCCCTGGACTAACCTGCTGGTAGTCGTAATAGAACTAGAAGGCTCGGAACAGGAAGCCCTGGACCTGGTTCCCATGGTGACCAAGGCGGTGCTGGAGGAGCATTACCTCATCGTTGGGGTCGTCGTAGTAACGGACATCGGGGTGATCCCCATCAACTCTCGCGGGGAGAAGCAGCGCATGCACCTCCGGGACGGCTTCCTACAGGACCAGCTCGACCCCATCTACGTGGCTTATAACATGTAACCCAGACGCCCCATCCTGGGGGGGTGGACCTGAGTGAGGGAGATGTGTGTGTATGTGTGTGTTAGCATGCGTGTGTATGGATATGTGCGTGTATATCGCTGGTGTTCATTTTAAATCAAGACGTACTGTATTTTTGAATCTGCACATGGTCATATGGTGTGGTGCCAGTTGTCTGATCCTTTAGTTGTGCTGTGGTGGAGGTATGGCTGTTTCTGCACCCCCGGTTAAACCTGACACCTAGACAGGAAGTCACTGTACAAAACCTTAAGGGAACACTGTGTATCGATAGACAGGAAGTCACTGTACAAAACCTTAAGGGAACACTGTGTATCGATAGACAGGAAGTCACTGTACAAAACCTTAAGGGAACACTGTGTATCGATAGACAGGAAGTCACTGTACAAAACCTTAAGGGAACACTGTGTATCGATAGACAGGAAGTCACTGTACAAAACCTTAAGGGAACACTGTGTATCGATAGACAGGAAGACTGACTGGACCACTAGTAGTTGTTGTTAGGAGAGAGAGAGAAAATATCTCTGAACATATCTGTTTTCTTGATGAAATACACATTAAAAATAATGTTATTAAAGTATATTGTCAGAAGAAGACAGGGGGTTCAGATTAGTGTATAAATATAAATATTGTATATAAACATAATCTATATGGAGAGATAACTAAAACACACTGAGGACTAGCCCTGTTATACAGCACTCTCCACCCACACCCTGTGTACATGTGTGCGCGTGTGTGTGTGTGTGTGTGTGAGCGCAATGCAGCAATCCTCTTATCAGAATCACATTCTCGATTTCTTTCCTAAAACCCATTGACTCCTAAATGCCAAGTGAATCCGTTAGAAGTAAACCATTGTTTCTATCCCACATTGTTTAAACATTGTACGCATATGATTATGGTAATATGTGATTCTGCTAAGCAGAGAGCCCAGTAAGTAGCAGAGGAAAAATGTAGTTGCAAGGAGTTGTAAAACTGAGCTCTGGACCAGAGACACAATGCTTTCTGAATGGCCCCCTGTTTCCTTTATAGTACACTACTTAGTACAAGTAGGACTCCATGTAGGGAATGAGGTGGTATTTGAGACACACCCACAGTGAAGTGTTCTAACAAAGAGACACACCCACAGTGAAGTGTTCTAACAGAGACACACCCACAGTGAAGGGTTCTAACAGAGACACACCCACAGTGAAGTGTTCTAACAGAGACACACCCACAGTGAAGTGTTCTAACAGAGACACACCCACAGTGAAGTGTTCTAACAGAGACACACCCACAGTGAAGTGTTCTAACAAAGAGACACACCCACAGTGAAGTGTTCTAACAGACACACCCACAGTGAAGTGTTCTAACAGAGACACACCCACAGTGAAGTGTTCTAACAGAGACACACCCACAGTGAAGTGTTCTAACAGAGACACCCACAGTGAAGTGTTCTAACAGAGACACACCCACAGTGAAGTGTTCTAACAGAGACACACCCACAGTGAAGTGTTCTAACAGAGACACACCCACAGTGAAGTGTTCTAACAGAGACACACCCACAGTGAAATGTTCTAACAGAGAGACACACCCACAGTGAAGTGTTCTAACAGAGACACACCCACAATGAAGTGTTCTAACAGAGACACACCCACAGTGAAGTGTTCTAACAGAGACATACCCACAGTGAAGTGTTCTAACAAAGAGACACACCCACAGTGAAGTGTTCTAACAAAGAGACACACCCACAGTGAAGTGTTCTAACAGAGAGACACACCCACAGTGAAGTGTTCTAACAAAGAGACACACCCACAGTGAAGTGTTCTAACAAAGAGACACACCCACAGTGAAGTGTTCTAACAGAGAGACACACCCACAGTGAAGTGTTCTAACAGAGACACACCCACAGTGAAGTGTTCTAACAGAGAGACACACCCACAGTGAAGTGTTCTAACAAAGAGACACACCCACAGTGAAGTGTTCTAACAGAGAGACACACCCACAGTGAAGTGTTCTAACAGAGACACACCCACAGTGAAGTGTTCTAACAGAGACACACCCACAGTGAAGTGTTCTAACAAAGAGACACACCCACAGTGAAGTGTTCTAACAGAGAGACACACCCACAGTGAAGTGTTCTAACAGAGACACACCCACAGTGAAGTGTTCTAACAGAGACACACCCACAGTGAAGTGTTCTAACAAAGAGACACAGTTTAGTTTTTTTATTTTATATATATGTTAGTCATAAGCTATTACTTATGGCATCTTATATGCATGTTATCAGTTATAACTTTTCTGTGAAAAACATTTTAGTGCTCCTTATGCTTTGTTTACATTCAGCTTTTGAGTTTGATCATTATAAACACAACACATTTCATTCTTATTTAATTCATCAGCTACTTTTGTCTCAGAGAGCTATAATATGATGCCATGTATGAAAAACATGCATATCATGACGTGTATTTATTTGCTTGTTATTCTGTACTGGAGAATGTTGATGGCATTATCAGCCCCTGACTGTGTGTTGGAGAGAAACGAGTCTGGTGGGTAGGGTTAAACCTGGTCCAGAAACTAGAGGTGAGAGAGACTGCACGGTGTGTGCGTGTTCGTATGTATATATTGTGTGTAAATAGTGTTGATTTTGTACGGTACAGGTGTGTGTGACTGTTTTGTACACATGATGAAAAGATCAAAAGGACACTTTCATAAGAGCCTTCCATTGGCTCAATGTCACACTATACGGTGCAATAAAGTGCTTTGATTGGTGTGCTGTTATTGGTTCACATGCTTTCAGTTGTGCTCAGCTGAGAGGGGAAGGAGTATCACATGTTCTACGATCAGTTCCCTTCACCAATCCTAACCTGAAGCAGTAGGGGGTGGAAATGCTAAACTGACCTTAGATCTTGGTTGACTTCTAACCCTACTCTATGGACAGATTTTTCAACACTAATGGGGGCTTCCAGTGCAGGGGTTCCCAAAATGTTTCACTTGGAGCCCCCCTTCCAGCATTGGGGAACACCCCAATGAATTTTGCAGGTTTAAAGCTTATTTCCTGCAATTCTCCACATTTTGTCATGAGGTACAAATACAATTTTTCAGATTTAAAGCAAATTTTCTTGCAATTCTATACATTTGGCCATGTCTAATGTGTATTCATGTGATGTTTGAGTGACTAAAAAATGACAACTATCTATGGGCTAAAAGACATTAGCTGACATGGGCTAGTTGATCTGGACATTTCTGACAAGTTATAAATAGCTCTAAGGTGTGTAATGACTGACATGACAAGAGGAAGTGATGATGCACTACCCAATTTAGAAATTGCACCTTGTGCATTCTACTATTACAACTTTCAACAGTAACCACTGCTCTAGCGGACAAGTAGGAACTGAATAGAGGCTACTCAGAGCATCAGTGGGTTCCCATATTTACATTATCATGTCATAACAGGAAACTGTGTGTGTGTCACACATGAATATGTTGGTACTGAGGCGCAGACCCACACACACACTTTAAAACACACACAAACGGATCTCAGACAAACACATCTGAAGATGAATTTGTCCAAATAAGGCTAACATTCGTACTATTCCTCTGAAGTTCCCAATATACGGTACAGTACCAGATACAGTACATCAGTACAATACTCAACCAATGAGAGAGAAGGAAATAGGGAAAAAGAAAGAGGAGAACTGTGAAAACAGACAATCTGATGGATGTTATATATTAGGAAACGTCGTCAAAATATTTCCAAACCGGGTGGGTTGTCTCTAATTTATGCTTTGGCCACAACTACAAGGATGAGTCAATAACATTTTGGGGTATGAGTTGATATGACATGAGCTGTTAAAAATGAGGGACTTTCAAAGATCTGAGACTATCACTCGCCCTCTTTTCTTTCTTTCTCACTCCCTTTCCCCACCCTCTTGTCATGGACAATACCACAACTCCTTTAAGACCATCTCAGGCTATTAAATCGAACCTTCCAGGGACTTAATGTGACAGAAGTGGTTGTGTGAGGACTGAATCTCTCTCTTTATTTCTCTCTCTTTCTCTCGCTCTCAGCCATGTGAATGTTGTTATGGTATAAAGACATTCTTCATCATCACATTAAACTCGTAAATGACTGAATGATCTGTGAGGCAGACAGAACACAGCTGGGATGAGTTTATCACTGGAATTTCATCCTCTCGTCTCTCCTCTTTTCATTCTATGCTGTTCTTCACTCTATGCTGTTCTCTCCTCTTCACTCTATGCTGTTCTCTCCCCTTCACTTTATGCTGTTCTCTCCTCTTCATTCTATGCTGTTCTCTCTCCTCTTCATTCTATGCTGTTCTCTCCTCTCTTCTCCTCTTTTCACTCTGCTGTTCTCTCTTCTCCTCTTCACTCTATGCTGTTCTCTCTCCTCCGCTTCACTCTATGCTGTTCTCTCTCCTCCTCTTCACTCTATGCTCTTCTCTCTCCTGCTCTTCACTCTATGCTGTTCTCTCTTCTCCTCTTCACTCTATGCTGTTCTCTCTCCTCCTCTTCACTCTATGCTGTTCTCTCTTCTCCTCTTTTCACTCTATGCTGTTCTCTCTTCTCTTCACTCTATGCTCTTCTCTCCTCGCTTCTTATCTTTTCACTCTATGCTGTTCTCTCTTCTCCTTTTCACTCTATGCTGTTCTCTCTTCTCCTTTTCACTCTATGCTGTTCTCTCCTCTCTTCTCCTCTTCACTCTATGCTCTTCTCTCCTCGCTTCTTATCTTTTCACTCTATGCTGTTCTCTCTCCTCTTCACTCTATGCTGTTCTCTCTTCTCCTCTTCACTCTATGCTGTTCTCTCTTCTCCTCTTCACTCTATGCTGTTCTCTCTCCTCCGCTTCACTATATGCTGTTCTCTCTTCTCCTCTTCACTCTATGCTGTTCTCTCTCCTCCTCTTCACTCTATGCTGTTCTCTCTTCTCCTCTTTTCACTCTATGCTGTTCTCTCCTCTCTTATTCCGCTTCACTCTATGCTCTTCTCTCCTCGCTTCTTATCTTTTCACTCTATGCTGTTCTCTCTTCTCCTCTTCACTCTATACTGTTCTCTCTTCTCCTCTTTTCACTCTATGCTGTTCTCTCTTCTCTTTTCACTCTATGCTCTTCTCTCCTCGCTTATTATCTTTTCACTCTATGCTGTTCTCTCTTCTCCTCTTCACTCTATGCCCTTCTCTCCTCGCTTATTATCTTTTCACTCTATGCTGTTCTCTCTTCTCCTCTTCACTCTATGCTCTTCTCTCCTTGCTTCTTATCTTTTCACTCTATGCTGTTCTCTCCTCTCATTTTCACTCTATGCTCTTCTCTCCTCGCTTATTATCTTTTCACTCTATGCTGTTCTCTCTTCTTCTCTTCACTCTATGCTCTTATCTCCTCGCTTCTTATCTTTTCACTCTATGCTGTTCTCTCCTCTCCTTTTCACTCTATGCTGTTCTCTCTTCTCTTTTCACTCTATGCTGTTCTCTCTTCTCCTCTTCACTCTATGCTGTTCTCTCTCCTCTTCACTCTGCTGTTCTCTCTCCTCTTCACTCTATTATGTTCTCTCCTCTTCTCCTCTTTTCCCTCTGCTGTTCTCTTCTCCTCTATGCTGTTCACTTCTCTTTTCACTCTATGCTGTTCTCTCCTCTCTTCTCTCCTCTTCACTCTATGCTGTTCTCTCCTCTTCACTCTATGCTGTTCTCTCTTCTCTCCTCTTCACTCTATGCTGTTCTCTCTTCTCTCCTCTTCACTCTATGCTGTTCTCTCCCCTTCACTCTATGCTGTTCTCTCTTCTCTCCTCTTCACTCTATGCTGTTCTCTCTTCTCTCCTCTTCACTCTATGCTGTTCTCTCCCCTTCACTCTATGCTGCTCTCTCTTCTCTCCTCTTCACTCTATGCTGTTCTCTCCCCTTCACTCTATGCTGTTCTCTCCTCTTCTCCTTTTTTCACTCTGCTGTTCTCTTCTCCTCTATGCTGTTCTCTTCTCTTTTCACTCTATGCTGTTCTCTCCTCTCCTCCTCTTTTCACCTTATCCTGTTCTCTTCTCCTCTTTTCACTCTATACTGTTCTCTATTCTCTCCTCTTCACTCTATGCTGTTCTCTCTTCTCTCCTCTTCAC
Source organism: Salvelinus alpinus (assembly GCF_045679555.1). Taxonomy (NCBI): domain Eukaryota; kingdom Metazoa; phylum Chordata; class Actinopteri; order Salmoniformes; family Salmonidae; genus Salvelinus; species Salvelinus alpinus. The sequence goes on from NC_092093.1 coordinate 64,899,825, forward strand.
TCTATGCTGTTCTCTCCCCTTCACTCTATGCTGCTCTCTCTTCTCTCCTCTTCACTCTATGCTGTTCTCTCCCCTTCACTCTATGCTGTTCTCTCCTCTTCTCCTTTTTTCACTCTGCTGTTCTCTTCTCCTCTATGCTGTTCTCTTCTCTTTTCACTCTATGCTGTTCTCTCCTCTCCTCCTCTTTTCACCTTATCCTGTTCTCTTCTCCTCTTTTCACTCTATACTGTTCTCTCCTCTCTTCTCCTCTTTTCACTATATGCTGTTCTCTCCTCTCAATCGACTCCCCTCCCCCTCTCCTTTCTCTGTTCTTCTCCTTACCCTCTCTCTCCTCTTCTCCCCTCTCTCCTCTCTTCTTCTCTTTTCTCCTCACAGGAATACACCAGAGTACCTCTGATGGGACATCTATCTTTCATTATAATTATCTGACAGTCAGTCTGGCATTACAGAGCACTATCAGCTATCAGGTTTCTAAGACTACGAGCATGTAGAGTGTAGTTCAGGTGAAGGCCGCTAGAGGTCCCTGTGGTGGTGCTGTAAACTGAAGGCGGGGGAGAGGGCACACCAGGCAGGTAAACCTAAGCTACATGTCCTTCACTCTGACCCTCAACTCATACCTCATAGTCCTACTCCAAACAAGCTAAATACCCTTTAGACAACTGATTATCTTTGCCGTCCAGACAGAAATGATTGGAGACTAGGAGTCTAGGGAGTAGGCTACTAGGCCTAATCTCTGTCCTTAACCAGAACCACAGTTTTAGTACACTGAACAGAAACTACAACACATCTTCTCTTTTTGAAGAAAATAAACGAACCATCCAGGGACTTAATGTGACATAAGTGGTCATGTGATGAGTTACCTTGTCTAAGACTGAATAATTGCCCTTGACCCCAACCCCAGCCTTATACAATGTCTCTCTCTCTCTCTATTTATCGTTCTCTTTTTCTCTGTGTGTGAGAGTGAGTGCTGTTGTTATTGAGCCCACTGACTGCCTCGGTAGCGCGGGCAGAGGCTGGACGGAGTTGACGGGAACGCGCAGTGCCATAAGTTAACGGGAAAGAGATCTCTGCTGTCAAACCGACCTCCGCCTCACTTCTGATAGCTGCCCTCAGAGCTTTCTGTGGCTCCGACTGACTCCCCACCTTTCCAGCATTCTCTTTCTTTTTCATAGTCTCCCTGTTTTTCTCTCTCTCCTTCTTTCTCTCCATACCAGTACAAACAGCTTTCTGGACGATTTTAACGGACACCTCGTGGAACGTTTTTTTTGTTGCGTTTACAAGCTGTGATTATTTTCTTCACCAACACCAATTGACTGATGACATTTTAATGTGTACTTTTTTCGGTGTCTGATGACTTATTGATTTTTCGGGGTTAAATATTATGCGGGCTCTACCCTCGAGCTGCGCCCTGAGAGGGATCCCATGAGTTCCGCTAAGTGTGACAAGACCCCACGGTGCGCTTGGACATTTCGGAGTACTACTTGCTCGTGCGCGCCCTGCAACCATGGAGCGGTCACGGGTCGGTCTGCTGTTCCTCGCGCTCTGCCTTTTACGTGTGGTGAGTAGATGTCAACTATAGGTAGGTTCTGTGGCGATTTTAGCATGTAAATCTTGGTGGGACAAAAATAAAAATACTTGCATAACAGCAAAGCCACTACACAATACTAAACAATACATTTATTGCACTATAACGGTGACAAACGGTGTCCACAAACTGTTGGGGCCTACATAAAGCTGTCCCAACCGCAGAGCTTTCTTTTCAGCACCATGGAGTGAATCCTTATCCCACTACACCTGGCTATCAGCAGAGCCTTGTCTGGCAGTGAAACAGTTAATTCAGCCTTGTTTACTGTCTTTTAAAAAACATAGCTGATATGGCTGACTTGCTTTAAGAAATGTGGTTTCTACTGACAATTTAGATGTACAAACTTTGGCATTAGGGGATCACAGCTTATAAAAGCCAATCCATAATTTCGGTTAAAATATTAATGAGTGAGCTAGGATGGACGTAGCCAATTGAACTATTTGTTTAGCACTTTTGAAATGTACAGTGACAGAATTCAGAACATGGGCCGTTCTTACAGTGTTCTACCTGTACAACAAGTCCGAACCGTAGGATAAATAAAGGGGGCATATAAGCAGACAATCAAAGCTCTTACAATTACAATGTTCAATGATTACATTTCTCTAAAACAGGCTAATGGCTACATGTGCACCACCAAGTCAGAACAGTAGGCTAAGTCATGATGGGAAAAGGGACCAAATTATTAGGGTGAGGCACATGGGCTACTAACAGCTTACTACACAACAAACACTTAGTATTACTAAAAAAAAAAAGTAAAATGTATTACTTTCTTAGCTACAGTATACATATCTCCCTGGCATATTACATAATTTACACAGCAGCATACAGTACATTTTTGGACTCGCCTTGTTGTGCTGTGCTCACTTGAACAGGAAGGTGGCGCGGCGGTCCTTGTGGGCAAATTTTGGCATCAAAGTCTGGCATTCTCTGGATTTATGGTGCTTTCAAAACAACCCCGGGGGAAAAAACAAGGTTGAATCATGATGTCAGTGATCTTCAGGTCGGAGCTCTAGGAAGAAGCCTGAGTTCCTTATCTGGAATTCCGAGTTGGATGACTGTTCAAAATGTATTTTCCCAGTCGGGGCTCGTTTTTGTCAGAGTTGCCAGTTGTCTTGAACTCTTACATTTCCCAGTTCCAAGTTTCCAGATGTTTTGAATGCGGCAGAAGTCATATGAATGTCATGTGAATGTTTATCCTTTTAAGCCTGGAAAGAGACCATTAAAACCAGACTTGGACCACACAGCCACTCCACTGAATAGCAGGCTAATGATTGCTTTGCAACGCTTACAGTTAGCCACTGATTCCTTCCAAACCACTCAATGTAGAATTAGCGATTTCCAACTTGTGTAATGTTTATGTCCAATGGCCGATGAGCTCCGATAAGTTTTATCTATAATTTTCTTCATATGACAAGGATTGAAAAGGATTTACCAGTAGATTGTGGACATGATTCATGATGATGACTGCTTGTTTAGCTTGCTAGCTAATATTTTGAAAGTATGATGTTGACATGATCAGTCCAAGGTAGATATTTTATCTGTGGCCAATGACCTTGAGCCTTTTGGATGGGCACTTCTAATGTAAGTCGATGGCAGCACCCAAGGGGCTTGAATTTTCGAGCGGTGATGTAGTGTCCTCATGAGTGACAGAACACTGAGCCAATCACTGCGCAACTAGAGAACATTACCAACTCCTATGATCCGTATTTTCCGCTGGCTGGCCCACCACCACAGAAAGCACTGAGCTAGGCTGAAACACTTGCATTGTGGAGCTGCCTTACTCAAGAAAACAAAAAAGAGACCATGTTTGTATGCGGCTTTATTAACTTAATTATATATATTTTTTTACATGTTTGTAAACTGATATGTGACACGTATTAATGCCAAAATAACGTGCAGAACAGATGGGCCTCAAAACAAGTTTGTAAACAATGGCGGGTCGCCACTGGCTAGGTGCACTGTAGAAAGTAATTGCCCAACTCATTAAACCAATTGAATAAGTGTTACTCAAACATCTCCAACTGCCTGTAGAACTCAAATCATATATGTGGTACTCAGTCTGATGTAAAGCGGATGTTCTTATAACTTAATGTTTTTGAGTATTGTTAACAAATATTAGGTTATTGAGTAAATATAACTTTATTTATCTGCTCTGCTAATCTAACGTTATTGAGTTTTTACAATTTATGATTATTTCAAGTCAATCTAACACTTATTAAATAAGTTGTTCTTACTTGAGTCTATTATGTTATACATCTTTATTTAAAATAATAAAGTAGTAGTCAGACACATTGATATTTGTGTGAAATATCAATTGATTGATCTATGTTGTGCTTATTCAGTCATTTCCAAGTTTTCTTTTATCCCTCAGAAATTTTAAGACTTTGTCAAGCAACTAGTAACTGACAACAACAAAAACTATTTAGGCCTACCGTGATTTCTGTGATAATATGGAGGAATGAAAAATTATCTCTCCTTTGTAAAAGCCTATCAGTGGTGGACAGCTAAGCTGACAATGTGGACGCAATGGTAAACGTTGTGACATCTGACATACAGGTAGATTTATGTACTCTGAAAAATATAGAGCCACTATACCTGAAAAGAAACAAAAGAATGTAAATGTATATTTAGTTTCCAGTATTTATATGTCTTTATACCAAGTTGAGATTCTCATCAGTCAGATGCAATTGGAAGTGAGTTGTTAGCCCATAGCGTTCTTTCATGGTATGCTAGAGGGCCTTCAGAAAGTATTCATACCCCAGGACATATTCCACATTGTGTTGTCTTACAGCCTGAATTCAAAATTGATAAAACAATTATTATAATAATCACCCATTTACAGTTGAAGTCGGAAGTTTACATACACTTATGTCGGAGTCATTAAAACTTGTTTTTCAACCACTCCACAAATTTCTTGTTAATAAACTATAGTTTTGGCAAGTCGGTTACGACATCTACTTTGTGCATGACACAAGTAATTTTTCCAACAATTGTTTACAGACAGATTATTTGACTTATAATTCACTGTATCACAATTCCAGTGGGTCAGAAGTTTACATACACTAAGTTGACTGTGCCTTTTAACAGCTTGGAAAATTCCAGAAAATGATGTCATGGCTTTAGAACCTTCTGATAGGCTAATTGACATCATATGAGTCAATTGGAGGTATACCTGTGGATGTATTTCAAGACCAACCTTCAAACTCAGTGCCTCTTTGCTTGACATCATGGGAAAATCAAAAGAAATCAACTGAGACCTCAGAAAAATAATTGTAGACCTCCACAAGTCTAGTTCATCCTTGGGAGCAATTTCCAAACGCCTGAAGGTACCACGTTCATCTGTACAAATAATAGTACGCAAGTATAAACACCATGGGACCACGCAGCCGTCATACCGCTCAGGAAGGAGACGCGTTCTGTCTCCTAGAGATGAACATACTTTGGTGCGAAAAGTGCAAATCAATCCCAGAACAACAGCAAAGAACCTTGTGAAGATACTGGAGGAAACAGGTACAAAAGTATCTATATCCACAGTAAAACGAGTCCTATATTGACATAACCAGAAAGGGCGCTCAGCAAGGAAAAAGCCACTGCTCCAAAACCGCCATAAAAAAGCCAGACTACGGTTTGCAACTGCACATGGGGACAAAGATCGTACTTTTTGGAGAAATCTCCTCTGGTCTGATGAAACAAAAATATAACTGTTTGGCCATAATGAACATCGTTATGTTTGGATGAAGAAGGGGGAGGCTTGCAAGCCAAAGAACACCATCCCAACCGTGAAGCACGGGGGTGGCAGCATCATGTTGTGGGGGTGCTTTGCTGCAGGAGGGTCTGGTGCACTTCACAAAATAGATGGCCTCATGAGGGAGGAAAATTATGTGGATATATTGAAGCAACATCTCAAGACATCAGTCGGGAAGTTAATGCTTGGTCGTAAATGTGTCTTCAAAATGGACAATGACCCCAAGCATGCTTCCAAAGTTGTGGTAAAATGGCTTAAAGACAACAAAGTCAAGGTATTGGAGTGGCCATCACAAAGCCCTGACCTCCATCCTATAGAAAAGTTGTGGGCAGAACTGAAAAAGTGTGTGCGAGGAAGGAGGCCTACAAACCTGACTCAGTTACACCAGCTCTGTCAGGAGGAATGTGCCAAAATTCACCCAACTTATTGTGGGAAGCTTGTGGAAGGCTACCTGAAACGTTTGACCCAAGTTAAACAATTTAAAGGCAATGCTACTAGATACTAATTGAATGTATGTAAACTTCTGACCCACTGGGAATTTGATGAAAGAAATAAAAGCTGAAATAAATCATTCTCTCTACTATTATTCTGACATTTCACATCCTTAAAATGAAGTGGTGATCCTAACTGACCTAAGACATGGAATTGTTACTAGGATTAAATGTCAGGAATTGTGAAAAATTTAGTTTAAATGTATTTGGCTAAGGTGTATGTAAACTTCCGACTTCAACTGTACACACAATACCCCATAATGACAAAGTGAAAACATGTTTTTAGAAATCATTGCAAATTTATTGAACATGAAATACATATATCTAATTTACGTAAGTATTCACACCCCTGAGTCGATACTTTGTAGAAGGATCTTTGGCAGCGATTACGGCTGTAAGTCTTTCTGGGTAAGTGTCTAAGACCCACACCTGGATTGTGCAACATTTGCCCATGAATCTTTTCAAAATTCTTGAAGTTCTGTCAAATTGGTTGTTGATCATTGCTAGACAACCATTTTCAGGTCTTGCCAGATTTAAGTCAAAACTGTAACTCGGCCACTGAGGAACATTCACTGTCATCTTGGTAAGCAACTCAAGTGTATATTTGGTCTTGTGTTTGAGGTTATGGTCCTGCTGAAAGGTGAACTAATCTCCCAGTGTCTGGTGGAAAGCAGACTGAACCAGGTTTTCCTCTAGGATTTTGCCTGTGCTTAGCTCCATTCTATTTTTTATCCTGAATAACTCCCCATCCTTAACGATTACAAGCATACCCATAACATGATGCACCTACCACTATGGAGAGTGGTACTCAGTAATGTGTTGTATTGGATATGTCTCAAACATAAAACTTTGTATTCAGGACAAAAAGTTAATTGCTTGCCACATTTTTTGCAGTTTTTCTTTTAGTGCCTTGTTAAAAACAGGATACATGTTTATTTTTATTCTGTACAAGCTTCCTTTTCACTTTGTTAATTAGTTTGGTATTGTGGAGTAAATACAATGTAGTTGATCTATCCTCAGTTTTCTCCTATCAAAGACAAACTCTGTAACTGTTTTAAAGTCACCATTGGCCTCATGGTGAAATCCCTAAGCGGTTTCCTTCCTCTCCGGCAACTGAGTTAGGAAGGACACCTGTATCGTTGTAGTGACTGGGTGTTTTGATACACCATCCTAAGCGTAATTAATACCTTCACCATGCTCAAAGGGATATTCAATGTATGCTTTTTTTAACCCATCTCCCAATAGGTGCAAATTGGAAACCCTCCCTGGTCTTTGTGGTTGAATCTGTGTTTCACTGCTCAACTGAGGGACCTTACAGATAATTGTATGTGTGGGGTACAGAGATGAAGTAGTCATTAAAAAATCATGTTAAACACTATTATTGCACACAGTGTGTCCATTCAACTTATTATGTGACTTGTTAAGCACATTTTTACTTCTGTACTTATTTAGGCTTGCCATAACAAAGGAGTTGAATACTTATTGACTAAAGACAATTCAGTTTTTAATTTTTATTAATTTATAAAAATGTAGAAAAACATCATTCCACTTTGACGTTATGGGATAAACTCAATTGAATCTATTTTAAAGTCAATACAACAAAATATGGAAAAGTCAAGGGGTGTGAATATTATCTGAAGGCACAGTAAAAGTCTGATGGCACCGGCGCACGTATCTGTCACGCCCTGGCCTTAGTTATCTTTGTTCTCTTTATTATTTTGGTTAGGTCAGGGTGTGACGAGGGTGGTTTGTGTGTTTTTGTCTCGTCTAGGGTGTTTGTATTGTCTAGGTTTTTTTTGTAGATTTATCCAATTTGTAAGTCGCTCTGGATAAGAGCGTCTGCTAAATGACTTAAATGTAAATGTAAATGGGGTTGGGTTCATTCTAGGTGTTTATGTAAGTCTATGGTTGCCTAGATTGGTTCTCAATTAGAGGCAGGTGTTTATCGTTGTCTCTGATTGGGAACCATATTTAGGCAGCCATGTTCTTTGGGTATTTTGTGGGTGATTGTTTCCTGTGTCAGTGTTTGTGCCACACGGGACTGTTTCGGTTTGTTCACGTTTTTGTATTTGTGTTCATGTTCAGTTTTCCATATTAAAACATGGACACCTACCACGCTGCGTATTGGTCCGATCCTTGCTACACCTCTTCAGAGGAAGAAGAGGATGACAGCCGTTACAGTATCGCCCATATCGGTGGCCATTTTAGGTCGTACCGGTATGTCAGATTAGCTTAATCGGCAATTTATCAGTCTCGGAGCACCACAGAAACACAGCACTTTGAATGAATAACAGACACATGTTCATAACAAGTGGCTAAGGATGAAATTGATCAAAATATCTATTAAAAACATGAAAAAAATACAAAATATTGACTATAAATGTGTGAAAATGTTAAAATATATGCTTATTTTGGGGAATTTAAACCATTTACCTGTGTTACAAAAGGATATTAAAATTTAAACTGTTACTGCTTGACAGAGGGTGTCTTTGCAATCATTATCAATTTGGTGTAAAAAATGACCCCAATTGACACTTTTAAGCTAAAAATGTGTTGGTTAATCCTATTGTTACTTAATTTGATCCAGGGTGGGTTCTCTTCAGACAGATAACTCTCCCAACAAATCACGAGGCAGACATGCCAGAACATCGCGATTAAAAAACTAAGTTTGCAGGCAAAACCTTTGCAGTGGTTCTTGTGAAAGTAGTTGAAGCAAACTAGCCACTAGCGAAATGCACTCATTAAAAGTAATCTCTGTGATCTCAATCTTGCTAGCTACTATTTAGTATTTTGTTCAAGCGAATAAGGTAATGACTTAGTTCCTCTATACCAAACTGACGTTCTATTACATACAGACGTGTTAAACCGGAATATTTGAAAATTGTGGGAGGCAACCTGGATGTCTAGAGAGACTACTCTCCATCTGTCTCTCTGTCTGTCTGTCTGTCTGTCTGTCTGTCTGTCTGTCTGTCTGTCTGTCTGTCTGTCTGTCTGTCTGTCTGTCTGTCTGTCTGTCTGTCTGTCTGTCTGTCTGTTTTCTCTCTCTCTCTCTCTCTCTCTCTTTGTTTCTCTCCATTCCTCTCTCTCTCTCGGAAACCCGCACAGTGTCAGGATATTGAGAATTTGAATTTTGTGTGCAATAAATAAATTACATATTATAGGATGTTACACGTTTCCATTGGTAGTGGTGAGATAACGTGTGATTGGTTGAGACAGTAACGAGGAACTGTGTGATTGGTTGAGACAGTAATGAGGTTGTGGGTTATTGGTTGTTTGTGTTCTGGTGACAGTAGAGTTGATAAATCAGCTCCAAAAGGAACATAGATGCCAAGAGGATGCGGCCGATGCAGGTGAAGGAGTGGCAAGGAGTGAAAGGTGTAATTACAATGATTGTCCTGAACTGTGGCAGAGCGAAGCGTTAATTCACAATATAAACTTCATAGATCACCCGGCTTAACTACTCACACGCACGGATGCACACATACACACATGCACACATGCACACACAATACAAGCATATGAACCCCACACACAGTTTATGTTTGTCTGTAAGTGAATATCCTAAAGCCTGCAAGTCAGAAGACATACCTAGCACAGGGATGGCTGTGTGTGTGTCTGTCTGTGTGTTTGTGTTAAGTGGAGGGGGTTGTTCTTGGTTTGTTTGTTTGGATGTTCCTGTTGCCTGTGGTCACGATAAGTACCCAATGCCTTTAACCCTCTCCACACAGTGAGCTCTGTCCAAAGGAATGCAAGAATCTCTCTCTCGCTCCATCTCTTTTCCATCTCTCTTTACACTCCCCCTCTCTCTTTCCACCCTTGTCTTTCTCCCTCTCCCACAGTGTTTCTCATGTAGTTCAATATTCCAAATGGTACAGCCAATATGTCTGCCTAAATAGATGAGTGAAGGAGATGAGGAGAAGAAAAGAGAAAACGAGGAGAGAAGACAGGGAGTGGAGGCAGTTAAGACCGTTGAGACACATCCATTGACTGTCTTTCTACTCCCTCTCTGTCTAGAAAGTCAGCGGGAGAAATCCCACGTGTCACTTCCTCTGGGAGCTGCAGAGGGCAGAGCTAGTATGTCACTATGAGCTGAAGAAACAATCCATGGAGCCTGCAGGTAGACACATTCTCTCTCTCTCTTGCTCTCTCTCTCTCTCACACACACACACACACACACACACACACACACACACACACACACACACACACACACACACACACACACACACACACACACACACACACACACTTATTAACTGTTTGTACGTGTTTACACCAAGCGTAGCTGTAGTGAAAGTGGACAGAATCATATCTGTTGGTACACAGGGTTCCCTAACGCCTGTGACCTGTGTCTGCTTTCCCACGGGGTGTGTGTGTTTGTTTGGCGTGTGTGTGTGTGTGTGTGTGTGTGTGTGTGTGTGTGTGTGTGTGTGTGTGTGTGTGTGTGTGTGTGTGTGTGTGTGTGTGTGTGTGTGTGTGTGTGTGTGTGTGTGTGTGTGTGTGTGTGTGTGTGTGTGTGTGTGTAGGCTGTGGTGGCCTATGGGACAACATTTCGTGTTGGGCCCCAGCAGCAGTAGGGGAGGTGGTGACTCTCTCCTGCCCCCCTGCTCTCACACACCTCTTCGGACGACAAGGTAAACACAAATCTATTCCTCCATCCCGCTGTACCTCAATCATTCCATAAGCCATACTGTACAACCTGTCAGGATAAAAATTATAGTTGCAAATTAAATGTATTAGTGGCCTCTCGATGACCCCACTCTGAGGTTAGGGGTCACCATAAAGCAGGATTTAGCACCCTGAGAGACCTTCTCCTGAGGCTTAGGCCGGTGGCTGTAACCCAGCTAAAGGTCTGTCCAGAAGATAGAATCATCTACAGTTCACTCTGACCCACTGTTGTCATGGTCTGGGCCTGGCACTGAGGGAACCAACAGATAAGGAATGAGCATATTACGAGTGGTTTGTTCTTCACTCGGCAGTAGATTGCTGCGAGACTATCCAGAGGACCGTGTCTGTCTCCCGTTGCACCCGTCTGTATGTCTATCTGTCTATTAAACATTTTAAAATATAGTATGTGTTGGCCTTATCTTTGCATTTTCACACCTTGGGCAAATTCTCGATTCCTGACAATCCCTCCTTCTATTCCTGTATGTTCTCTCTTTTAGGCAACATCAGTAGGAACTGTACCGAGGCTGGCTGGTCTGACGTCTACCCCAGCCTCAGCACTGTCTGCTGGTCCAGTGACAACAAACCCAACATGGTAGGATTAACCACGGCAACTCCACAGTTAGTGAACCAACATGGCAGAGAAACCTTAACTACTGAACCAGAATGAAGAAACAGACTCCATTCACTACTAAATCACTATACAGTCAGACATTGCACTGAGCTGGAACAGGTTGTTCAAGCAGTTGTGACTCAAATGGAAACTTCTCTTTTGTCTGCTTGATGATAGTGGGTTATAAGGTCAGGGAGCCCAGGGAAATTACATTTTGATCCCTCCAAACATTTCACAATGTTTGTCATACCCTACCTCTGAGTGTGTGTGTACTCCCTGTGGGCCTGAGGCGTCCTGTATGACGAGAGTAGAGAGTCATAGGGCTTACGTGGCCTGGCTAGGTTATTGCAGGGATATAGGAGACTGCATTCCAGTGCTCAAAGGTCATATTGAGCCTTAATCAGTAGTTGTTCCCAGCCTTGTTTCTTTAATGGCATGTTCTTAGCCTGGTTAACAAACAGGCTAACTGCAATGTAACTACCAGGTTATAGAGAATATCTGGAACTGGTATCTGGTATCTGGTATCTCTCTCTCACATGGCATGATAAAAAACTCATTTCAGTGATGTCTTTTTATGTCTCTTTTTATGTCTCTCTCTCTCTCTCTCTCTCTCTCTCTCTCTCTCTCTCTCTCTCTCTCTCTCTCTCTCTCTCTCTCTCTCTCTCTCTCTCTCTCTCTCTCTCTCTCTCTCTCTCTCTCTCTCTCTCTCTCTCTCTCTTTCACTCTCTCTCTCTCCGTCCTCCTCCTCGGTGATTCCATATGGTTGATCTTTGGTGGTATGACAGCATCTGTGGTTGAGTTAGTCCAGACCCCCCAGGTGTTCCATTGAGATTACACAGTCAGAGGAGAGGTTTCTGTCTGGAAGAGAAAGGGATGAAAGGGTTCCATGCCTTACAACTGTCGAGAGGAGTCTGGACTTTCTCCCCAAATAGGGTCAAGGTCAGGGGTCAGAGGTGAAAGGTTAAGCACAATATTAAGGTTTGAACAGTTTTATGTTTGAATGTTGATATACACAATTGTGTGTGTGGTATATGTTTGAGTGTGTGCGTGTGTGTTTGTAAGTGTGTGAATGCATGTGTGTGTCGCAGATGGTGTCTCAAGCAACAAGCTCTCACAGTTTCACTGCAGAATCCAATGTTTTGTCCATAAATGTAAATTTTGGAGGTTAGGGGAGACCAGGGTTGGTTGTCACACGTTTACTCTTGTGTGTATTTCTCAGCACCAGGATATCTTACAAGACTCTTTTCAACATTAATGGGAAAGACCAAGGTTCTGGGTTGAAATAGGGCTCATTTGTATACTCACATCTTCAAATCAAATCAAAGTTTATTTGTCACGTGCGCCGAGTACAACAGTGAAATGCTTACTTACAGGCTCTAACCAATAGTGCAAAAAAGGAATTAAGTGAACAATAGGTAAGTAAAGAAATAAAACAACATTAAAAAGACAGTTGAAAACAGCAGTAGAGAGGCTATATACAGACACCGGTTAGTCAGGCTGATTGAGGTAGTATGTACAGTCGTGGCCAAAAGTTTTGAGAATGACACAAATATAAATTTTCACAGTCTGCTGCCTCAGTTTGTATGATGGCAATTTGAATATACTCCAGAATGTTATGAAGAGTGATCAGATGAATTGCAATTAATTGCAAAGTCCCTCTTTGCCATGCAAATGAACTGAATCCCCAAAAAACATTTCCACTACATTTCAGCCCTGCCACAAAAGGTCCAGCTGACATCATGTCAGTGATTCTCTCGTTAACCCAGGTGTGAGTGTTGACGAGGACAAGGCTGGAGATCACTCTGTCATGCTGATTGAGTTCAAATAACAGACTGGAAGCTTCAAAAGGAGGGTGGTGCTTGGAATCATTGTTCTTCCTCTGTCAACTATGGTTACCTGGAAGGAAACACGTGCCGTCATCATTGCTTTACACAAAAAGGGCTTCACAGGCAAGGAAATTGCTGCCAGTAAGATTGCACCTAAATCAACTATTTATCGGATCATCAAGAACATCAAGGAGAGCGGTTCAATTGTTGTGAAGAAGGCTTCAGGGCGCCCAAGAAAGTCCAGCAAGCACCAGGACCGTCTCCTAAAGTTGATTCAGCTGCACCACCAGTACAGAGCTTGCTCAGGAATGGCAGCAGGCAGGTGTGAGTGCATCTGCACGCACAGTGAGGAGAAGACTTTTGGAGGATGGCCTGGTGTCAAGAAGGGCAGCAAAGAAGCCACTTCTCTCCAGGAAAAACATCAGGGACAGACTGATATTCTGCAAAAGGTACAGGGATTGGACTGCTGAGGACTGGGGTAAAGTTATTTTCTCTGATGAATCCCCTTTCCGATTGTTTGGAGCATCCGGAAAAAAGCTTGTCCGGAGAAGACAAGGTGAGTGCTACCATCAGTCCTGTGTCATGCCTACAGTAAAGCATCCTGAGACCATTCATGTGTGGGGTTGCTTCTCAGCCAAGGGAGTGGGCTCACTCACAATTTTGCCTAAGAACACAGCCATGAATAAAGAATGGTACCAACACATCCTCTGGGAGCAACTTCTCCCAACCATCCAGGAACAGTTTGGTGAAGAACAATGCCTTTTCCAGCATGATGGAGCACCTTGACATAAGGCAAAAGTGATAACTAAGTGGCTCGGGGAACAAAACATTGATATTTGGTCCATGGCCAGGAAACTCCCCAGACCTTAATCCCATTGAGAACTTGTGGTAAATCCTCAAGAGGCGGGTGGACAAACAAAAACCCACAAATTCTGACAAACATTGATTATGCAAGAATGGGCTGCCATCAGTCAGGATGTGGCCCAGAAGTTAATTGACAGCATGCCAGGGCGGATTGCAGAGGTCTTGAAAAAGAAGGGTCAACTCTGCAAATATTGACTCTTTGCATCAAATTCATGTAATTGTCAATAAAAGCCTTTGACACTTATGAAATGCTTGTAATTATACTTCAGTATTCCATAGTAACATCTGACAAAAATATCTAAAGACACTGAAGCACCAAATTTTGTGGAAATTAAAATTTGTGTCATTCTCCAAACTTTTGGCCACGCCTGTACATGTAGATATAGTTAAAGTGACTATGCAAATATGATGAACAGAGAGTAGCAGTAGCGTAAAAGAGGGGTTGGCGGGACAAAATGCATGCAGAGAGTACGGTCAGCCAATGTGCGGGAGCACTGGTTGGTCGTGCCAATTGAGGTAGTATGTACATGAATGTATAGTTAAAGTGACTACGCATATATGATAAACAAAGAGTAGCAGCAGCGTAAAAGAGAGGTTGGGGGGGGGCACACAATGCAAATAGTCCGGGTAGCCATTTGATTACTTGTTCAGAAGTCTTATCGCTTGGGGGTGAAAACTGTTGAGAAGCCTTTTTGTCCTAGACTTGGCACTCCGGTACCGCTTGCCATGTGGTAGTAGAGAGAACAGTCTATAACTGGGGTGGCTGGGGTCTTTGACAATTTTTAGGGCCTTCCTCTGACACCGCCTGTCCTGGATGACAGGCAGCTTGACCCAAGTGATGTACTGTGCCGTACGCACTACTCTCTGTAGTGCCTTGCGGTCAGAGGCCGAGCAATTGCCGTACCAGGCAGTGATGCAACCAGTCAGGATGCTCTCGATGTTGCAGCTGTAGAACCTTTTGAGGATCTCAGGACCCATGCCAAATCTTTTTCGTTAGGCTTTGTCGTGCCCTCTTCACGACTGTCTTGGTGTGTTTGGACCATTCTAGTTTGTTGGTGATGTGGACACCAAGGTACTTGAAGCTCTCAACCTGCTCCACTACAGCCCCGTCGATGAGAATGAGGGCATGCTCGGTCCTCCTTTTCCTGTAGTCCACAATCATCTCCTTAGTCTTGGTTACGTTGAGGGATAGGTTGTTATTCTGGCACCACCAGGCCAGGTCTCTGATCTCCTGTCTCGTCGTTGTCGGTGATCAGGCCTACCACTGTTGTGTCATTGGCAAACTTAATGATGGTGTTGGAGTCGTGCCTGGCCGTGCAGTCGTGGGTGAACAGGGAGTACAGGAGGGGACTGAGCACGCATCCCTGGGGAGCTCCAGTGTTGAGGATCAGCGTGAAAGATGTGTTGCTACCTACCCTCACCACCTGGGGGCGGCCCGTCAGGAACTCCGGGATCCATTTGCAGAGGGAGGGTTTAAGTCCCAGGATCCTTAGCTTAGTGATGAGCTTTGAGGGCACTATGCTGTTGAATGCTGAGCTAGTAGTCAATGAATAGCATTCTCACATAGGTGTTCCTTTTGTCCAGGTGGGAAAGGGCAGTGTGTAGTGCATTAGAGATTGCATCATCTGTGGATCTGTTTGGGCGGTATGCAAATTGGAGTGGGTCTAGGGTTTCTGGGATAACGGTGTTGATGTGAGCCATGACCAGCCTTTCAAAGCACTTCATGGCTACTGACGTGAGTGCTACGGGTCTGTAGTCATTTAGGCAGGCTACCTTAGTGTTCTTGGGCACAGGGACTATGGTGGTCTGCTTGAAACATGTTGGTATTACAGACTCAATCAGGGACATGTTGAAAATGTCAGTGAAGACACCTGCCAGTTGGTCAGCACATGCCCGGAGCACACGTCCTGGTAATCCATCTGGCCCCGCAGCCTTGTGTATGTTGACCTGTTTAAAGGTCTTACTCACATCGGCTACGGAGAGCGTGATCACACAGTCGTCCCGAACAACTGATGCTCTCATGCATGCCTCAGTTTTGCTTGCCTCGAAGCGAGCATAGAAGTGATTTAGCTCGTCTGGTAGGCTTGTGTCACTGGGCAGCTCGCGGCTGTGCTTCCCTTTGTAGTCTGTAATAGTTTGCAAGCCCTGCCACATAAGCCAAGCGTCGGAGCCGGTGTAGTATGATTCAATCTTAGCCCTGTATTGACGCTTTGCCTGTTTGATGGTTTGTCGCAGGGCATAGCAGGATTTCTTGTAAGCTTCCGGGTTAGAGTCCCACACCTTGAAAGCGGCAGCTCTACCTGTTAGCTCAGTGCGAATGTTGCCTGTAATCCATGGCTTATGGTTGGGGTATGTACGTACAGTCACTGTGGGGACGACGTCCTCGATGCACTTATTGATAAAGCCAGTGACTGATGTGGTGTACTCCTCATTGTCATCGGAAGAATCCCGGAACATGTTCCAGTCTGTGAAAGATGGGGTTGAAAATGCATAATTTTATGCCTTGAGAAAAACCTTTGACATTTTGAGTAAATTTGCATGTGTCATGTGTGGGTGTGTGACAGACAAAAATATGTGTGTGAGAGAGAGGCAACAAACCCAGATAGCACAGATACCTCTGCACAACGGATGTACATATGATGCATTGAGCAGTTTAGACATGGTTTGCTCATGGCAAGATGTCTCAAAGATGTGTGTAGAATGCCTACATTCTAAATTCTACAGTTCTACATCGTTTAGACGTCGGCCAGGCGTCAACATTCTATTCTGATGTCTGCAATGTTTAACCAATATGCAAACGTTCTCCACACTACATATTCCCAACACATTTTGATATGTCAGCCAAAGCTGTTTGTGTTTACTTGTAATGGAGGTCTCTATAGCAACAGCATAAAATAGCTTGGGATTTATTATACTGCATACTGGCAGTGGCAATGTCCACGAACAATATAGTAATAATGTGTTTGATAGTGACAACTAACCCCACATTCTATATGACATCCATCGCCACCACTTTCTCCAATGCTAATTAAGATTTTTATTTGTGATTGCATTTGTTAAGGATCCCCATTAGTTCCTGCCAAGGCAGCAGCTACTCTTCCTGGGGTCCAGCAACATTAAGGCAGTTACATACCGTTTAAAATATTACATGACATTACATTTCATAACACTTTACCCAATACTTTTACTGAGTTGCCTCGGGGCACTACTCCACTATCACATATTTACAATACAACATCA
The DNA here is from genome assembly GCF_045679555.1 of Salvelinus alpinus. Lineage (NCBI taxonomy): Eukaryota > Metazoa > Chordata > Actinopteri > Salmoniformes > Salmonidae > Salvelinus > Salvelinus alpinus. The sequence goes on from NC_092093.1 coordinate 64,916,854, forward strand.
ACTAACCTGTACCCCTGCACACTGACTCGTTACCGGTGCCCCCTGTATATAGCCTCGTTATTCTTATTGTATTACTTTTTACTTTAGTCTACATGGTAAATATTTTCTTAACTCTTCCGTAACTGCACTATTGGTTAAGGGCTTGTAAGTAAGCATTTCACTGTAAAGTCTACACTTGTTGTATTCGGCGCATGTGACAAATAAAGTTTGATTTGAACATGTTTGTAGAGTGCACGTCTTATCATTTGGAAGTATGTCTGTGCCTGTGTGTGTCTCTTCACAGTCCCTGCTGTTCCATAAGGTGTATTTCTACTGATTCTACTGCATGCATCAGTTACCTGATGTGGAATAGAGCAAACCCCAAGCCTACATTTATTTATCTAGGCAAGTCAGTTAATTAAGAACAAATTATTATTTACAATGACGGCCTAGGAACAGTGGCTTAACTGCCTTGTTCAGGGGCGGAATGACATATTTTTTACCTTGTCAGCTCTGGGATTCGATCTAGCAACCTTTCGGTTACTAGTTCAACGCTCTAACCATTAGGCTACCTGCCACCCCTTGATGGTAATAGCGCTCACCGTTGCCCATAGTGGTTGGTTTTGAAGTAATATCTCGACGTCCTGCTTACCTGGACGGACTGCAAATTTTTGCAACCTGGCTAGGGGAATGTTGTTTATCAGGATGAGAGGTTGATGGGGAGGAGAATGGTTGTTTATCAGGATGAGAGGATGATGGGGGGGAGAATGTTGTTTATCAGGATGAGAGGATGATGGGGAGGAGAATGTTGTTTATCAGGATGAGAGGATGATGGGGAGGAGAATGGTTGTTTATCAGGATGAGAGGATGATGGGGAGGAGAATGGTTGTTTATCAGGATGAGAGGGTGATGGGGAGGAGAATGTTGTTTATCAGGATGAGAGGATGATGGGGAGGAGAATGGTTGTTTATCAGGATGAGAGGATGATGGGGAGGAGAATGGTTGTTTATCAGGATGAGAGGATGATGGGGAGGAGAATGGTTGTTTATCAGGATGAGAGGATGATGGGGAGGAGAATGGTTGTTTATCAGGATGAGAGGATGATGGGGAGGAGAATGGTTGTTTATCAGGATGAGAGGGTGATGGGGAGGAGAATGTTGTTTATCAGGATGAGAGGATGATGGGGAGGAGAATGGTTGTTTATCAGGATGGGAGGATGATGGGGAGGAGAATGGTTGTTTATCAGGATGAGAGGATGATGGGGAGGAGAATGGTTGTTTATCAGGATGAGAGGATGATGGGGAGGAGAATGGTTGTTTATCAGGATGAGAGGATGATGGGGAGGAGAATGGTTGTTTATCAGGATGAGAGGATGATGGGGAGGAGAATGTTGTTTATCAGGATGAGAGGATGATGGGGAGGAGAATGGTTGTTTATCAGGATGAGAGGATGATGGGGAGGAGAATGGTGAAGAGCAGACAGACTAAGATATACACACACACACACTAGTTGCAGGTATTTCCCAACCTCTCGTGGTATGACATCTATGAGAGGAAAGGGGTAATTGATGCAGGTTTGAAGCTAAACAGCGCTGGTGCAACCATGGACATTATCTTTTGCATACCAAACTGGTTGTGAAAGAAGCACTTGTAGAGACAGACTGTTTTGACATCAGCAAGGCTTTTTATAATGCAGGCAGAATGTATGCCTATGTGTGACAGTGTTTGTGTCTGTGTGTCCTTGATGTAGCTGGTGTGTTGCGATATGTGTGTGTATATGACTGTATGTGTGTCTCCTCCAGCTGCTGTTCTACTCGGTGGTGAAGACTCTGTACACTCTGGGCCACAGTCTCTCCCTCATCGCTCTCATCACCTCTACACTCATTCTCTGTCTGTTCAGGTAACCAACACACACACACATAGAGACACACACACACATGCTTTGTGAAAGGAGTAGTGTTTTGGCAAGTTGTGTGCTTTTCTGTTTTTAATACGGGGGTTATCAAGGATCCTTCTGGATGTTTATATTTCCCATAATTCACTTATAGACACCGTTAATAAACATTCTTATCATGACCCCATGTCTTATGTGTGAGTTTGTGTGTGTGTGTGTGTTGTGTGTGCGTGCGTGCGTGTGTTGTGCGTGCGTGTATGCGTGCGTGTGTGTGTGAGTGTGTGTGTGTGTGTGTTTGTATGTAGGAGGCTCCACTGTACTAGGAACTACATCCATGTGAACCTGTTTGTGTCGTTCATCTTGCGAGCTGTGGCCGTGCTGGTTAAAGACTCTGTTATCTTCTCCCATAATGAAAACACTGACTGTAGCACGCAGCCCTCACTGGTGAGATTCCCACTGTATATTGCAAAATGTATGCCAATGTCTGTCTCCAAGTACTGTCTCCAATATCTGTCTCCAATGTCTGTCTCCAAGGACTGTCTCCAATATCTGTCTCCAATGTCTGTCTCCAAGTACTGTCTCCAATATCTGTCTCCAATGTCTGTCTTCAATGTCTGTCTCCAAGGACTGTCTCCAATGTCTGTCTCCAATGTCTGTCTCCAAGGACTGTCGCCAATGTCTGTCTCCAATGACTATCTCCAATGTCTGTCTCCAAGTACTGTCTCCAATGTCTGTCTCCAAGGACTGTCTCAAATGTCTGTCTCCAAGGGCTGTCGCCAATGTCTGTCTCTAATGACTATCTCCAATGTCTGTCTCCAAGGACTGTCTCCAATGTCTGTCTCCAATGTCTGTCTCCAATGACTCTCTCCAATGACTGTCTCCAATGTTTGTCTCCAATGTCTGTCTCCAAGGGCTGTCGCCAATGTCTGTCTCCAATGACTATCTCCAATGTCTGTCTCCAAGGACTGTCTCCAATGTCTGTCTCCAATGTCTGTCTCCAATGACTCTCTCCAATGACTGTCTCCAATGTTTGTCTCCAATGTCTGTCTCCAATGACTGTCTCCAATATCTGTCTCCAATATCTGTCTCCAATGTCTGTCTCCAATGTCTGTCTCCAATGACTGTCTCCAATGACTGTCTCTAATGTCTGTCTCCAATGTCTGTCTCCAATGTCTGTCTCCAATGACTGTCTCCAATGTCTGTCTCCAATGTCTGTCTCCAATGTCTGTCTCCAATGTCTGTCTCCAATGTCTGTCTCCAATGTCTGTCTCCAAGGACCGTCTCCCATGTCTCTCTCCAATGTCTGTCTCCAATGTCTGTCTCCAATGTCTGTCTCCAATGTCTGTCTCCAATGACTGTCTCCAATGTCTGTCTCCAAAGACTGTCTCCAATGTCTGTCTCCAATGACTGTCTCCAATGTCTGTCTCCAATGTCTGTCTCCAATGACTGTTTCCAATGTCTGTCTCCAATGACTGTCTCCAATGTCTGTCTCCAAAGACTGTCTCCAATGTCTGTCTCCAATGTCTGTCTCCAATAACTGTTTCCAATGTCTGTCTCCAATGACTGTCTCCAATGTCTGTCTCCAATGACTGTTTCCAATGACTGTCTCCAATGACTATCTCCAATGTCTGTCTCCAAGGACCGTCTCCCATGTCTCTCTCCAATGTCTGTCTCCAATGTCTGTCTCCAATGTCTGTCTCCAATGACTGTCTCCAATGTCTGTCTCCAAAGACTGTCTCCAATGTCTGTCTCCAATGACTGTCTCCAATGTCTGTCTCCAATGTCTGTCTCCAATGACTGTCTCCAATGTCTGTCTCCAATGACTGTCTCCAATGTCTGTCTCCAAAGA